>NC_057712.1:100130339-100156374 GCF_004010195.1 Chiloscyllium plagiosum | reverse complement strand
GGGCAGGAGCAGGCGGAGACAATGGGTCGGCCGGGGCAGTCAGGTTTGTGGATTTTGGGCAGGAGGTAGAAGCGGGCGGTGCGGGGTTGTGGGACTATGAGGTTGGAGGCGGTGGATGGGAGATACCCCGAGGTGATGAGGTTATGGATGGTCTGGGAGATGATGGTTTGATTAAGAGAAACCTCATTAACATTCAGCTTTCAATCTGACCAAACTTACCATACAAACGAGACACTGACAATTCTCAACATGAAAATCACAGTGAGTAGTTGGTGAATTCAATTTGCTACTTGCTATAAACAATGTCCATGTTGGACACCAGGCACCAACCTCTCAAAACATGTTGTATGGGCACCAACCAAACACACCCCACACCCGAGGTGATGAGGTTATGGATGGTCTGGGAGATGATGGTTTGATTAAGAGAAACCTCATTAACATTCAGCTTTCAATCTGACCAAACTTACCATACAAACGAGACACTGACAATTCTCAACATGAAAATCACAGTGAGTAGTTGGTGAATTCAATTTGCTACTTGCTATAAACAATGTCCATGTTGGACACCAGGCACCAACCTCTCAAAACATGTTGTATGGGCACCAACCAAACACACCCCACATCCACAGACATTGGCAGCTGATATTCACCAGCCTCTACCACCTAGTATGGCACCTCTCTGAGCTACTTATTGGAAGTGTCTGCATTTCAAAGCTGCAGCTTGGGCTGCACCAACAGCTATCATTGTAATACTGCAGCAAGGAGTTTATGTGCTCAAGAACATGCACCCAGCATTTTCTTCTATATCTGGGAAGCTGAAGGTGTTTCTTCAACACACTTCCCAAAATGGGATATTATTTTCTGCAGGGAATGCTTTCACAGCCATGGGCAAAATTATAGGGGCCTGAATGATGTAGGATATGGCATTCATGCTGGTCAGAAAAATACATCTAACTATTCTAACCCCACATTGTCCATAGCCTTGTATGATTTGGCACTGTGAGTGCACATCTAAATACTCCTTACACTGTGACCAAAAACCAGATGTAAGGTTAAAGTGATGACATTTATACAGAAGTACCAAATGAATTACAACTATTATCCCCAAATCCACCAAAGTGCCCTCAATACGTTTCCTTTCTGCTGTCCCTCCCAGTACATTGCAGCCTGGCCCCAGGTTCCACAACTGAGGTAGATGGAATAAACTCAGCAGTGGAGCCCATTGGGCCTGGATGTTTGGTCGGGCAACCCCAACAGTGTTTGTGTCTGGATAGGGCAGATGTGCCAGAGGCAAATTGGCCCTCCTCAGCATGAACTTCAGAGGGTGAGTAGGAGAGTCAGGCTGGGTTGAGGTGAAAGGAAGGGGGTCAACTCTAGAAGGTCCAGAGAGGAGACTTCTGATGGACCTGTGTGTAGTTCTTCCCACAGTTGGGTGTTTCTTGGCACTGTCTGGTCTCCTTGTGAGGAAGGGGTGTCTGCTGTAACAGCTGGGTTCCCAGCCCTCTGTTGCCATGGCTTTGGTCCTGAGGATCAGTGGCTGAAGAGATTGGGTGCTGGTGAGTGCACAGACCCAGCCGACCCTAAGGATGCTGGACCTGGCTCTCTATGGTAGCCACCAATCTGTCCATGAAGGCAGCCAAATGGTCACATAGCTATCTGCACTGCTGCAGCTTCTGGGTAATGAGGGCCATTGTCTCTCGCATCCCTGTCTGCTGCTCCTGTTTCTCCCTGTGTATATGGACATAGACTCTGATCGATGACACCACTGGGTCCTGTCCTGCCCGGGGCTGAGCTGGTACCTGGTTTCCAGGAATATTACATGTGTTAGCAGCCTGGGGCTTTTCTCCTTCAGCCAATTGTGGAGCTGTCGCAATGAGGTGCTCACCAGATTGTGGGAGCATTCTCAGTGAGATGTCAGTTTCTGAGTTGGTGAGAGATGCAGGAGGCAGTCTTGATAATGCTTCCTCTGATGCTTTGGTACTTTCGCATTTTTTTGAAGAAATATATTCATATCTGGGATGTAGGCATCACTGGCTGCCCAGCATTTATTGCCAGTCCCTAATTGGCCTTGAGAAGGTGGTGGTGAGCTGCCTTTGTGAACCACTGCAGTCCACCTGTTGTGGGTTGAGCCACAATGCCATTAGGGAGGAAATTCTAGGATTTAGACCCAGCGATAGTGAAAGAATAGCAACATATTTCCAAGTCAGGATCGTGAGTGGCTTGGAGAGGAATTTGAAAGTGGTGGTGTTCCCATGTATCTGCTGCCATTATCCATCCAGGTGGAAGTGGTTTTGGGTTTGAAAGGTGCTGTCTGAGGATCTTTGGTGAATTTCTGCAGTGCATCTTATAGATAGTACATACTGCTGCTAATAGGCATCACTGGGTGAAGGGAATGGATGCTCATGGATGTAGTGCCAATGAAGCGGGCTGCTTCATTGATGGTGTCAAGCTTCTTGAGTGTTGTTGAGGCTGCACTCATCCAGGCAAGCGGGGAGTATTGCATCACACTTCTGATGTGTGCTTTGTAGATGGTGGACAGGCTTTGGGGAGTCAGGAGGTAAGTTACTCACTGCAGTATTCCTAACTTCTGAGCTGGTCTTGAAGCCATTATGTTTATGTGGTAAGTCCAATTGAGTTTCTGCTCAGTGGTAATTCCCAGGATGTTGATAGTGGGGGATTCTGTGATGGTAACACTATTGAATGTCAGAGGGTGGTTGTAGATAATCTGTTATTGGTGATGGTCATAGCCTGGCATTTGTGTGGCATGAATGTTACTTGCCATTTGTCAGCTGAAACGTAGATATTGTCCAGATTCTGTTGCATATGAACATGGACTGCTTCAGTATCTGAGGACTCCTTCTCAGAGGTTGTATTGTTGTTATTCTCCTCACACTGACCGCAGGAGGACTCAGCTGTGCTGATTAACTTCATATTTATTCAATCAATCTCAATCTTAGACTGGCTAAACAAGAATTCTGACTGACACTCTGTTCCAACTCTGTCCCATGTATGTCTGATACATACAGAAATGATCAACCTCTTTACCTGCTCGATCACATCTATATATATTGTTTGCATTTCATTCCTGTCTGGAAATGTTCCATTTTAGGTTTTTCAATTATCCGGTCAACAGAAAGCTCATTATATTCTCGTTTTCTCTCAAGGCTGATACAAGCCTTTGGATATATAAGGTCCGTGAGTGCTAAAATGAGTTATAATTTGCAATATCTCACCTTAGTCTTGTTGCGGCGGCTTGGTGGCTCAGTGTTTAGCACTGTTGCCACACAGCGCCAGGAGCCCAGGTTCGATTTCAACCCTGGCAACTCTCTGTGTGGAGTTTGCACATTCTCCCCGTGTCTGCATGGGTTTCCTCCGGGTGCTCCGGTTTCCCCCCAGAATCCAAAAATGTGCAGGTCGGGTGAATTGGCCATGCTAAATTGCCCAGTCAGGGGTAAATTTAGGTTAGGGGAATGGGTCTGGGTGGGTTACTCTTCGGAGGGTCGGTATGCACTTGTTGGGAATCTAATCTAGCCTAGTAACCCCTTTTTAGAATATTGTACTTGAATTCACAATGCAAGTATATAACTTGAGTTTAAATACCTTTCTCCTATGAAGCTGTAATGTTCTGCAAACGATTAAAAGAAACAAATAACTGTATCTGCTGCAGATCTGAAGCAAACAAAAGCAGAAATTGCTGAAGAAACTCAGCAGATCTAGTGGCATCTATGGAGAGAATGAAGTGTTAAGGTTTTGAGTGCAGTGACCCCTCTTCAGAACTGAAGAACATTAACTCTGTTTTCTCTTCACAGATGCTGCCAGATCTGCTGAGTTTCTTCAGCAAATTCTGCTTTTGTTGTCTATGAATCATTACACTGGTTTCATCATGATCCTGGATATGTCTATTTCTGAGTCTATCACTGTCCCCTGCTTTGCAATCTCTTGACAAGTTCCCTGGGCAGTTTTGATAGCAGTAACATTTGTGATGTTATTTGGCCCAATGGTATATCTGATCTTGGAGATGAAGGTGTTTGGGGACAAATTCAAAACTTTGCTGAGGAACGTGAAGGTTAAGTGCTTTGACTTTTGTCAACATGCAATATCAATTGAGAACAGTGGTTTCAGAAAGTGGAATATCAATCAATGTCCAATCAGCATTTGAATGATGTGGTCAGCCTGATTCATATTAGTTAACAATATCAAATTTAACAATGCGGCCACTTTCAAAATTGCAATTTATACTGTGTAATTTGCAGCAACTTTAATTTCCACTGTCAGACTTTTTAAGATACTAGTAACATCCTGATTTGGATGTGGTAATATTTTCGCAGTTGCAAATTAGTCTGAAATTGTCACCATGTCCAATGGGCAGTAACAAGGTTCATTACACAGCACTTTGTCAGAATAGGACACATCCTGATGAGATTGTAGCAATTTAGGAGTGAATAGGAAAGCTTTAATTTCTTTGCCTGTCTAGTAAACCAAGGCCTTGGAAAACTTGATATAAGCCCGTTTCAGATAAGATATATGAATGCTGAAGTATCTCTGTCAAACCACAATAAAACAGTTGGATTTATTTCAATGTAGTTAGTATCCAAAAACCGACAGCTGCACTTGCTTCCAAGAAGACATCTGTGTCAATAAATCAGAAGTAATTTAAACAATACTGCGAAAAATTAGGAAGGTTTATTAGGGCGGTCCATCTGGCAAGGGAATAAACAGCATGCTCCATCCCAGTTTCCTCGGCCATTGCAAACAGCTTTCAGTATCCAGCCATCCATCCAGGATTTAGACTGTAGCTTATTCTAGACCAACAATGCTGAATGTCTATCAGGAAACTTCCCTCATATTTCACCCTTCAAAAGCTAGGATCACTAATATAACAGCAACAATCCAATGGAACAAGCAATATTGATTTGTGTTCTTGCCCTGTTAGATTTTCATACAAACTTTGTTCATTTTCTGTTCTTCTGTCAGGCTTGTGAAGAGGAAAAATAAATGCTTTGGAATGCTTAGACTTCCTTCAGAACAGAAATGAGGAAAAATATGTTTATAAAAAATCATTAATAATTTAAAGAGCTCGTATGTGTATGTCTCGGTCTAAATATGGAAAATATAGTGTGGCTAACTATTTTAATTCTTACTTTATCTAGTCCTATTACCTAACTAGACTTGCTCAGTATAAATCTTGAGATGTGACAGCAGTCTATCTTGGCTTAGATGTTTACCAGGGTGTGTCATTACTGATCATTAGAAATGTCACATCCTCCTGCTTACATCCCTGCTAACAAGACATATATGCAAATACTTTTTAATCGCTTCTCTTTGCTCAATTTGTTCATGTTCCCTTCCAGTTCTGATGCAAGGTCTACATTTAAAATGTGAATCTCTCTCTTTTTTAAGAAAGTGTATTGGCCCAGGCTGCACATCTCTCCATTTTAACTTTCCATCTCTCCGAAGCTAAATATGATGAATCTGATAAAGATACTGACACTCATATTAACCAATAACAGCCAAGTTCTAATCCTGAAAAAAAATTCATAAATTATATTCCAATTTATTCCATGCCCTGCTCCATGAGTTGCTAAGCAAACTTCTCATCACATTGACAAAAAGTTATCAAAACGTTAACTCTGATTTCTCCCCCTAAACGCTGCCAGACTTGCTGTGTTTCTTCAGCAATTTCTGTTTTCTTTTCTCATCACATTGCTTCCTCAGCTGTTGTAACTTCTATCAAAGTCTGTTGCTAAAGCAATTGGTGGGACAGAGAATTTTACAACTCTGTTATCATATTGAAATTGTCTTTACCGAAGAATCTCTTCCAGCTGACATTTTATGATGCAAGTATAGTTGCTATGCTCTGAAAACTATTTGCTTCCTTTTCCTGGATGATTTGAACACTTTTCTATCACTTTGAATTACAGACATTCTGTTCTTCCAATCTTACCTTATTTGAAAGCACTAAATTAGTATTGCTTCTTATTCCTATTGAGAACAGAGTGCTATTATTGCGGATAATAGTAATGGATGCCATCCAGCAGATCTGATCCTAGCTGAGATTCTCTGTAAAGGATTACTTAAAAATAATGACAGTGAAGTGGTTTTTAAATATATAATAATAGCAAATGATACAGGCACCTTATGGTGAGAATATGCTGGGTTAGTGTTGAAAGTTTCTAAGGAACTGATTCTTTGCTTATACAATCCTATAGAGAATTTACCTTTCAGGAGAAAAGCTGAGCATGTAGGTCACTTTATACTTCAGTAATAAAGAATTCCCAAATTATTCTGACCTCACCTCCAAATGACATTGCCATTAATATCATAGGCAGGTATAATAGCTGCTAAATTGGTTTTATTGGAGAACCCATTTGAAGAACAAAACTTCAGGAAGCAGGAAATTATGAAACTTTAAAAGATTACGGCAGATAACAAGGATTGTGTGCCAATTGTTCTTCTGCTGATTTCTGACCTCATATCCACAAGGCAAAAGCCATCAGAAGTGTGGTAGCCATCTCACTGCATTGGTGCAGCTCCAGCAATACTGAAGAATCTCAACACTAGCCAGGATGAATCAGAACATCATCCACCACCTTAAACTTTCACCTCCATCCACCGTTTTCTGTGTAAAAGATCGGCTCATGCAATTCTTCTGGGTTGATTTTACTCTAATTATAAGATAAGACAATTCTCTACTTGAGACCAGTTTATTTATGTCTTCAACTTTTGCATCACTTAACTATCTCTGTGGCAAAATGATATCAAGGGAAGTAGCCACAGACTTGAAGTTGCAGTCAATTTAAAGATTCTATCGCACATATGCATTATTGCACCATGCTGGAACTCTGAAAACCTGCACTTTGGACAAAATACATGGAAAACTCAGCAATGGATACCATGCCAGATCAAAGCTGTAACAGAGCCAGACAACTGATGGAACTTATTTCAAAATAAAGACCAGAATGTTGCTAAGATGTCAATGAGTCCACACACAGCACAGAATCTAATAATTATGTTTACATATGAATATATGAAATTACTTTTCAGATAAACGTTGCAACATGGAATAAAAGTCTTACTTCTAAGTATATATACTCAGTCTTGGAGTGATGTTAAGAAAGGAATATCATTAGCTGAAGTTGTGACATTTGGATTTATTGAAATCAGTGTTTTTTTTTTGTAGAAATTGATTGCTACCTTCTGGCATTTTTGTCCCAGAACTGCTATACTAATAGACACCTTGAGACATGAGAGCTTGATCCAGTTTAATGTTTCGTAACTACAGGCAGAATCCTCCCTGCTGCTGAATGACACAGGCCTTGGTGTGAAATTTGGGAAAATTAGGCGAGATGTTCAGAGAGGCCCTTCCTGACATCCAGATCAAAAAGATTGATTTACCAAGCGAGATGTTGTATGATGAGATGAGATTGTCCCCTGTTAGTAGCTAGAGGATTTTCAGCATGGATTATTGTTAATTATCATCCACATTACTGCCTAATTTTGCCTCATTTATAAGGAGTTTCACATTCCCTATCTGCCTGATAGAAATGGGATACCAGGAATTCTCGACATGAAAGTCAGAGCATTTACTTGGTCTCTCAATCTTATCACTTGCTCCTCTGGACCTCTATCTTGGCCACTGGGCATGAACATCTCAGGGCAGACTCCATTGCCAGTGACTCCATGCCCCCCACATCTGCAGACATCTGCACCTGGACCATGTTCAGTCCTGGGTGAAATCAAGGGGCCATGCAGCAGTAGAAAAACGAGGAACTCAGTGCTGGGGATTGGAGGCAGCAACCTGGAGTGGAGTGGATAAGGATGTGAAGAGGGAGATCTTCGACGTGTAAGTGGGGAGTGAAGGGGAGACAGTAATGCATGGCAGGATGTGTGATACTGTGGAAGGGAGGAATAGGCAGTCACCACCACGGGAGCAAGGTGCATCATGATGGTGAGCAGGATTAAACTATAGGATGAGACTCAAGGGTTTAGGAGGAGAGTTGTCATCATTTTTTCATGTGGTGGGCTCAGTGGTGATGGGCTGGCCAGGGAGTGCCAGGCAGAAAGGGACGTGGAGGTTGGAGGACCCCTGATGTTCAAGGTGAACCTGGCATTCATGGTGCCCAGTATCCACCTGCATTGCCTCTTTGTTCTCGGGATATCTAAATCTCAACTAAGGGTGGAAAATGGCAGCAGTCACATCCACAGTGGGCAGAGACAGTATTCGATTTCTATCCCAACACACATTTGATTGACAAGTTGCCCTTCAAAGGCCAGTAGCATCAATTATACACTGACAAAGTGTTAAAATCATTTGTAATTTTATCGTCTTGCATGTGAAATGTATGTTGTGTACAGCTGTGTGTGGGGTGGGAGGGGGACAGTAGTTGCTCACAGGCAATCTTAGACCATAAGACCAGAAGATATAGAAGCACAATTAGGCCACTCAGCCCATAAGGTCTACTCTACCATTTGATCATGGCGGATATGTTTCTAAACCCCATTTTCCTGCCTCCACCCTGTAACTCTTGACCCCCTTAAGAATCAAGAACCTATATCTCTCAGTCTTGAATACACTCAATTCTTGCCTTCCACAGCCTTCTGGCTGAAGAAATTCACCCTCATCTCACTTCTAAGGGGTTGTCCCTTCACTCTGTGTCTGTGCCCTCAGGTCCTTGTCTCTTCTAGTGCTGGAAACATCTTCCCCACATCCACTCTATCCAGGCCTCTCAGTATTCTGTAAGTTTTAATGAGAACTCCCCTACTCCCATCCTTCTAAACTCCATCAAGTTGAGTCCTCAATCATTGTTCATATGACAAGCCCTTCATCTCCAGGATCATTCTTGTAAACCTCCTCTGGACCCCCTACAATATCAGCACATCCTTCCTTAGATATGAGACCCAAAACAGCCCACAATATTCCAAATGCAATCTGATCTCAGCAGTACTTCACTGTTCTTGTATTCCAACTCTCTCAAAATGAATGCTAACATCGCATTTTACTTCATAATTGGCAATTGAACCTGCATGTTAACCTTGAGAAAATCCTTAACTAGGATTCCCTTTGAGCTTCAGATTTCTGAAGCCTTTGAAGCTTTTCCCTATTTAGAAAATAACCTAAACCTCTGCTTCCTACCAAAGTGCATAACCTCAAATTTTCCCATATTTTATTTCATTTGCCACTTCTTTGCCCAGTCAATTAGCCCACCCAGGTCCCTCTGCAGCCTCCCACTTCCTCAAAAACACCCATCCCTCCACCTCCCTCTGTGTCATCTGCAAACTTAACAACAACGCCCTCAGTTCCTTTGTCCAATTCATTCAGGTATAACATGAAGAGTTGGGTCCCACCAAAGAATCTTGTAGAACTCCACCAGTCACCAGCTGCCATCCTGAACAAGACGCTTTTATCCCCACTCACTGCCTTCTGCAGTCAGCCAATCCCTTATCCTTGCCAGTATCTTGTCCCTAACACTGTGAGCTCTTATCTTATTTAGCAACCTGCTATGCAACACCTTGTCAAAGGCCTTCTGGAAATCCAAATAGGTCATGTCTATGTCATGTCCCTTGTCTAACATGCTTATTACCTCCTTAGTCAACACAGCTTCATCAAGGGAAGGTCATGCTTGACAAATCTAACCATGGGGGTATCCATCTGGTTCAGGTTATTTACCCACCTTTAGACCCTTTAGCATCCCCAGCACGGTCTTCTTAGTGATGGCCACTACATTCACCTCTGTCCCCTGACTCTCTTGAAGTTCTGGTATGCTGCTGGTGTCTTCCACTGTGAAGACTGATGCAAAGTATTTATTCAGTTTCTCCACTATTTCTTTGTTTCCCATTATTACTTCTCCAACCTTATTTTCCAGTGGTCCAAAGTTCACTCTTGTCTCTCTCTTACCTTTTATACATCTAAAAATACCTCTTATATTTTATCTTCTTCCACCCTTATTTTTTGTTGTTATGCCCTGCTGGTTTTTAAAGACCTCCCCATCCTCTAGCTTCCCACTAATCTTCATCACATTCCATGCTTTGCCTTTTGCTTTTCTGCTGTCCCTGACTTTCCTGACAAAGAACAAAGAAAATGCAGGACAGGTCCTTTGGCCCTCCAAGCTTGTGCCAGTACATTATGCCCGTCCATACTAAACTATCATCACTTACAGGATCTGTATCCCTTTATTTCCTTCCTATTCATGTATTTTTCCAGGTGTTTCTTGAATGCTGCTATTGTGTCTGCTTCCACACCTCCTCTGGCAATGCATTCCAAGCACTCACCACCCTTTGTGTGAAAACCTTGCCTCGTACATCTCCTTTAAACATCATGAACCTGTATCCCGTAGTAATTGACCCCTCATCCTGGGAAAATGCCTCATACTTTCCACTTTGTCCACGCCATTCACAACCTTATAAACTACTATCAGGTTGCCCATCAACCTCCTGCGTTCCAGTGAAAACAAACCCAGTCTATCCAATCTTTCTTCATAACTAAAATCCCCCATACCAGGCAACATCTTGGTAAACATTTGCTGTATCCTTTCCATAGCATCCACATCCTTCTGATAGTGTGGTGACCAGAATTGTACATAATATTCCAAGTGTGGCCCTATAACGCTGCAGTATGACTTGCCTATCCTTATACGCTACTCATTGCCCCTTCCAATGAAAGCAAGCATGCCATAGACCTTTTATACTACCTTATGTACCTGTGCTGCCATCTTCAGTCATCTGTGGACTTTTACACCTAGATCCTTCTGTATATTATTTGTCCGGATTAAACTTCATCTGCCATTTTTCTGCCCATGCCTTCAACTGATCTATATCATGCTATATCCTCTGACAATTCTCTTCACTATCCTCAACTCCACCACTCCTTGTATCGTCCGCAAACTTACTAATTAGACCAACCACGTTTTCTTCCAAATCATTTATGTAGACCAGGAATAGCAGAGGTCCCAGCACTGATTCCTGTGGAACACCACTAGTCACAATCCTCCATTCCAAAAAGCATTCTTCCACCGCTACCCTCTGTCCACCTATGACTGAGCCAATTCTGTATCCATCTTGCCAGCTCACCCCAATGCCATGTGACTTCACCTTTTGTACCAGTCTGCCATGAGGGACCTCGTCAAAGGATTTACTGAAGCCTGGATAGAAGGCTGCAGCATCATAGTTGACATTGCTTGGCCCTGGTCAAGAAATTACCTGCATTGCATCAATGTTCAGCCTCAGTCAATGGGTTATATAATGGTGTCATCTGGGTATCTTTAGTCACACAGTAAGAATGCTTGTAAAGGCATCTGACCTCTCCAATGCAGCAGGAACGGGAACATTTTCAAGGATGTATCCAATATGGCTGGTCCCAAAGTACCTGAAGCACACTTCCATGATGCAGTATCAATGATCTCAAATGACTTGCAAGCTAATGGAATGGAAGCCTTTTCTATTGATAAACTCAGCTGCATTATGGGCTAGACAATAAGCCTCCTGAAAATAATGGTCCAATGCTTGGATGGGTCTGGGGGGGGGGCGGTGGGGGGGGGGGGGCGGTGGCTGTACAGACAGAGCGTGTCATCGAACCCCAGCATACTATGCACGGCACAACCGCAGTAGTCCAGGAGCTGGAGACGTGATAGATGCTGATTATCTAGGAGACCAGGAGCAGTGTTCCGTGGAGGAGGATGAAGACGTTTTCCTGCAACACCCATCCTGAATGTTGTACATCTTTGGTCAAGTTCTGACTCTGCCTTTGAAGGAACAGAATATTCCCAGGTTTACAAAAATAACAAGTTCAGCTGAGTAGAATCCTGGGCCATGTGTCTGTGGTTAATAGTACCCTGCAACACAAAGAGGCCAGCAATTCATCAGAACCTCAGGTTCACTCTCTCTTCATGTCTCTCGTAAGAGCCAATGAGATGTAACGCTTTGTCTGTGTAAACAGCCTCACTAAGATAGCTGACAAAGCAGTGATTCCCAACTACAGTTTGTTTCTTACATCTCCAGCAACAGCTCGGAAGAGGGTAGATCTCTAAATGTTGAGAAACAGTCACCTTGACAACCATTGGTATTACTGTCCTTGCTGATTAATTTCAATCACAAACTCTTTTGTGAAACAACAACTGAAGTTGAGATTGAAAGAGGGAACTCACCACCATCTTTTCTTTGACAATTAAGGATAAGCAACAAATCCTACTTTCCATGAATGAATGAAAAAAATAAAGGAACTAACATCCTCACTGAGATCTGCCTGAAAACATTCAAAATTGTCCAGGTATGGACAGGCCAAAAAAGTGTAAGAAATCCAACCTGGCCAATTTTCATCCCATCTATTGTGTTCTGTCTCACAGTCGGTATGTCCGTGTAGATTTAAGAGATGTGCGCTTAATATCATCACATAGCATGTAGCCTGAGGGTCTCATGATTTCAAACTCCATCTTACCTTAGCCTCCTTTGAGATACCTAAAAGGTTAATATTAGTCCAGACACTTATGTGCCTGATTAATATAAATGCTGTGCACAATAGTTAGCTATAATAAAATGTCTGTTCAATTTTCAATACCACAACATTCATTTCATATGTGACAGTAGATAACATAAATACCATCACATCAGGTAAAGTACCTTGATCATGAACAATGCGATGGAAGAGGTCCATGACAGTACCATTAAATGGCATTTACTCAACAATACTCTTCTCACGCTTGCTCAGTTTAGATTCTGCCAAAGCTATTTAGCTTTCAAACTAATAACGGATTTAATCTAAACATGGAGAAAATGAACTAGTCTCAAAACATGAGGCAAGAATGGTTGTCCTTGACATCAAAGCACTATTTGATGGAGTTTGAAATTCAGAAGGCCTAGCAAAACTGGAGTCAGTGGGGAAACCAGGCTGAAACTCTCCACTGACTGGAGTCAGTGTTAGTACAAAGGAATTTGGTTGTGGTTGTTGGAGTTCAACCATCTCAGTCTCAGGATGTCACAGCAGGAGTTTATCAGGGTAATGTGCTTGGCTCAACCATATTCAGTTGCTTCATCAATGATATTTCTTCTATCATAAGGTCAGAAGTGGGGATGCTTGCTGATGATTGCACAATGTTCATGACCATTCATGACTCCTTGGATACTGAAGCAGTCTGTGCACAAATGCTAGACAACATTCTGGATAATGGTTGATGTTGATGGCAAGTAACATTTACATCTCACAAGGCAATGACTTGGCAAGAAGAGAGATCTAACCATTGCCCCTTTACATTCAATGGCATTACCATCATTGATTTCCCCACTATCAACATCCTAGGAGTTACCATTGACCAGAAACTGAATTAGACAAGCCATACAAATACATAATCAAAAAGAGCATATCAGAGGGTCGGTATTCTGTGGTGAGCAACTCATCTCCTACTCACCCAAAGCTTGCACACAATCGAGTTGTTCATGTGACAGAAAATTCAACCCTTGCCTGGATGAATGTTTCCAACAAAACTCAAGAAGCTTTTCACCATGCAGTAAGGAGCAAACTGTTCAACTGGAACCAAATCAATCTTAGTTATTAATTCCCCCATCAACAGTGCATAGTGGAAACTTTACAGACCATACTTAAGATGCAGTGCAGTCACTCACCTAATCTGCTGTGACAGCACTTCCAAACCCACATTCTCTACCACCAAGAAGAAGGACAGCAGACACCTGGGAAAACCCCAAAATGCCAGTTCCTCTTAAGCTACACACCATGCTGACTAGGAACTATGTTGCCATTCCTTTCCTGTTGCTGAGTCAAAATCTAGGAACTTCTACAGTGGTTCAGAGTGACAGTTCACCACCACTTTCTCAAGGCCACGGAATTAACTGCAGCCATACTCACATAGAGTCATTGAGATGTACAGCATAGAAACAGATCCTTCAGTCCAACTCGTCCATGCCAACTAGGTACCCTAACCTAATCTAGTCCCATTTGCACTTGGCCCATATCCCTCTAAACCCTTCCTATTCATATACCTATCCCATGAAGGAATTGAAAATATACTTATGAATCAGTACCAGTTAGAGCAGTCCCTACATATTATTTAAACTTTAGTTTTATTTCAATGGAAGGGGTCTTACAGGTAAGGCTGATGAACTCAGGGCATGTTTAGGAACATGGGATTGGGATATCATAGCTATTACAGAAACAAGGCTGAGAGATGGACAGGACTGGCACCTCAATATTCCAGGTTTTAGATGCAACAGGAAGGATAGGAAATGAGGCATGAGAGGAGGGGGTGTGGTGCTTTTGATTAAAAGATGCTGTAACTAGAGAAGATATTTATGCAAAATCATCCAGTGAAAACATATAGGTAGAAATGAGAAATAAGAAAGGAAAAAATTAATAGGATTGTAATGTAAGCCCCCCCGAAGTCAGAGGGAAATTAAGAAACAAATATGTAGGGAGATCTCAGATATATGTAAGCATAATATGGTTAATAATGCAGGATTTTAATTTTCCAAACATTGACTGGGGCTACTATAGTGTTAAAGGTTTGGATGATAAAGAATTTGTTAAATGTGTTCAAGAACATCTTCTTTATCAATATGTGGATGCTCATAGAGGAGAAGGAGTAAAACTAGACCTTCTCTTGGGCAATAAAGCAAGACAGGTGACTGAAGTAAAAGTGGGGGAGCACTTTGAGCCTAGTGATCATAATTCTATTAGTTTCAAAATGGTTATGGAAAAGGATAGGTCTTCCATAAAAGCTAAAGGTTTTAATTGGAGTAAGGCAAATTTTAATGGTATGAGACAAGAACTTTCAAATGTTATTTCAAGTAGATACTTCACAGGTAAAGGGACAACTGACAAGTGGGAGGCTTTTAAAAGTGTGATAACAAGAGTTCAGAGGCATATTGTTCCTGCTCGAGTGAAGGATAAGGCTGGCGAGGGTAGGGAACAATGGATGAATAAAGATATTGAGGTTCTAGTTAAGCATAAAAGAGAATCTTATTTTATATAGAGACAACTTATTTTATATAGAGTTCAACTGAATCTCTTAATCAATATAAAGTGTGTAGGGGCACTCTGAAGAAAGGAATCAAGAAAGCAAAGAAATGATGTGCGATAGCATTGGCAGATAAGGTTAAAGATAATCTAAAGAGATTCTACAAATACATTTAGAGCAAGAGGGTAACTAGAGAGGATCGGGTTCTCAAAGATCAAGGGGATTGTGTTAAACCCAAAGAGATGGGAGAGATACTAAGTGAATATTTTCTGTTAGTTTTTACTGTGGAGAAAGAAATGGAGGCGAGAGAATACGGAGAATTACATTTTGATGATTTTAAAACAGTACAAAAGGGGTAGTACTGGAGGTCTGAGAGAATATACAAGCAGACAAATCTGAGGGACTTGATCTAATGTATCACAGAATGTTGTGAGAAATAAGGGAGGAAATTGTGAGACCCCTTGCAGAAATATTTTTTTCACCTATAACTACGGATGGGGTCCCTGATTACTGGAAGGCGGCTAATGTTGCACATTTGTTTAAGAAAGGTTGTACAGAGAAACTGAGGAATTATAGACCTGTGAGTCTGACTTCGATATGGGTATATTGTTGGAGGTGATTTAAAAGATTGGATTGATGGACAATTAGAGAGGCAAGCTTTGTTTCGGCATTGCCAACATGGTCTTGTGAGAACAAAATCGTGTCTCACAAACTTGATTGAGTTTTTTGATGAAGTTACCAGAAAGGTTGATGAGGACTGTGCAGTTCACATGGTAGGCTAATTAATAACATTAGGTTACATAGGATTCAGGATGCACTTGCTAATTGGATTCACAATTGGCTTAACGGCAAGAGACAGAGAGTAGTGGTGGAGGGTTTTCTTTCAGCCGTGTTCTGGGTCCTCTTTTGTTTGTCATTTATATAAATGATTTGGGTGAGAATGTAGATGGCGCAGTTAGTAAGTTTGTGGACCACGCCAACATTGGTGGCACAGCGGACAGTGAAGAAGGCTGTCTACAATTACAAAAAAGATCTTAATCAAATGGGTCAGTGGGCTGAAAAATGGCAGGTAGAGTACAATTTAGATAAATGCTTGATATTGCTTTTTGGGTCAACAAACAGGGGTAGGAGTTATACAATTAAAGGTAGGGCCTTGGTAGTGTTGTAGACCACCAGTGGTTCAGGTATGTAATTCTTTGAAGTTTTTGTCATGTGTAGACAGGGTGGTTAAAAGGGCATTTAGCACACTTACCTTCATTGCTCAGTCCTTTGAGAATAGGAATTGGGAAATGTTGAGGTTGTTCAGGACACTGGTGATGCCTCTTCTGGAATATTGTGTCCAGTTCTGGTTGTCCAGTTATTATTAAGCTGGAGAGGGTTCAAAAGAGATTTATTAGGACGTTGCCAGGTATGGAAGGTTAGACTTATAAAGAGAGGCTGGATAGGCTGGGGTTTCTTAAACTGGAGTGTAGGAAGTTGACAGGTGACCTTATAGATGTGTATAAAATCACAATGGTTATAGACAGGGTTAACAGTAGTTATCTTTCCCTAGGGTGAGGGATTTCAACAACTGGGGGCACATTTTTAAGGTGAGAGGAAAGAGATGTAAAAAAAGACAATGCTGGGCAAATTTTTACATAAGAAGGTGGTTCGTGTGTGGGATCAACTTCTTGAGGATGCAGATACAATTACAATGTCGAGCCAAATGGCCTGTTTCCGCATTGTTGGGAATCTAATCTAATCTTAAAAAAACATCTAAATGATGTTTGGATAAGTACATGAACGGGAAAGGTTTAGAGGGATATGGGTCAGGAGCAGGCAGGTGGGGATTAGTTTAGTTTGGGATTCTATTCAGCATGGACTGGTTGGACCGAAGGGTCTGTTTCAGTGCTGTATGACTTTATGATTCTAAGTATAGGAAAGTTCCAAAAATATGTACAATTGCTCCAGCAGCTAAAATAAATAAACAAATAATTTGCCTTCAATTGTTTCATATTCTTATTCATACAGCATGGTAAAGGTTTTTAATTCCATTGATGTGAGTTATATTAAGACAGAGTATTAGTGAGAAAACACATTTGGAAAATATGCACCAGCATATTATTAACAAATAATCTGCATTTTAATTTACCTGTGCAACACATTGCCAGTTGCACATGGAAACAATTTGTCCAAGATGACATCTTGAATACTCACAATATTTTAAAAAATTAGGTTTGATTATTTTTCAGCTAAAACATGACCTTTCACAACATAATTAAGCCCTCTAACTTCCAAGTTATTTCATTTTTTTGTAAATGGCTTCAGTACAGTGCAGATTTAGAAATCATCATTGCTTTCTCTCTCTTTTGCTTAAATTGATAAATCCATTATATTTCTGAACAAACTTTGTTGCAATGTGCATGGGATCACTGAGGTAGTACTTGCTATGCACTTCCTTTGGGTGGGTTTCTGCTCTCCATTACAGAAAAGCTGTCTTTTTGCAGCTTTATTTGGGGTCTGCAGCATCTCCGCTGAAGCTTGTGAAGATCGAGGGCAAGGCAATCGATCCCTAAATTTAAAATATTATGGGAGAAGAGTATTTCCACATATTAAAATGAAATCATGACACTCACTTTCAGGATTACTACTTGAGGTAGAAATGTCAACATTGAGGATTAGATTGGATAAATGAAGGAAGAGTGGATAAATAGATCTGAGAATGTGGTGGGTACATGGGATTAAAATTATTTACTTATTGCAAGTGTAAACATTGACACAGACTGATTGGGTCAAATTACCTTTTGTATGCTTCTACATATTTTCCACGTACCATTTGCAATTCTCTTTAAAAATAACCATCCCTTTATGAACCTGGACCTTTAAGCTGTTTCAAGTATCTGAATCGTTCGTCAGCAAGCCATTCATTTCCATGTTCCTCAACGGTAGCTCCCAGTCAGAGGCAATAAAACCACCAGGAGCCTCTGAAAAATATGTAAAGTAAATTAACCCTAAAAATGTTGGTGGTCTCACCACTAGGTTATGCAGGTTTATGAAAATCAAACCATCTGTTCTTGTCACTGGAGGAGACACTTTACAGATGTGTGTCACTTTACAGATAAAAAAATCCATTAAGGCATTTTGTATTTATTTCTTTGGAATTATTATGGTTGCTAAGGTCGTTAATAATTTGAAGTTGTTTTCATCACTGCTGGCTGCCTCATGCCTTCTAGGTGGGCAGAGCTGATTGGAGGTAATGATGCAAAACAGCACCAACTAAAACACAATTTATAAAGAAGGAGCAATCTCTTTCAAACTAGCATCAAGATTTATTAAGCAATCTATGTTTTTCCTCGATATTTCTCTCTGAGGTTAGGAGTGAACTGACCCCAAACTGTCCAAACTTCAATTTAATGTAGATTGACCAACAAGCTTCTAAAATAAAAGCCCAAAGGGAATACAGAAGAAGGGGTTAAATGAAGTTCACTTACACATAAATGAGAAAAGCTATGTTGGAATCAGATCAGACAGTGTAACTGTCAGCACGTGTACTTGTAATTATATAATGAAAAAGCTCAAAAGGTACAGTTCTAAGTTGTATAATCTCTCTGTAAATTCCTTCTTATATTGAAACCAGCTGTAGTTAGTACATTTTGAATTATAGATATTGGAGAGCCATTGAGTTTCGTGTAACTTTCCAATAGTTAAGTATGCAGAAAATATGGCACTATTTTGAACTGTCAGTCATCGGTTAACTGTCTTGAACAACAAATAATTGCCAACTGCAATTTTTCTAAATTACCGGAGCAATTTGTATCATAAATAAAAAGAGTATTTTGACAAAAACATAATGATGTGCCACTGTGAAATACTTTAGCAGGACATGAATGGCCGAGAGTGCTTCATGGAGAATAAAATCCTGGAGACATTTGAGACAGAAAGAAAGGAGCTGGGGTGGATGTTGGCAAGGGAAGAGTGGACATGCAAAAGATCAGAGTGGAGTGTTAACGTTTAGGTTGGAGCAAGGAATTGTTGTAGAGGTGTAAAACTGACAGACTGAATCTGATGTGAAGCAGAGGTTCTGGAAGACAAGTGGCAATCTAGATTCAGGGCAAATGACACAACTGCTAGAGATTTTACAAGAGGGTGGAGGAATTCAAAAATAAACACAAATTTACCAAAGTCAATTCTGTGGGTTTGATGTGCCAATTGGCTTCAATGGGGCTCGAGCAGAGCTGAGCAGGATTGATTGGAATCAAAGGTTTGCTAAGAAAACCAGTGACTGAATGATGGGTCACCTTCAAGAAGCTGATGGCTTGGGCACAGTTGAAATACATTCCCTGTAATGGAAAAGATAAGACAGACAAATCCAGCGTTCCCTAGATGACAAAGAATCGAGAACTTACCATTGGAAGGAAGAAGTATATTTATGACAAGTGTAGGGCAGAAAATGCAATTGAAAATCAACAGGAATACCGAAAGCTCGATGGGAAAGGTGAAAAAGCAAATGATAGAAGCAAAGCCGAAACAATGAGAAAAGATGAGTAGCTAACATGGGGGAGATCCCGAAGTCTCCTAATAGTCTACACACAGTAAAAGTGGATACAGGATCCATAGGCCAATCATAGACCAAAAAGGGCATTTACACTTGGAGGCACAGGGCATGTTGGAAGTGTTAAATGAATACTTTACATCATCTTTAAAAAGAGGAGGATACTGCCCAGGTCATGGTGACAGAGGAGAAAACTCTGGCACTAGAAGGATACATTGTTAATAAGGATTGGATAGATTTTTGACATTTGAGGTTGACAAGGAATCCATGGACTTGAGAGAGGTGCTGGAGAGGAGAGCCTTGCTTTAGAAACAAAAACAGAAATTGCTGGAAAAGCTCAGCAGGTCTGGCAGCAACTGTGAAGAGAAATCAGAGTTAACATTTTGGGTCTGGTGATCCTTGCACAGAACTGATGGTAGCTCAGAAAATGTTGGCTTTTATGCAGAAAATTAGGTGGGTGGAGGGGGTAAGGAGTATATGATAGGTAGGGCTAAAGCGTAGAGAGAGAGAACAACACTTGGACAAACAAAGGAGTTGATAACGATCTGGCTGCAAGGGTAAATAGTGTTAATGGAGGTTGTTAATGGCTCACAATGGGTTGTGTTTAGTAGCAGACAATGAGATAACAAGGCCTGGAGTGTGGAGGTAAGGGGGAAAATATCAGAAAAATGCTTTTATTCCTTCTTTGGATATGGCTAGCCTGACCATCAATGCTTCATAGCCCTATTTGGCCAGGACAAAGTTAAGAGTTAACCATGTTGCTGTGGGTCTGGAGTCAAAGTAGCTCAGACCAGGTATGGATGTTCCTTCCTTATGGGTTATTAGCCAATCAGATGGATTTTTACAGCAGTCAACAATGGCTAACACTTAACTCTTAATCCCAGATTTTAATAAATTCAAATTCTATAATCTTCCATGGTGAGATTTGAACCTCCATGTCCAGAATATTACTGGATTAAGAGTCGAGCAAAAACACCACTGGGGCATCAGCTTGCCTTGCTGCTTTCTGTAACATTCATCCAGGAAGGCCTGCTGGTGAAGAGGAGAAAGCCCATCCATGCCCACAAACTTGAGAGAAGCCCCCCTCAGACCCACTGTGCATGAACAGCATCATTGCTTTAGTTCACACAACATGAAAATGCAAAGATGATCGGAGGAGGAAGAACAACACAAAAAGGTGACATCTGATGGAACAGTGTTGGATGAAGACAAGGGGGTACCAGAAGAAGGAGGTTGCTAAGACAGATGGCAGCTGTAGAGCTCATTCGTCGGTTCATAGAGCAGTACATTTGATGTGCTACATTTTTCCTCCCTAATAAAGATATAGAAATCTCATCTGAATTAACTACATCTGTCATTTTGATAAGATCCCACATAACAGATCACCATGTAAAATTAAAGCACATGGAATTTGGGGTAGTGTACTTATATAGATAGAGAGCTGGTTGGCAGACAGATAACAAAGAGTTGGAGAAAATGGATAATTTTCCAAGTGGCGAGCAATAACTGATGAGGGTACCATAGGGATCAGTGCTCGGACTAAGATTAATGATTTAAATCAGGCAATTAAATGTAATACCTCCAAGTTTTCAGATAACTAGGTGGGAGGGTGAGCTGTGAGGAGAATGCAGATAAGCTTCAGTTTGATTTGGACCAGCTGAGAGTGGTTAAATGTATGGCAGATGGCGTATTATATGGATAAATGTAAGGTTATCCACTTTAGTAGCAAAAACAGGAAAGAAGGTTATTATCTGAATTGGGGTCAGTTGGGAAAGGAGATATGTAACGAGAGATGAGTGTCCTTGTACACCAGTCACTGAAAGTGTGTGTGTTGGTGCAGCAGGTGGTGAAGAAAGCAAATGGTACGTTGACAGCGAAGAAGGTTATCTAAGAGTGCAACGGGATCTTGATTAACTGGGCCAATGGACTGAGGAATGGCAGATGGAGTTGAATTCAGATAAATGCAAGGTGTTGCATTTTGCTAAGACAAACCAGGGCATGACTTACACAGTTAATAATAGGGCCCTGGAGAATGTTGTCAAACAGAGAAACCTAGGGGTGCAGATAAATATTTCCTTGCAAGTGGCACCACAGGTAGACAGGGTGGTGAAGAAGGCATATGGTACGCTTGCCTTCAATGGTCAGAGCATTGCAGGAGTTGGGACATTCCTGAAGAAGGGCTTATGCCCGAAACGTCGATTCTCCTGTTCCCTGGATGCTGCCTGACCTGCTGCGCTTTTCCAGCAACACATTTTCAGCTCTGATCTCTAGCATCTGCAGACCTCACTTTCTTTTCACATCATATTACAGCCATGCAATACATTGGTAAAGCTACATTTGGAGTACTGCATACAATTCTGATTGCCCTGCTGTAGGAAGGATGTTATTAAACCAGAAAGGATGCAAAAATGATTTATAAGAATGTTACCAGGACTGGAGGGTTTGTGTTACAAGGAAAGGCTGGATAGGCTGGAACTTTCTTTCTCTGCAGTGTAGGAGGCCAAGGGGTGACTTTATAGAAGTTTATAAAATCATGAGGGGCATAGGTGAACTGAAAAGCCAAGGTCTTTTCCCAGGGGTAGGGGAGTCCAAAACTAAAGGGCATAGGTTTAAGGTGAGAAGGGCAAGATATAAAAAGGATCTGAGATGCAATATTTTCAGACAGAAGGTGATGCATAGATGGAACGAGCTGCTAGAGGAAGTGGTGGAAGTGGGTACAATTACAACATTCAGACAGGTACATAGATTGGAAAGATTTAAAAGGATATGTGTCAAATAAGGACAAATGTGATGAGTTCGGTTTAGGAAACTTGATTGACATGAACGAGTTGGGCTGTTTGACTGTATGACCTTCACAGAGAATCTGAACAGTTGTAGAAGGCAGGAAATCATATTGTCAACAAGTTGGCCAAATGCCAGCTTGAATGGACCAGTAACAGTCAGAGATTCTGTTCAGATATGCTCCTTGTACCAAAGTCCGAATGTGTACAGCTCTTGAAGGCTCCTGAACTAATTCAAGAGTTTGCTGCTCTGGGTCAGGTGTGACTAGAGGATCTCCCGCTCATCTCCGATTCCTGTTCCTTTCCTTAGTGTTACATGCCGTTCATTCCTGCAGAGGGAGAGGGCTTGGTTAGTGAGCACTTCCGGGGAAGGAGGGTGGCCATGTGGAGAGTTCTGCTTGAATTGTGCCTGCAAAATCAGCAAAATGATGTTGACTGGGGTGGGAAGTGAAGAAGGAAAATTAAGGACATTTTGGGAAGAAAAGGATGGATTATTTTACTGTTATGGGATTCAATCTGCCAGGTTTTCTTTCTGTTTTCCATCAAGATAATAATTGATATGCACAGGCAAAGACAAAAATATACTCCAGATTTTTATGAAACTTTCTGTCTAGCCAAAGATTACTTATTTGCAACCAGCACTTCAAACTCTGTGAACAACATTGTTATTGATAATTTCCTTTCTGAATATTTTTCACAGCTTTACAAACTTTTATATTTGCTGTAGGCTAGAATTTACCTTCTCTCTGTGGTCAAACTGGTCTTCATATTACCTTACTAATTCTAATTACTCCATGGAGAACAATAAGGTTGCATATCAAATAACAAAAGGAGGTGCTTAATCTGTTTAATAATATCGACCAATTTAAAAGCAAAATGAAACATTCATTTTAGGCCTTCAGGGCACAGGATTTCAGATTCTGATCTCTCTGTATTTAGTTAGTAAGTGAAATGCTTCGACCTCCCTCTCCATCATTCATCACAAGTGAGGCCATTTCAGTTTTCTGTTTATCCACATCAGCTTTCTCTTCATGTGGCAGCTACTTTTGTTGACTTTTTGGACTTCTTGTTTTCATTTATTCTGCTGGTTCAGACCCAATTTTCTCATATTTTCCACAAAGCTTCCAGAACAATCCATATCTGATTGTAACTTTATGTTATTCAATATCCATGCCATTCTTTTCTATATTTGTTTTACATTTTGTATTCTACTTTCCTCTTCTCACAGTACTATGTTCACAGTCTTCATCATTCCATATACTTACATTTTCTCTTTTCAATTACTTCTATGATTTCTTTTAGGCCTGACACCCGTTCAACTTTCATTTCCTTTGTTTTACTTTGGCTCACGATCCCTCAGCTTCTCAAATTTAAAATTCCTTACCCCCGTGATTGCCTTTATAAATTCAACCTTCCTCAACTCAGCAATCTCTTCCAGCACTGAAAATGTATCTTGCAAACTCTCAGTTGCTCCAGTAGCAGCCTATTGTGCACCCCATTTCTCCATGTCCACCAGTGGCTGTGCTTTCAGATATCAAATTCCTGTTCTCTGGAATGAACGCCCTAATCCCTTCACTCCTCCACCTCCCTAAATCCATTCACCCTTCCACCTCTGCCTTTTGATTCAATGTTTTGAGCCAAAATGGATTCTACCCCTCAATGCCCAGCAGCTGCATGACCATTGGCAGCAAATCAGTCAGGGCAATGCCTGGTAACCTGGCAGCAGTCATGATGCCTTTGTCAACTGTCTATTCACTATTCCAGTTGGTTTGAGGTACAACACAAACTATAGGGTGGCAGCTGGGCAACATGGACCATATGGCTGATGATTTCAGAGCACCAGCACATTTTGCAAAAACCATGCTGCCATCTACAATAAAATGGCATGCAGAGGCAGCATTACCACTGTTTGACACACACATGCAATATTGAGACAATGGATGTCAGGTTTTATGGTGGATTTAACCTTGCCTTAATGATGGCCAGCCCTTCCCTCCAATGATACAATGAACAGCTAAGGAGTAGGCAGCACGGTGGCACAGTGGCACAGTGGTTAGCACTATTGCCTCACAGCGCCAGAGACCTGGGTTCAATTCCCGCCTCAGGCAACTGTCTGTGTGGAGTTTGCACATTCTCCCCGTGTCTGCGTGGGTTTCCTCCGGGTGCTCCGGTTTCCTCCCACAGTCCAAAGATGTGCAGGTCAGGTGAATTGGCCATGCTAAATTGCCCGTAGTGTTAGTAAGGGGTAAATGTAGGGGTATGGGTGGGTTGCGCTTCGGCGGGTCGGTGTGGACTTGTTGGGCCGAAGGGCCTGTTTCCACACTGTAATCTAATCTAATCTAATCTAATAAGGAGGGTGCGCAGAGATTTCTTTCATCGCTGGTGATTCATGAAGAACCCAAACAATGTCATACCAATAACCCCCTTTCCCCTTTAACAAAAGTCACATACATGAACCTTCCTTTGACACTAACCTTGACTACTTTCAAAAAGAAAAGGCAGCAGAAAATAGATATTCCAAACCAAAATGTAATTCCACATCGCATTTCGTGGATCTTTCACAGAGCTATACCAAATGTTGCGGCAAATCTCAACTACAGACTGTACAAACTCTGTAAGGGTGGCACTAGTCTAAGCTGGTTGGCCAACAGGCAACTAGCAAGGACAAACATTGTGCAACTTAACATTTAAGTATGACTTACAATAGAGTACTGAAATTAAGTGATTCAGTGGATGAAATCAAGGAGGGGAGGGAATCTGTTCAGTTTTCAGGAATTGCTTCTTTCTCTGTTACAGAAGAAGATGGTTAACTGCTGACAATCTGGTAAATGATTCAGACGTATTCTGTTTCTAAGAATCAAAATGGTACAGCAGCTGGTGGTAAGGTTAATAAAATATATAGAACCATAACTAAAAATAAAGTTGAATATAATAATTAAGTAGTTCCTTAGAACACATTAAGGATGGCAGGTTAGGTGATGTGTCACAGCTGCAGCATATGGGAGTTCCTGGATTCCAGTTTAGTTGGGCGTAAACATATCTGCAGTAAATGTTTGAACTTCAAGCAGCTTTAGTCCAGACTTTATGAGCTGGAAGCTGAACTACAATCACTGTGATACATCAGGGAGGGCTGATGTTTCCTGGATTATTTGTACCATGAGGCATTCACATCTTGTAATGTTTGATCGTCTGATTTGGTCGATGTTCAAGGACAGGAGAATGTAATTGTGAGTGGCATGGGTAAGACAGCGCAGAGGGCAGGAACACAGGAACCATAGTCTTTGTGATTGTACAGTGGGTTTGAAACTCTTTCAGCATTTCTGTACGAGAGTGAGGGCTGCCGGGGGTGGAGTAGAGGATGTGAACTAATAAACAATGCCATCATAGTGCAGGAAGACACTCAATAGTGGTAAGTGAGAAGGAATGCAGTGGTAGTATGAAATAGTACAATGACTGGGATTGATATTAGACTCTGCAACAAAGAACATCAGTCCAGATGGCTGTGTTGCCTGTCTGGAGCCTAGATTCTGGACATCTGCTGAGTGCTAGAGATGAGCTTACTGTAAGAGCAGAAGGATTTAGCCATTCTGATACACAGAGGAACCAACAACATGAGTAGGAAAAAGGAGGTTCTGCAGGACTGAAGATGCTGGGAACCAGATTCTGGATTAGTGGTGCTGGAAGAGCACAATAGTTCAGGCAGCATCCAAGGAGCAGCGAAATCGACGTTTCGGGCAAAAGCCCTTCATCAGGAATACAGCTCC
>NC_057712.1:100117607-100127323 GCF_004010195.1 Chiloscyllium plagiosum | reverse complement strand
ACAAGGATGTTGCCAGGGTTGGAGGATCTGAGCTACAGGGAGAGGCTGAACAGGCTGGGGCTGTTTTCCCTGGAGCGTCGGAGGCTAAGGGGTGACCTTATAGAGGTTTACAAAATATGAGGGGTATGGATAGGATAAATAGGCAAAGTCTTTTCCCTGGGGTCAGAAAGTCCAGAACTAGAGGGCATAGGCTTAGGGTGAGAGGGGAAAGATATAAAAAAGACCTAAGGGGCAACGTTTTCACAGAGGATGGTATGTGTAAGGAATGAGCTGCCAGAAGATGTGGTGGAGGCTGGTACAATTGCAACATTTAAGAGGCATTTGGATGGGTATATGAATAGGAAGGGTTTGGAGGGATATGGGCCAGGTGCTCGCCGGTGGGACTTCATTGGGTTGGGATATCTGGTCGGCATGGACGGATTGGACCGAAGGGTCTGTTTCCATGCTGTACGTCTCTGTGACTCTATGACTCTATATGAGAGATCAACGAATAGTATCAGGACCAAACAAAGGTATTAATATTGGAAATAATATCAGACAAGAATGGACAGAGAGTGTCAAGAATGTCAGAGTCAACCAGCTGATAAGGAGAGAATTTACAGAGTGAATAAAAGGTTAAAATTAGAATTTGGTTTTATTGCTTTGTGTACTTAAGCACAGGGACAGAAGAGTACAGTGGGGGAGTGGAAAGTGTCTCCAGCGCCATCTTAGCTACAAAGGTATCTAGATACAAAATATTAGGTATAATATAGCAAAATAAAGAAATACAGTTCAAAGTTCAACACTACAGTCCTTCTTAAGTACTTACAAGTGCGCTTGGGTCAGGGCCCTTCCCACCCAATGCAGAGACCAACCTCAACGCGAAACAATTGTATAGACTGAGGAAGAAAAGAGTGGATCTGAGACTTTTTTTTACAAACTTCAGTAACGGCAATTATGAGAGCACGAAAGCAGAGCTGACTGAAATGAATTGGTAAATTAGTTCAAGAATAGATCAATAGAGATATATCAGAATATACAGAGTCGATAGGGGATGCAAAGCCTAGTCTCGAGTCTCTGTTAATGTTCTGGGGTCCTGGGTTCAAATCCTAGCATGGCATATGATGGATTTTGCATTAAATATTTAAAAAATGAAATTAATAATCTGTTGACCATGAACAATTATTGTAAAAACTCATCGTGTTCACTGGCCCCGTAGGACAGATAGCTGCCATCCTTACATTTCACTCTAGACCCACTGTAATGTAGTCGATTCTAACTACCCTCTGGGCAATTAGGGATGGGTAATAAATGCAGACTTTGCTAGTGACACCTGTGAATGAATTTTTAAAAAGTTACATTCCAATAAGTAAGAAAAAATCCAAGGGACAGACTCACCATCCATGGTTTAAAACAAAACAGCAGAGAACAATCAACAAATTCATAAAGCTGGAAATATTAGAGTACAAAAGATAGTTAGCCAGAAATAATGAGGAACTTACCCTGCTTATTCCTTCTGGGCCTCACTCTATCCTTCTTCAAAGGTCACTGCAGTAAATAAAAATTCATTGACATGGATAGAAGATTGTCTGGTGAAGAGGAAGACGAAAATAAGTGTAAATGAATGAAACTGACTGGTGCTGAGGACTCAACCATTTACAATTTATATAAATGACATTTATGAAAAGACAGAAGGCATGGTTGCCAAATTTACTGATAATACAAAGATAAAATAAAAATGTGAAATTCTTGTTTTGGCACATTATAAAGGTAGTGAGAGACGGCAGAGCTCTGAGATGCAGAATGATGTGTGTGTCTTTGTGTAGATATCGCAGAAGGTTAGTATCGAGATTTAGCAAGTATTTAAGATAGCTAATAGAATGTCATAAATTATTGCGAATGGAATTGAACATAAAAGTAGGGAAGCTATGCTTCAGTTATACAGGGCATTGGTGAGCCTACATATGGAGCATTACGCACTGTATTAGTTACGACTTAAGGAAGGACATAACAATGCTAGAGACAGTTCAATAGACTAATATCTGGAATGGGTGAGTTCTCTTAGAAGGAACGTTTCAACAGATTAGATTTGTATCAGCTCAAATTTCGATGAGTAGGAGGCTTGATTGAAACATCCTGTGGGATTTTGACAGGGTAGACATAAAGAAGATGCAGCTTGTTATTTAAGGATCTAGAATTGGAGACACTGTTTAAAAGTCATGAGTCACGCATTTAAAACAGAGGTGAAGCAATTTTTTTCTTCTTTTAAAAGGTTTTGCTCTTTTAGAATTATCTTTTTGAAAAGATCACAGAAGCAGATCCTTGAAAATTTTTAGGGCAGATGTCATAGAATCATAGAGATTGACAGCACGGAAACAGACACTTTAGTCCAACTTGTCCACGCCAACCAGATATCTTAACCTAATCTAGTCCCATTTGCCAGCATTCAACCCATATCCCTCTAAACCCTTCCTATTCATATACCCATCCAGATGCCTTTTAAATGTTGCAACTGTACCAGTCCCCACCACTTCCTCTGGCAACTCATTCTATACATGCACCACCCTCTGTGTGAAGAGGTTGCTCCTTAGGTCCCCTTTAAATTTTTCCCCTCTCACCCTAAGCCTAAGCCCTCGAGTTCTGGACTTCCTGACCCCAGGGAAAAGACTTTACCTATTTACCCTATCCATGCCCCTCATAATTTTATAAACCTCTATTAGACCACCCCTCAGCCGCTGACGCTCCAGGGAAAACAGCCCCAGCCTATTCAGCCTCTTTTAGAGCTCAAATCCTCCAACCCTGGCAACATCCTTGCAAACCTTTTCTGAACCTTTTCAAATTTCACACCAACCTTCCTGTAGCAAGGAGAACAGAATTGCACACAGCATTCCAAAAGTGGCCGATCCAATGTCCTGTACAGCCACAATGTGACCTCCCAACTCCTACACTCAATGTACTGACCAATAAAAGGAAGCATACTAGATAGATTCTTGTTAAACAAAGGATTGAAAAGTTATCAGAGGGGAGGCAGGATTATGGATTTGAGGCTACAACCAGCCAAAACATTCTCATAGTGAATTACAGAGCAGGCACATGGGGCTGAATGGCCTACTCCCACCATATTTATACATTGGCAGAGTAGAAATGTTGGAAGGACAAGTACATTGGTCCTGGGTGAGGCCAGCAGGTTTGTGCTCCATGGAGTCAGTTGTCATTTCCCTGGGACTGATACATAAGCGTTCCTAGAAATTTGTTGGAAAGAATGTTGGGCTGCAGAGTTACCCGACAGCCAATTTGCACATTCGAATTACAGGCATGAGGGCATAGAAGCTGTGACATTAGCCATCTGAGGACACACATGGTTGAGCCACAAGTATGCAAATGTACTTGCCCTCACCTTCATGCTGGAAAGGATGGACTCTAAGGTCTGCACTAAAGTGCTGCATCAAGTTAATGTTGATTTGCGATTTGACATCGAACACAACATTTCTGGCAGGCTTCCTAATGGACTGAGTCAGCTCTTCCAAAACTGTGCATTGTGCCCCTTTATGGGGATCACAGAAACTGCAGTTAGGCTCATTTAGCTCTCCCTCCTTTGAGATTTTGCCCCACACTATGACCAGGGCTCAGGTCATATCCATCCCTGCCCTTGTGCTCTATGCTTTTCTCTCTGAGATTCTGAAATTCTGGGATTTGCATATTAATCAATTGAAACTTGCAATTCCATTCTGACTGATTAAAGATTTAAAAGCTATCTTAGGTTGGTTCAATTCATTTGCATCAGTTGTATGATTCTTTGATCATTTACTTCTAAATTCTGTGTCTGAGGTCTCCCTCTCTCACTAGCACCTGAAGAAGGAGTGAGGCTCTGAAAGCTTGTGTGTTCAAATAAACCTGTTGGACTATAACCCGGTGTTGTGTGAGTTTTGACCTTTCTGCCTGAGATGTGACAAGGGGAGCAATGGACAGAGCAAGGCTTCACTGAAAATCCCAAATAAGGAGTGTCTTGTCCCCCATAGGCTTGTAGTGGAGTGACATCTGTGGACCTTCTCCTTGGAACAGGCAAGGATTAATGTTTATCATTCTTATTGAGACCAATCTGTAGTTACCAGGTTTGTATGGGACATTGCACATGCAAGGGGAGTGTGTGGCTGCAATTTTTGTATAGAACAATGCGCATGCAGGGTGAGTGTGTGGCTGCCATTTTTGTATAGAACAATGTGCATGCAGGGTGAGTGTGTGGCTGCCATCTTTGTATAGAACAATGTGCATGCAGGGTGAATGTGCGGCTGCCATCTTTGTACAGAACAATGTGCATGCAGGGTGAGTGTGGGCCATCCTGGGTGAAGAAGCAGAATGAGAATGAATGCCTTCACTGAATCATCTATCACTGTGGAATGTGAAGGGTTTGACTGAAATAGGCATTAGTACATGACATTGCTACTAAGAATTTTAAAACACAGATTTTTGTATTTATATGATATGTTATCAATAATGCGTGAACCTTAATGATTACGTACTAGATGCTGCTTTGTTTGTGTTGGCATTAATTTTCAAGAGTTAAAATGGGGCCAAATTGAGAAATAGTTTGGGGAGGCATTGTACTAAGCTTTAGGTTGAACATAGAGTTTGTTGGATGCCCCATCAAATTCTTATCTGAAACATCTGCTGTGGAACTGGAGTGCAATCTTTGGCAAGCTGAGACATGAGCTAGTTTTGCACCCTACCATTGCCGGAGGATACTTATGCCTGAATTTTCAGTAGATACAAATCCCTCCTTTATCACTAGCTTCTAAAACACACACCATGTTGGTATCTGATGGTGTCTTGTCATTTTTTTTTGTTGTTTTTTTGCTGCTTGGCTGCATTGTGCTCCATAGGTATTTGAAAAGAGAAATGCAGAGCAATAGTGTTGGCATCTGGTGAGACAAGAAAGTAAGCATTGTAAGCTTATGTCATCTATTTTTGAAGAGATTGTGTGATCAGGATAAGTGAGAGGTGAAAAGAAGGATCAGGTATGAGAATTTTAACACCACACCTGCCCATAACCTCAACATTCAGTAGCCATTAATAGTCAGCTTCATTCTCTCCAGGAAGGATTAGAACACACAGCATACAGGTCTCTTGGATTCACACCTCCAGTTGTGCATCACCTTAGAGAGGGAAGACTGTCTTTGAGTATTGTGCAGTCTGTTTGAATGATGTGCCTGTCATGGTTGAATAGCTAGAAGCATTTTCAAGCAGTAAGATATAAGTGGTGAAGTTTGAAGCAGTGCTCAGTGTAAAATGGTGATGTTAAGCAAACCAATGTAGGTGATGAATCTTTCTTCATAGAGATTGCTCAGTAAGTGATGGAAGTGTGGTGAATTGAAGATTCCTTAAGAGTAGTGATGAATGTGAGAAAGAGCAGCCTTTGAGGATACATTGACTGACCTTGACCAGTGTGAGGTCATAACACCCCTTTAGGAATTGTATTCAGGTCCTTCAGGATTTGACTCCTGGTATTGACCTTCTTGTCCATCGATTCCCACTACCTTTTGATCATGTGCCTGTGGGATTCCTGGCCCCCTGTGGACTTGGGACATTTCTCTTACTTTCAACTTTCTCCACCAAGTCTGCCGATGCAATGTCCAAAAGGCTTGGAAACTGCCGTCTCCCATGTTCTGTTGCTCATTGTTTCCCAAGTCAGAATCACTTTGTTAATTAATTTCAGCGCAGTGTCGGTTACCACCTTTTAGGGGTGGTAGGGTAAACTGAGGTTTCATTTGTGAGATTTATTATAGTTGAGATTTAAGTGGCTTTAGGTTTAGCTGAGAAGTTACATTTTGGGGCTCCTGCTGATTTCTACATTCAGTGAACTACATGGTTATCACTGTTTGCACACAGCAATCATTCAAATCAGCAAACATAAAGTAGTTATTCTGCCTGCATTATTATGAACAGATGAGACTTAATCACATATTATGTTCCTCACACCAATTTTAAAGCCCTATTCATTATCACCCCCAAGCCCTTTTGCAAGATTATTTGTCCCAATGTGCTAGTTCGAATATAACTCTCATTAGCTTCAATTAAAGAACTGCAAAATGAGAACTATCCCTATTTTCATTTCAATATTTATTAATTTTTCATATTTTCATAACAAGGTCAACAGGGGCATAACTCAAGCTTTGGGCTGACAAGTAGAATTATTCTCCAAAATTATACAAATCATAATTGAAAGGACTACAGAGAAGGGATGAACATGTGGAATGCAGCCGCTAACAGCAATATGCCAAAACCCGAGCAGTCACCTCCTACATTGCATTCCATCTCTCATAAACAATGGGCTATCTACAGGGTTTGCATAAATAATTTTCAAACCCTTTAGATTTAAGGACTCCACAGTTGATCTAAGAAATTGAATATTAACCAGTGCATGTGAGAATTCAATTTCCTTAGTTATTTGAATTCAGTTTGGTTTTACGAGATGAAATGTTCAGGTATTCTCATTTCAAACCTGATCTCAGTCATGTTTTCTCAGACTGCGGGGTATCTTGAATGGATATTGTCAAATAATAACAATACATTCTCATTGCTACATGGATCAGAGATAGGTACTTAACTTTGCTATATTGATCAAAAACTCAAACTCCCTCAGATCAACATTACAAGAAAAAAATTTACATTTCTCCAGCTTCAAACCAAATTGGAGGCTAGGTAGGAGAATAAAGCATTTAGCTCCCTGAATCTGTTAGATAGCTGATGCCCATCCCAATTCCATTAACCTGCCATTGGTCCTTATCAATCTCAGTCCCAACCCTTGGACTCAGCACCGCCTTCTTGACCTGTAATCTTCTTCCTGACCTCTCCGCCCCCACCCCTTCTCCGGCCTATCACCCTCACCTTAACCTCCTTCCACCTATCGCATTCCCAACGCCCCTCCCCCAAGTCCCTCCTCCCTACCTTTTATCTTAGCCTGCTTGGCACACCTTCCTCATTCCTGAAGAAGGGCTCATGCCCGAAAAGTCGATTCTCTTGCTCCTTGGATGCTGCCTGACCAGCTGCGCTTTTCCAGCAACACATTTTTCTACTCTGATCTCCAGCATCTGCAGTCCTCACATTCTCCTTATCAATCTCAGTCATGATAATTTCAGTTTACCCAACACCACGGCAGAAGATGATCCTAATTTCCAATAGTAATTTTGTTGTTCTATGTTATGGCCTCTAGGCTGCTGCATTTTTATCACAGGGAATGCTTGCCTATATTTTTTCAACTAAACATTTTAAATACTACTCTTACACAGTTCCACATCACTCAGAGCCTTATAAAGTTCCACCCAATTATTTTCCACCTTACTGATTTTATATGTATAATATTATTTTAATGTCTACATAATGAGAGTTATGAAGGGATTTGCTTTTTTGCCGAGTATTACTGGGGATGTGAAATGTGCAATTTCAAACAGTGATGGAAGAAGTAAAGTCTGTCATAGGTATTAAAAAGCAAATATGTAAATACTAAAAAAAATTGATAAAAGCATGGCACAGGGCCGGCAACTGTGACGATAGTTCTTTAAGAGAAATGGCACAAGTGTGATAAGCATGATTAATTGTGGAATTGCTTTAACAAATAATGTAAGAACAATGATAATGAGGCTTTACTTTCCTCTATGATATATTTGTATTGATTAGGTGTGGACACTTTGATCAAGTTCTTCTTAGTTTTACACATTATGTGTATATTTGTTATATGTAACAAAATATGATGCCAGTCTTTGTTATGAAGGTGTGGAGGTGTACTGTACCATTAAGAGAGAGAGGAAGCTGGCAACGACTGACTGAAAGCACAGACTGTCCTGAAAAGGTAAAAATGTAATATTTGGTTGACACAAAAAGCTGGTGCTGTGTTGCTATGGAACAAAAACAAATTCAATATTGGCCAATCAGTTTAAATTGTGTCCCAGATACCAAAATCCAATCAAATTTGAATTTTACTGTTTGGGAGAACATCAAACCAATTAAATGATCTGATGTTTTGGGGTATAAATTCAGACATTTTGAACATTTAGGAGGAGAACTGCTAGGAAAATCAACAAGTATAGACTGCTAGCCGAATATCTCTCTGAAAGGTACCTGTTCATATGAAAGACCTGTGAAGCAGAATACTGAAGAAAAGACGTCAGAAGAAAATCTACAGAGGAAGATCCAAAGAGAAGATTCAACAGTTGGCTGGTTTTGAAATTTGAATATTTATTTTGTAAATCTTAGGGTTTTGATTGGACCAGTCTTGTAGAGTGCGCAGGTAAAAGATAGATCTTGGAGAAAGGAGTTGTAAATACTTTTTGGTTTTAATATTCTTTGTTGGACTTAAGGAATACAATTGTTATTTTTTACTTTAAATATTGATGTTTTGGATAGTTCTTTGCCTCTCAAACTTTAACAGATTTTCGCTCGAGGTGAGCTTCTCTCTGTGTCGGGTTTAAATTAGTAGAAGGGTTTACCCCATGTCATAACATCAATTCACCTAATTCATAAACTAGTGGCCTCAATATCAAAATGTATGATTTTCCCACTCTGATAATGGAACACTACATTTTCCCTGATCTTTTCAGTTTTAGGTATTACCTGGTAGTTATTTGTACTATTTGATTTTAACATGGTCTATATCAATTAAACCACCCATGTTTAAATCTATCAATCACTTTAATGTGCTAAACAGCTCCATTATAGTCAATGAGAAAAATATACTGTGCAATGTTTTAAACAGCTGTTCAGACAGAATTAAATAACCCATACTTTCATAAGAAGCAGTAAATAACCTTGTATAGCTTTCTTGTAGCTTTCTGACTTTGCCTACATCAGAGTATCAAAAGTCAGTATGCATGTCGGCAAAAGAATAGCTGATATTTCAGTTACTTTCTTTTGAATATCTTGAGTTTTGTAGATAGAGTGGTTAAAACATCTAACACCTTTAATGAGTGAACACAGACACGAGGAGTAAGAGTAGGCTATAACTGGAAGAATTGTAGACTGTGAGAAAGATAGTGTGATACTCTTAAAAGGCATTGACAAATTGGTGGAGTGTGCAGATGAGGTTTAGTGCAGAGAAGTGTACGATGATGCATTTCGTTAGGAAGAACATTAAAAGACAATTTGAAATGGGGAGGGGTCAAATTCAAAAGGGGACCTAGGAGCAGGAGGATCTGGGCATTTATGCGCTCAGATTATTGATAGTGATGGGATAGGTGGAGAAAACAGTTAGTAAAGCATTCAGCATTCTCAGTTTTATTCATAGGGCCATAGAGTACAAGAGCAAGCAGGTGATGTTAAATTTGTACAAGATATTTATTATAACTTACCTGGATTAATGTGCACACTTGTGGGCACTACAATGTAGGAAAGATGCGAGTGCATTGGAAAGAATGCAGAAGCAATACAAGAAAGGTTCCAGAATTCTGATTCAGTATGTGGATGTACCTACTAGAGAAGGTGCAAAACTTGACCTACTCTTGGGAAATAAGGCAGGGCAGGTGACTGAAGTGTCAGTGGGGGAGTACTTTAGGGCCAGCGACAATAATTCTATTAGATTTAAAATAATGATGGAAAAGGATAGACCAGATCTAAAAGTTGAAGTTCTAAACTGGAGAAAGGCCAATTTTGACGGTATTAGGCAAGAACGTTCGAAAACAGATTGGGGGCAGATGTTCGCAGGTAAAGGGACGGCTGGAAAATGGGAAGCCTCCAGAAATGAGATA
>NC_057712.1:100112462-100117185 GCF_004010195.1 Chiloscyllium plagiosum | reverse complement strand
GGAAAGCAAATCTTAGCACGACTTATACACTTAATGGTAAGGTCCTAGGGAGTGTTGCTGAACAAAGAGATCTTGGAGTGCAGGTTCATAGCTCCTTCAAAGTGGAGTCGCAGGTAGATAGGATAGTGAAGAAGGCATTTGGTATGCTTTCTTTTATTGGTCAGAGTATTGAGTATAGGAGTTGGGAGGTCATGTTGCAGTGGTAGAGGATATTGGTTAGGCCACTGTTGGAATATTGCATGCAATTCTGGTCTCCTTCCTATCAGAAAGATGTTGTGAAACTTGAAAGAGTTCAGAAAAGATTTACAAGGATGTTGCCAGGGTTGGAGGATTTGAGCTATAGGGAGAGGCTGATCATGCTAGGGCTGTTTTCCTTGGAGCGTCAGAGGCTGAGGGGTGACCTTTATAGGGTTTACAAAATTATGAGGGGCATGGATAGGGTAAATAAGCAAAGTCTTTTCCCTGGGGTCGGGGAGTCCAGAACTAGAAGGCATAGGTTTAGGGTGAGAGGGAAAAAATATAAAAGAGACCTTAGGGGCAACTTTTTCACAGAGGGTGGTACGTGTATGGAATGAACTGCCAGAGGAAGTGGTGGAGGCTGGTACAATTGCAACATTTAAAAGGCATTTGGATGGGCATATGAATAGGAAGGGTTTGGAGGGATATGGGCCGGGTGCTGGCAGGTGGGACTAGATTGGGTTGGGATATCTGGTTGGCATGGACAGGTTGGACCGAAGGGTCTGTTGAGGAGAAAGTGAGGTCTGCAGATGCTGGAGATCAGAGCTGAAAATGTGTTGAGGCAGCATCCAGGGAACAGGAGATTCGACGTTTCGGGCACAGGCCCTTCTTCAGGAAAGAAGGGTCTGTTTCCATGCTGTACATCTCTATGACTCTATGAATGAGAAATTTCAGCCAGGAGAAGAGATTGAAGAGGTTGGGAATGTTTGTACCGACGAGAAGGCTGAGAGGAGATTTGATAGAGGTTTTCAAAAGCAAGAGCAGTTAGACAGAGTAGATCGGGAGTAACTGTTCCATTTGTCAAACAAACAAGAATGAGAGAGCATGCATTTAAAGTGATATGCAAGCAAACCAAGGTGATATGAGATAAATTTTTTTCATAAAGTGACTTTTTAGGGTATGGAAAGCATTGCCTGGGAAAGTGGTGGATGCAGGTTCTGTTGAGGCATTTAAGAAAGCTATGGATGATTATTTGAATAGAAATGGTGTGCAGGAATATGGGGCAAAGGCAGAAGATTGACTGTAGGTAACAGAATGACTGTAGGCTCGATGGACCAACGGCCTCCTTCTGTATGGTAACAGTTCTGTGAATAATGTGTCAAACAAGGTAATCAACTGACAAATCCAATATCTTATTGCAAACAAACTTTTAGAAAGTCTTCTAAACATAATGGAAAGGACTTAATTGTAATAAAAATCCAATATTGACTCTGATCCATCACACTGGGACTGGGATACTTAGACCTAAAAAAATTGTGTAGATTATTCCAACATTTTAATTGCATTGTTCTGATATTGAATAGTGCATTTAATATAACATTTTTATTATTTCTTGAGTGTTAACTGGAAATTAATATTTAGGAAATAAAACAAAATCTGTTCTTGCTATCTCCAAGTGTGAAAGTGGTTTGTATCATTGACATGCAATGCTTTACTTTGAGTCATCCAGATTAATTCTAATAAATCATCAAGGTTTACTACTGCGTATGTATCATGATCTTACCTATGATTTGTAGATAAATAAGCTTTATTTTGAAACATAGTTAATGCACTGTGCATTGGGCAGTGTTCTAAGTTGTGGAGGATATTTTGATGATATGCAGTGATACTTGAAGGGACCAATTGTAACAACTGAAGCCTATTTTGAAAAATGCAGTTGACTGATCTTGTGTTAAATCTTGCCAAGAGAGTGTTGTTAAAAGCGACAGAGACCTAACCAGGGTAGGTAATGGCCTAGTGGTATTATTACTGGACTTTGAATTCAGAGATCCAGTAATGTTCTGGGGATCTGGGTTCAAATCCTGCCATGACAGATAGTGGTACATGAATTCAAGCAATAATCTGGAAATAAAAGTCTAATAGTAACAATGAAACCATGGTGATTGTCAGGAAAAAAAATCTGGTTCACTAATGTATTTCAGGGAAGGAAATCTACCATTCTTACCTGGTCTGGCCTAAATGTAACTCCAGACCCACAGCAATGTGGTCAACTCCAAGCTGCCCTCTGAGCAATTAGGGATGGGTAATACTGACCAAGACCTCACCCTGTGAATGAATAAAAGCTAAGACAGATATTCAACATACGCAAAATTGAAGCATTGATGGAGTCCTTGCCTTCCAATTAGAAGGAGTGGTGCTAGGTCCACTGTTTTTCTTCATTTATAGAAATGATTTGGATGTGAATGTAAAAGGTATGATTAGTACGTTTGCAGATGACACCAAAATAGGTGGTGTAGTGGACAGTGAAGAAGGTTATCTCAGACCAGAACTGGACTTTGATCAGATGGGCCAATGGGCTGAGAACTGGGAGATGGAGTTTAATTTAGGTAAATGTGAAGCATTGCATTTTGGTAAGGCAAACTCGGGCAGGATCTATACAATTAATGGTTAAGGCCCTTGGGTGTGTTGCCAAACAAAGAAAAAAATCACACAACACCAGGTTATAGTCCAACAGGTTTAATTGGAAGCACTAGCTTTTGGAGCCCTGCTCCTTCATCAGGTGGTTGTGGAGTACAAAATTGAGACAGAGTTTATTGCAAAAGCTTACAATGTGATGTAACTGAAATTATACATTGAAAAATACCTTGACTGTTTGTTAAGTCTCTCATCTGTTAGAATGACCATGATAGTTTCACTTCTTTCATATGGAAATCACAAATGTTTTCAAAAAGTTACATTCTCAGGTTAACTGTAACAATTGGTGTCAGCCAGATAAGATGTTGAAGGTGTTAGCCCCCTGTGTGCTGCTGTCTGTGCCATGTTTAGACTGATTCTAATCTAAAAAATGAATTGACAGAATATTACATGGATTCATGCAGTTTTTGAGCAAAGTACAATGTAACTCTGCAAGTACACATTCACCCCATAAATGAATATAGGGGAGCCTTGATTATCCGAATGTGACAGACGGGCACTATTTCGTTTGGATAATTGATTATTCGGTTAATCGATTAAATGCCTTTCCCTTGGGGCTTGGAGTTTTTAAAGTCTGCTCCCCAGTCAAGAAACTGCATCAGGTCACATCGTGCGAGCCCCTGTCCCCAACACTGCCCCCCCCAAAACTCCTTCCAACACTGCCCATCCCCAACCCAGTCCAACACTTAGCTATCAGCCTTTGTTCGGCCAGTTTTCGCTGCTGCCTGTCCCAAAGTCTGCCTTGGAGGATGGTCACCCGAAGGTCCGAGTTTGAATGTCCTGGACCACTGAAGTGTTCTCCAACTGGGTGGGAACACTCCTGTCTGTTAATTGTGCGCTGCCCATTCATCCGTTGTTGTAGCCTCTGCTCATTTCACCAATGTACCATACCTTGCCTGCAACGTACAAGATAGACAATGTTCGCTGAGTCGCGTGAGTACCTGCCACGTACATGCGAGCAGTGGAGGTGTGACGAAGGTTTTGGCGAGGTGCTCATCCTCATTGATAATGTGTTGCAGGCTGCGAAAAATATGGCGTGGTTTTCAGGTCCTGGGAAGTACTGGACAACAAAGAGTACCCTGTTGGCTGCAGCTGGTATCTGACTCCTGAGGAGGTCATTACAGTTCCTTGCTGTGGCACGTCGGAATTGGTGGTCGATGAACTGAGCATCATACCCCATTCTTATGAGGGAATCCTTGAGTACTTCCAGGTGCCCGTCACGTTCCTCCTCATCTGAGCAGATCTGGTGTACACATGGGGCATGTCCATTGGCGATGGCTATTTTAATATGTTTTGGGTGGAAGCTGGAGTAGTATAGCATTGTGAGGTTATCTGTGGGTTTGCGGTAGAGTGAGATACTGATGTGCCCATCCTTGATGGAGCTGCATGTGTCCAAGAATGAGACAGATAGTCGAGAGTAGTCCATGGTGAGTTTGATGGTGGGATGAAACTTGTTGATGTCACAGACTCCTCGCCATGGGTCCAGAGGAAGAAAATGCTGCCAATGTACCTGGCGTATAATGTTGGTTGGAGATCCTGCAAAGATAAGAAGTCTTGTTCGAACCAGTGCATGAAGATCTTGGCATATTGGGGTGCAAATTTGGTCCCCATGGCTGTTCCATGTGTCTGGATGAAGAACTGGTTGTCAAAGGTGAAGACGTTGTGATCGAGGATAAAGCGGATGAGTTGTAGGATGGTGTTTGGAGACTGGCAGTTGTTGGTGTTGAGAACTGAGGGTGTTGCCGTGATGCCGTCACTGTGGGGGATGCTGGTGTAGAGTGCTGAAACATCCATTGTGACGAGGAATGAATCCTGTGGGATGGAGCTGTAACCAGTTACACAGACAGAGAGAGGTGTGTCCCAGTGAGCTGACTGTGGGAAGGAGCTGTAACCAGTCACACAGAATGAGAGAGGTGTATAGAAGCAAAGAGGTGCTTCTTCAGCTGTACAGGGCCCTGGTGAGACCACACATGGAGTACTGTGTGTAGTTCTGGTCTCCAAATTTGAGGAAAGACATTCTGGCTATTGAGGGAGTGCAGCGTAGGTTCACGAGGTCAATTCCTGGAATGGC
>NC_057712.1:100052803-100112331 GCF_004010195.1 Chiloscyllium plagiosum | reverse complement strand
GTTATGGAGATAAGGCAGGAACAGGATACTGATTGAGGATGATCAGCCATGATCATATTGAATGGTGGTGCAGGCTCGAAGGGCAGAATGGCCTACTCCTGCACCTATTGTCTATTGAACGTTTCCAGTTCGACTGGTCCGTGGGTGCTGAGTTTCTGTAAGAAATCTGTAGTGTCGCGACAGAAGCTAGGTATCCCCTGTACAATAGGTTTCAAGATGCTTTCGACATAGCCAGAGAGATTCTCACACAGGGTCCCATTGCCTGTTACGATGGGACGTCCTGGTGTTTTGGCTTTTTGTATCTTTGGAAGGCAGAAGTTGCCTACACGAGAGGTACGTGGGATGAAAGCGCATAGGGAACTCTGAAGGACTGGATCCAAAGTCCTGATCAATGTGTTTAGTTCATGGGTGTGCTTTTTGGTCGGATCAGCTGGTAGTTGCTTGTAGTGTTCCTGGTTGTTCAGTTGTTGGTACATTTCCTTGCAGTAATCTGTTCTATTCTGAATTTTTTAGATTAGAGTCAGTCTAAACATTATGGCACAGACAGCAGCACACAAGGGGCTAACACCTTCAACATTATCTGGGCTGACACCAATTGTTAAAGTTAACCTGAGAATGTAACTTCTAAAAAATGTTTTGTGATTTACATATGAAAGAAGTGAAACTAACATGGTCATTCTAACAGATGAGAGACTTAACAAACAATCAAGGTATTTTTCAATGTAAAATTTCAGTTGCATCATACTGTAAACTTTTGCTATAAATTCTGTGTCTTACAACTGTGTACTCCACAACCACCTGATGAAGGAGCAGTGCTTTGAAAGCTAGTGCTTCCAATTAAACCTGTTGGACTATAATCTGGTGTTGTGTGATTTTTAACGTTGTACGCCCCAATCCAACACTGGCATCTCCAAGCCAAACAAAGAGACCTAGGGGTGCAGTTTGCATTGTTCCTTGAATCTGGAGTCACAGGTAGGTAGCATGGTGGAGAAGGCATTTGGCATGCTTGCCTTCATTGGTCAGGACATTAATTATAGGAGTTGGGAAGTCATGTGTGGCTTTACATTAGTGGGGCCACTTTTAGTACAATTCTGGTCGCTGTTCTATAGGAAGGATGTTGTTAAACCTGAGATGTGCAGAAAAGGTTGACAAGAATGGTTTTGGGACTGGAGGGTTTGAGTTATAGGGAGAGGCTAAATAGGCTGGGGCTTTATTTTCCCCTGGAGCATCGGAGGTTGAGGGGTGACTTTATGGAGGTTTATAAGATAATGAGGGGCATGGATAAGGTGATTAGCTAGGGTCTTTTTCCTGGGAAGGAGAGACGAGGCCAAAACTAGAGGGCATAGGTTTAAGGTGAAAGGGGAAAGATTTAAAAAGGACCGGAGGGGGGAGTTTCTTCACAGTGAAGGTGATGCATGTATGGAATGAGCTGCCAGAGGAAGTGGGGGAGGTGGGGTAAAATTACACCATTTAAAGGGCATCTGGATGGGTATTTTAGAGGGATATAGGCAAATGGGATTAGGTCAGATTGGGACGTCTGGTTGGCGCGGTCAGATATTCCTAAATAGAGCCGATGCAGTTCAACTTGGCTTGAGGATTTCATTCACGTCCAGCAACCTTCTGTGCCTGATTAAAGCGCCTCTGGGATGCTTGATGTTTATGCGTCGTGCAGCTGTCTTCTCCTCTGCACCATCAACCAGAATTCCCAGCTGGATAACATTTCATCCCTAAGGAAGAACCATACCACTATTCAATAAACATTATTCTAAATATTCAGCAAATAATAAACAGCTGGTAAATGTCAGCAATATTCCACCTCCATCTGGTACAATCTGCTTCAAAAGGAAAAAGAAGAAGTACTTGGTATACCACAGGGCAAAGTAAGAGTTCAAACAATTCAATGTAGCACGAGTTTCTGAGCAATATAAATAACATTCAAATCATTATTAGCTTAGTCACTGCACACAATTGTTTGATTATCTATAAGGCTTCGTTATATGTAAATACAATTGAATTTCTTGTTTCTATTGAAATTATTCTTGATGTCTTTGTCAAAGAAATATCATAAATTCTAATTATAGAGATGATGCAGTGTGACAGCTTCTGTTTTCTTCGCCATTGTGTGGATATTATGAAATATAGATAGGGAGTTGGTTGAGGTAGGAGATAGAGTCAGATGTATGGCTATCGATTTCACTTGGCAGGATGTGTCCAGTAGCGTTCTCCACAGATCCATACTGGAGCCTCAGATTTACATTCTATCGTAGACAGAGATGAGGGTATAGAGAACCTTAAATCCAAGTTTATTGACAGCAATGAATGTGAGTGGAAGCAGAAAGCTCCTAAGGAACATTGATCAATTAACTGAATGGATAAAATTGTGAAAGATGCAACTAAACATAGGGAAGTGTGAATTTGAACATCTAGGTCATAAGAAAGTGAAGTTGGTGTACTTTCTAAATCGTAAGAAACCAATAGCAAATTGAGTGGAGAAACATAGGTGTACATTTACAGAAATCAGTGAAAGATAGTGGAGAAGTGTGAAAAGACTGAAGAAATGTTCGTCTTTCTCTCCAGAAGCCTGAAATACCAATGGGTAAATGTTATGCCACAGTTGTACTAAACTTTGGTTAGACTGCGTCTGAGGTATTCTGTTCTGTTTTAGACTGGCACCTCAGACAGGCTGTACTGGCCTTGGGAGAGAGTATAGCTGACTCACTAGAATGACACCAAAAGGGTTAAAGCAAAGAAGAATTTGAGGTTGAGTGATTTTACTAGGCAGTTGGGAAAGACTGAATCATTGAGGCAGTGCGACACAAGCTTCTCCCCACTGAAACTCGACTTCAAGGCTTGACAACGTTTGTGACTCCTCAGCCAGAACCGTGTAAAAAGGGTTAAAGCAAAGAAGAATTTGAGGTTGAGTGATTTTACTAGGCAGTTGACTGAATCATTAAGGCAGTGCGACACAAGCTTCTCCCCACTGAAACTCAACTTCAAGGCTTGACAACGTTTGTGACTCCTCAGCGAGAACCGTGTAAGTGGAGTGGGAGGGGGTTAGGTGGGGGAGTTGTGGTGGTGGTGTGGCCTGTGAGAGCGGGGAGGGTGTGCACAGCACCCTGGCAGCAAAGAAACACTAACTGACATTGAAGCAATAGAGGTTATTGGCATTATCCTTGTATTATCATTGTTAAACAACTCAATTAGCCTATCAGCTGGACTGAACATCATCATTGTACTTCTCAAAGGTTTTGACCTTGGTTCAGTAGTAACACTCTTCCTGCTTGCTCAACAGGTTATAAGTTCCATTCTCAATCACAGATCTAAACACACAGTCCCACCCTGTAGGAGTGCAGCACTGTCAAAATTGCTACAATTGGAAGATACATTAAACCAAAACTCCACCTGTTCACTCAAAATCATTTATGGCACAGTTCAAAGAGACATAAGGAGTTCCTTCTTGTATTCTGATTAAGAATTATCATTGAACCATGACCCTAAAGACAAATTATACATTAATTTCTCTTTCTGCTTGTGAGACTTCATTATGCGCCCACTAGTTGTTATCCTTCTCTACATTAAAAGAGTTTCGACATTTCACTGGTTGTGAAGTCATGCAGTGGCCCAAATAAGCAAATGTTCTTTATTTGTAAAGCCTAATCAGATTTCCTCTGAGTCTGTATTGTCCAAAATAAATAATCTAACACTTGGGACTGAATTTTACCAATACAGAAAATATTTGCAAAATGGAATACAAAGGCATTTATTACTGCAGTCTGCCAGCCTGAATTATGAGTTCAGGCAACATCACCACCTTCCTTTCTCAAAATCAGATCTGTAAGTTTAGATATCATTATGATCATTGTCTTTTGTAGATACACCATCTACGAAATTTAGGGTTTTTACTTAGTGTTTCACACTAACTGCTCCATTGCATGATGAACAGAATGAAAAGCAGATGAAATGTGGTGTTGGTTACCAGAAGAGATGGTATCTTAGTCAAAAGTTGTGTATCCCTAAAAGAAATATGCATGAAGATTAAGGAAAAACATGCATATCTTAATTAAAATACATGTGGAGTGTTTTGGCTGCTGGTTTGGAAGATGTTATACAAACATTGGATGTTCTGACCCATAATAAAAGGTGTTATTGTAACAAGTGTTCTTTTATCCCACATACATTCCAGGCATCTTTAAGATTGCTCTAGTACCAATATTTTTAAGGTGACAGAATCACTAATTCAAAACATTCACAGCTTCACCTGGATTTGATTGATTTAAGATCTGAATGCTTAGAATCAAACTGCTGTTTCGCTGAAATGGGCTTGTTGGGGGTCACCTTTTTTGGCAAACATTAACCACAGGGGTTTGCATTCCATTGTGAATCTCTCTGCATTTAAAGATGTATAAATGGTTGCTGATCATCCTGCCTGCAGGGTGTGTTTATTAAGGTGACGACCTATCAAACCAAGCTTTGGGGAACCATGAATATGGCTTAATGAGGCAGCTCACAACTTTCTATTGAAGCCTTCGGAATCTCTCACAATGACGGAGCGATGCAGCAAATCAAAAACCTGGAAATTTCAGCAACATGTTTGTCAGTGGCTTTTTCACCCAGGCATTGTATTTTGATCTGATTTCCAGATTCCCAATCAATTTGATCAAGTGGCTGTGATGACAACCTTTAGCGAGGTGACTTGATAGATGGAGGCACAAAGCAATAAGGTGACAGCATCCTTCAGCTGAAAGTAGTGTGGGTTCAAGCGTTCCTTTGGAAGACTGTGGTCTTCATGGATGAGAGAAAGAAGGTAGCCTCGGAAAACATGCAGATGTAGCTAGAAGTGGCACAAGTTTGGATTCTCACTCTTGAATATGGAGCCATTAGAGATTTAATGAACTGACCAGGGCTAGAAAGGTAAGAAATTGATTTCCCATTCTTCTCCTGCACAATATTTCCTGGGTAGCACGGTTACTCAGTGCTTACCACTGCTGCCTCACAGCGCCATGGATACGGGTTCAATTCTACCCCAAGGTCATGTGTGACGTTTGTACATTCGCCCCATGTCTGTTTGGATTTCCTCTGGGTGCTCCTGTTTCCTCCCACAGTCAGAAGATTTGTAGGTTGGATGGATTGGCCATGGGAAATTGCCCAAAGTATCCAGAGATGTGCAGACTAGATGGATTAGCCATAGGAAATGCAGGGTTACAGGGATAGAGCGTGGATCTGAGTGGGATGTTCTTTGGAGAGTCGGTTTGGGCTGAATGGCCTACTTTCACGCTCTTGGGATTCTATGAATATTACTAGGACCAGCAAATGCACCCATTTTCTATTCTGAAACATCCCTCAGATCCTCATCTCACCAGAGACTACTGACATTTACACTTATCTTTCCACAACTGTTGTTTTACCATCTACTCAAAACATTCCACAGCTCACAATCATTGATGCTGTTATATTGTTATATTATTCAAAATAATCAGGAGCTATATTGTTGCATAAGGTCGTCAGATCATAAGACAAAGGAGCAGAAATTAGGCTATTCAGCCCATCGAGTCTGCTCCACCATTTAATCATGGCTGATAAGTTTCTCAACACCATTCTCGCACTTTCTTCCTGTAACCCTTGATATCCATCCATCCATCCATCCATCCATCCATCTATTTATCTGAATGCCTTTTCATTTATTGCTGCCCTATATTCATCACGCTAAAGCAAAAATGCCACATTTTGCAGTACTTAGTGAGACCTGCGAAGTTGCAATAATATAATCTAATATAATCTTTGTCTAAAAGTGAGATGGATTTGAACTCTGGGAAACACAAAGAATGATCTGGTGGCTTCAGGTGTTCTCCCACAAACACACAAACATTTCACAAAAAATAAATGTTGAAATAGTTTGAAAGATCAACCCCTATTAGTGTGAGAGAAAATCTGAGTGAATGGTGCAAAAATGAAAGAGCCATTTTCATAGCCATAATTTCACAGATCCCAGCTCAAGGTGAATTGGGTGACTGATGATGTTGTAGAGGCATTTATGCAGTTTAAACAAAAGTGCAGGTTGAGATTGTCACATATATTTCTTCAAGATATGGAAAATGAAGGTAGATAGTGACAAAAAAGACAACAATGTTGAGATATTCATCTCCCATTTCCAAACAGAGGCTAAAGCAGAAGCAGGTAAGATTGATGAAATTTTCTTTGAAAATTTCTGAAGAAATTGAGCCAGTAACTGTAATTTCAAGTACACTCAGTTCTGCTATAAAGTATATTTCTTCAATGTGAATTTGCTTTAACGCAATTGACGAATTTAGACCATTATTTGTGGAACACAAATTTTCCTTATCTGTATTGGCTACAATGAATTCTAGCTCAATTCATTCAAATGGTGCAGCTACTTCATGATCTTCTTAAAACACGAGATCGCATGAGACCAGAACTATTGCGTTATATCAGAACGGATTGTAAGTGGATGTAAGGTTGGTCGATTAGCTCATTTCTTAAAATGTGTTGCTGGAAAAGCGCAGCAGGTCAGGCAGCATCCAGGGAACAGGAGAATCGACGTTTCGGGCATAAGCCCTTCTTCAGGAATGAGGAAAGTTTGTCCAGCAGGCTAAGATAAAAGGTAGGGAGGAGGGACTTGGGGGAGGGGCGTCAGAAATGTGATAGGTGGAAAGAGGTCAAGGTGAGGGTGATAGGTCAGACTGGGGTGGGGGCGGAGAGGTCGGGAAGAAGATTGCAGGTTAGGAAGGCGGTACTGAATTGCCAATCTCCATACCTTGGTGTGCAAAATTCTCTGAGTGGGCAGGATTAGCTCACAATATGCAGCCTGTCAACACATCCAGAGCACATAAAGTCATGAGCAGATAGGTGAAGGCAAGAAGATAAATAAAGGAGATGGGGGTGGAGTGCTAATGCCACTGGATCGGTAATCTACAGGGCCATGCTAATGTTCTGGTTCAAATCCTGCCATGTCAGCTACTGTAATTTAACTACAATTAATAAAATTCTGGAATCTAAACTCTGGGTTGAATTTTCCCATTTTTTTGGCAAAGTTTTTTTTAGTCAGGTTCATGCTAGGCAGGTCACCATGGCCCATGTTGAGTTTTCTCAGACAATTGATCATTCTTCAGCTCATTACTTATACAACCAAGATCAACAGTGTGCGACTCGCACAATTGCCCAGCAGTGCTCACCACTGCTTGGAGTGTGTAATGTACGTACCACTGGCACTATCTTAAAACCTCAACCCTACAGCAATTCAGGTTCTGCAAGTCAAGAATTGCCATTTACTGTGCTCCTGAACAACATGAGCCAGAAAGGCATTTTTCAGTCAGGGACCAGGAGATGCTGGTGTACTGAATTCATGCAATTGTTGGCAAGGTAAATCTCCATTTTTTAATCTTGTACAAATCTAATTAAGCTTTTAGTTGACATGAAACTGAAATCTACTGTTTAAATGCTGTGGTTGCCAAGCTTAAGCAGAGTTTTAATGAGATATTCTGAATAAAATTAAAGAACCTTTGTGAGACTGGGCCCTCACTAACTGAGTCAGCTGAGCCCTTTGTCTTAGAAGCAAACAAAAATAGCAATACTGAGGGTGCCTGTGGCACAGTGGTAATGTTCCTATCTCTGAGCTGGGATAGGTAGCCCGAGTTCAAATCCCACCTGCTCCAGAGGAGTTTAACAATTTCTCTGAATAGGCTGATTTGCAATAACTCTGAGTGTGACTTACAAAAGGGTGTGGGAGTTGAGCAATTAAAGGACTTCTGTTGAAGAAGAAAACAAAGTATTCTATTGGTTCCTCCAGAATAGTTTAGCCTCAGCAATTGATTATTACTCAGCTACAGAAATGAGCTGTAATGCGGCAAATATTTTACAAATGATCAAGGTCGATTCTGTTCCTAAAGTTTAATATAGTATAGCAACTGGTGGTAAGGTTAATAAATGATATAAATACATAAGTTGATATAAAATAATTAGATAGATCCTTAGACTACATTAAGGATGGGTGATGTATCACATTTCCAGCATGTGTAATAATTCCAGGATACCTGTTTTGTCCAAAGCAAACACTTCAATGGCAAATGTTTAAAGTTCAAATGACTTTGGCTGCTCTGGACATGTTTGCTGCACTACAAACACTGCGACAGATTAGGGAGGAAGGATAATTAAATGGATTCTTTGTATCAGGTGGCAGTCACACCTCTGAAGACTGGATCATCCTTTTGCTCAGTACTCAGGCACAGGTCAGTGTGACTGCGAATGACGCAGCCAGAAAACTCAGAAGTTCAGGACTTCAATCTTTTCAATTTCCAACAAGTTTGAGGTTGCTTCACATTGTCTGAACGAGATTGAGGGCACTTTTAAAAATTCCTTCATGGGATGTGGATGTCACAGGCTGACCAACATTTATTGCCCATCTCTAATTGCTTGAGAGAAGGTGGTGTTGAGCTGCCTTCCTGAATCACTGTAGTCCACGTGCTGTGGGTTGGCCCATAATGCCATTAGGGAAGGAATTCCAGGAGTTTGATGTAGCAACCATGGAGAAACAGTGATACATTTCCAAGTCAGGATGGTGAGTGGCACCATCTTGCAGAAGATGGTATTCCCATATATTTTCTGCCCTTGTCCTTCTTTATTGAAGTGGTCATGGGATTAGAAGATGCTGTGTAAGGATCTTTGATAGTCTTTTGCTGTGCATCTTATTGATGGTACACACTGCTGGTGGTGGAGGGAGTAAATGTTTCTGGATGTGATGCCAGTCAAGTGAGCTGATGTGTCGTGGATGGTGTCAAGGTTCTTGAGTGTAGTTGGAACTGCACCTATCCAGGCAAGTGGGGAATATTCCATCATATTCCTGACTTATGCCTTGTAGACAGTGGACAGGCTTTGGGGAGTCAGGAGGTGAGTCAATCACTGCAAAATTCCTAGTCTCTGATCTGCTCTTGTGGCCACTGTGTTTTTATAGTGACTCCAGCTGAGCTGCTGGTCAATGATAACCCCTAAATATCAATAGTGGGGGATTCAGTGATGGTAACACCATTGAATGTCAAGGGGTGGTGGTTAGATTGTCTCTTATTGGTGTTGGTCATAGCCTGACATTTGTGTGTCATGGATGTTACTTACCACGTGTCAGCCCAAGCCTGAATATTGTCCAGATCTTGTTGCATTTGAACTTGGACTGCTTATCAGAGAAGTCACAAAGGGTGTTGAACATTTTGCAATCATGCCCTATTTTTGACCTTATGATGGAGGGAAGGTCAGTGATGAAGCAGCTGAAAATGGTTGAGCCTTGGACATTATCTGCACTGTTCCTGCAGATACGAAAGTCGGAGGAGTTGTTGACAGTGAGGAAGGATGTGACAGGTTACAGCAGGATATAGAGAAGCTGCAGAGCTGGGCAGAAAGGTGGCAAATGGAATTCAATGTAGCTAAGTGTGAGGTGATTCACTTTGGGAACAATAACAAAAAGATGGGGTACTGGGCTAATGGCCGGATACTTGGTAGTGTGGATGAGCAGAGGGATCTGGGTGTCCATGTACACAGATCTCTGAAAGTTGCCACCCAAGTAAATAGTGCGGTGAGGAAGGCATATGGCGTACTGGCTTTTATTGGTAGAGGAATTGAGTTCCGGAGTCCTGAGGTCATGATGCAGTTGTATAAGACTCTGGTACGGCCGCATCTGGAATATTGTGTGCAGTTTTGGTCACCATACTATAGGAAGGATGTGGAGGCACTGGAACGGGTGCAGAGGAGGTTTACCAGGATGTTGCCTGGTATGAAAGGAGGAATGCCCTGCCAGTAGCAGTGGTGGACTCTCCCTCTTTATGGGCATTTAAGCGGGCATTGGATAGGTATATGGAGGATAGTGGGTTAGTATAGGTTAGGTGGGCTTGGATCGGCGCAACATCGAGGGCCAAAGGGCCTGTACTGCGCTGTATTCTTCTATGTTCTATGTTCTATATGTCCTGGAGTGGAGGTGACTGACCTCCAATAACCACAACCAGCTTCCTATGTGCCACGTATGACTCCAACCAGCAGACAGTTTGCCTCCGATATCCATTGATCCCAGTTTTGTTAGGGGTCCTTGATGCCACACTTAGTTGAATGCAGCCTTGATATGAAGGACTGCCACTCTCACATCACCTCTGGAATTCAGCTCTTTTGTCCATGTTTGAACCAAGGCTGTAATGAAATCGGGAGCCAAGTGGTCCTGGTGGAACCCAAACTGGGCATTGCTGAGCAGGTGCTGCTTTATAGCACGTTAATGACACCCTCCATCACTTTCCTGATGGTCGAGAGTAGACTGATGAACTGGTAATTCGCCAGGTTGGATTTGTCCTGCTTTTTTGTGTTTAGGACAAAGTTGAGCAATTTTCCACATTGTTGGGTAGATGCCAGTGTTGTAACTGTACTGGATGACTCGACTAAGAGAGCGGTAAGTTCTGCAGTATAGGTCTTCAGTAATGCTGGAAAATGCTGGCAAATGGGATTAGATTAATTTAGGAAATCTGGTCAACATGGACATGTTGGACTGAAGGATTTGTTTCCATGCTGTACAACTCTACAACTCTACTACCATTTCCTGATATCACATGGAGTGAACCGAATTGGCTGAAGACTGGTATCTGTGATGCTGGGGACCATTGGAGGAGGCCGAGATGGATCATCCAGTCGGCACTTCTGGCTGGACTGCAGAGTTTAGATCTGATCCATTGGTCGCAGAATCACTTGGCTCTGTCTATCTGCTTATGTTGTTTGGCATGCAAGTAATTCTGTTTGCTGGCTTCACCAGGTTGATACCTCATTATTAAGTATACCTAGTACTGCTTCCGGTATGCCCTCCTGCACGCTCTATTGAACCAGGGTTGGTCCCCTGGCTTGATGGTAATGGTTGAGTGCGGGATATGTCAGGCACGGTGGGTCAGTGGTTAGCTCTGCTGCCTCACAGCACCAGTGTCCAAGTTGAATTCCAGGCTCGGGCGACTGTCTGTGTGGAGTTTTCACATTCTCCCCGTGTCTGCGTGGGTTTCCTCCGGGTGCTCCAGTTTCCTCCCACAGTCCAAAGATGTGCAGGTTAAGTGAATTGGCCATGTTAAAGTGCCCATAGTGTTAAGTGCACTAGTCAGAGGGAAATGGGTCTGGGTGGGTTACTCTTCGGAGGGTTGGTGTGGACTGGTTGGGCTGAAGAGCCTGTTTCCAAACTGTAGGTAATCAAATTAATCAATTAATGGGTGGCATGGTGACACAGTGGTTAGCACTGCTGCCTCACAGCACCAGAGACCCGGGTTCAATTCCCGCCTCAGGCAACTGTCTGTGTGGAGTTTGCACATTCTCCCAGTGCATGTGTAGGTTTCCTCCGGGAGCTCCGGTTTCCTCCCACGGTCTAAAAATGTGCAGATTAGGTGAATTGGCCATGCTAAATTGTCCGTAATGTTAGGTGAAGGGGTAAATGTAGGGGAATGGGTCTGGGTGGGTTGCTCTTCTGGGACATTGTTTCTAAAGTATGATTCTTTGAGTATGACTATGTCAGGCTGTTGCTTGACTAGTCTGTGAGACAGCTCTCCCAATTTTGGCATTACCCAGCAGCTGTTAGTGAGGAGGACATTGCAGGGTCGACAGGGCTGTTTCTGCCATTGTCTTTTCCGATGTCTAGATTGATGCTAGGTGGTCCATCTAGTTCAATTTCTTTGAGACTTTACGGCAATTGAGGCAACTGAGTGGATTACTAGGCCATTTCAGAGGGTAGTTAAGAATCAATCACATTACTATGGATCTGGAGTTACTTGTAGACCAGACCAGGTGAGAATTTCCTTCTTTGAAGGATGTTAGTGAACCAAATGGGGTTTTCCAACAATCGACAATGGTTAGCAGATACTTAATTCCAAATGTCTTTTTCTCAAATTCAGATTCCATCTTCTGTCATGGTGGGATTCGAACCCGGATCCCCAGAACAAGAGCTAAGTTTCTTGATTAATAGTCTAGCAATAATATCACTTGGCCCCTTGCCTCTCCCCGAGTTGCAGTGTGGTTGAGCTAACTGACTATGACACTATGGCATAAGAAACCATTCAAGAGAAGATAGCCACAAGGAATGTAATGGGAGTAGGCACAATATAGTGAGGAGAACCTACACCATTGTTTGCACTAAAATGCCATTGGTCTAGATGGCTGCCCAGTAACAAGGTTTGGAACATCTCAGGGTTGAACAGGAACTTGCAAAGGGTGGAGGAGGAGGGGAGGATCCAGCTTTGTGGTCCATGTAGGTAACAACAACATAGCAAGGTCAAACAAAGAGGTTCCGCATAGTCTGTATGAGGTATTCAGCACTAAATTAAGAAGCAGTACCTCAGAGTCCTTAACTGCATTATAGCCTTAGCCATGTGCAATTTGATATAGGATAAATCAGATTAAGGAGTTGAAAGATGGGCATGGGAGATGAGGGCATAGATAAAATGAATAGCAAGGGTCTTTTCCCTAGGATGGGGGCATAGTTTTAAAATAAGGGAACAAAGTTTTAAAAAGGACACAAGGAACAATTTTTTTTAACACAGAGAGTGGTTTGTGTGTATAATGAACTGCCAGAAGAAGTGGTGGATACAGGTACAGTTGCAACATTTAAAAGATATTTGGATAAGTACATGAAAAGGAAAGGTTTGGATGGATATGGGCCAAACTCAACAAATGGGATGAGTTTAGTTTGGGAACATGGTCGGTGTGGACTAGTTGCACTGAAGGGTTTGTTTCAATATTGTATGACTCTATGATTCTATAAGTCTGTTCTGGTTCATGGGACACTGGCAGCAGTACTGGAGAAATTGAGATCTGTACTGATAGGACCATCTCTACCTGAACCATGCTGGGGTTAGTGCTCTTGCCAGCTATATAACTAGGAATTTGGAGTGGATTTTAAGCTAAATAGTGTTGGTGGGGCATGGAAAAGGGTTTAAATGTTGAAATCTAATAAAGAACAAAGAGACAGCTATTAATACAAGAAATGATAAGCAGACCATGATGACTGGAAAGGCTGAAATGTATAAAGCTAAAAACCAACCAAGTGATAAGATTAAAATTACATAATAAAAGTATAAAAGGATATAAATGAAGATAGTAATCAAAGCAATATGGATGAACTAAGAGTGCAAATAGAAATAAATAAATTAGTAAGTATAATCTGGTAACCATTGTAGAATGTGGGTGCAGGACTGCATAGACTGGGACCTGAATCAGGAAGGATATTTAGAATATGTCAGAAATTTAGGAAACTAGAGAAAGGTGGAACATGGCTCTGTTAGTTAATGATGGTATTAGCTCAAAAGAGAGAAAAGTGACCTAAGTTCAGGAAAAGCAAGAAATAGAAACTTTATGGGTGAAGATGAGAAATTATAAAAGCAAGACATTGCATGTGGGAGTAGTGCACATTTCCCTAATGGTAGCATGGAGCATAACTTAAGATATAATGGGAGTTTTTCCACAAAGGGACAGTGATAATCATGCAAGATTTGAATTTAAATATTGACTAGAAAAGTTGGATGAGCAAAGTTAACTGAAATGATGAGATCACAGGATTATTTTTTGGAGATGGGTTCTTTAAATACCATGTTTTGGAGTCAACCAGAGACACACGTCCTGGATTCCGTCACTCTAGCCATGCGTGCTCAACATCTTGAGGAAGCTCAACCTCATTCCAAATGCTCCTTCCTGTCAAGGAGACAGGGTACTGTCAGCCAGCAACTAAAGTCATGGAGGGGACATACACAGACTATTCCAAAAGTTTCTTCAGGGCACTCTGGAGGTGCTCAGCTCCTCCACCTTCCCCCCTGCCTATGATTGCTGAAGTCTGAGCTGAGGAGGATGAGCCTGTATCTGGGGAACTCTAACACCAATGGGGACAACCAGTCAAGTCTTCTCGGTCAACTGGGCCAATCACAGAGCAGATACCCTCAACACCAATCAGCACTGTACTTGGTTACAATAGGAGGGAAAGGAAGAAATTAACTGAGAGTAATAACTGGCACTTCATTGTAACCTTTTAGACTCTTAAAATGTTTGCTTAAGTTGCTTAGTAGCTGTTGGACCTGGTTAGGTTACACCCTTTTGAAATATAGAATCATCGAATCCATAGAGTGCAGAAGCAGGCCATTCAGCCCATCGAGTCCACACCAATGCTCTGAAGAGCATCCCACCCAGACCCACACCCCTAAATTTCCCATGGCTAATCCATCTAACCTAGACACATCCTGGACAATATGGGCAATTTAGCATGGCAAATCCACCTAATCTGCAAACCTTTAGACTACAGGAGGAAACCAGAACACCTGGAGGAAACCCAACAGACACAGGGAGAACATGCAAACTCCACACAGTTACCTGAGGGTGGGATTGAACCAAGGTCCCTGGTGTTGTGAAGTAGCTATGGTAACTGAGCCAACCAATGAACAACTTCTTTAGATATCCCAAATGATGAAAGAAGTTGTTATGGCCAAGAGTTGCTTATCTCTGTCAAGCAACCAACCCCCTGATTATAGATACCGTATAGTCTCATTGCTTCATTGTATGGCACAATTGATTGCTGTGCTTATTTATAAAGTCAAAAATCACACGACTCTGGGTTATAGTCCAACAGGTTTATTTGAAACAGCAAGCTTTCACAGCCTGTGCTCCTTCCTCAGGCAGCTAGTGAGAGGGAATACATTGAACACAGAATCTATAGTGAAGATCAAAGGGTCATACAACTTATGTAAATGTATTGAACAAACCTAGGTGGCTATAATCAGTTAGAATGGAGTTAGCAGTCAAGGACATTCAGCCTCGGATCCTCGGGTAAACTTCCTCTAAGGCGGACTTTGGGACATGCAACAATGCAGAGTTGCTGAGCAGAGGCTAATAGCCACATTTGGTACGCATGGCGATGGCCTCAACTGGGATCTTGGGTTCATGTCACACTACAGGTGACCCCACTACACTCTACCACACACACGAACACATACACATACACTCTCACACAAACACACTCACACAGACCCTCTCTCATACACACACACTGTCTCTCTCACACAAACACTCATACAGATCCTCTCTCACACACACATACTTGGAGCCACACTCTCTCATAGACATGTACTCCCTCATACTCGTGTACTCTCTCTTAAGCACACACTCACACTTTCTCATTCTCTCTCCCTCACACACGCACACAGACACATACTCTCTCACACATACGCAGTCTTTCTCTCCCTTTCTCCATCTCACACATGCGCACGCGCACACACACACAAATCTACGAGGTGAAATTACATTTGCAGATTTTAATTTGCAGATTCATTCACTTTGTTGAAAGAGCGCACAATCTGTAGACAGTCAGTCAATGTGGCATTTCATAAATTTCTACTTTGAAAATAGAACCAGTCTGGCTCCAGGATGAGATACAAACAGACTTGAAACATGGCACCACACGTAAAATGTGTCACCTTTATTCTGATAAAACCTGAAGCCAACTTGGGGCCGAGGTTTACATGTCAATCAATCAAAACCTGCACCTCCATTCCAACTGATTAAACACTTAATAGCAATCTAGGTTTGTTCAATATATTTGCATAAGTTGTATGATCTTTACTAAAAATTCTGTGTCTGATGTAATTACCTCTCACTAGCTGCTGAGGAAGGAATGGAAGCTCCGAAAGCTTGCAGTGTCAAATAAACCTGTTGGACTATAACCCAGTGTCATGTGATTTTTGACTTTGTCCACCCCAGTCCAATATCAGCACCTTCACATCGTATTCATAAATTGGCAATCGTATCTCCTGATGCTTCGGCCCTTACATCGAGAATTCTCTCCCTAAACCTTTCAACTTCTCAACCAGTTTATCTTCCTTGTTCCTTCAAATGTATCCCTCTGACCAAGTTTTCAATCACCTGACCAAATTTCTCTTTCCCCGGTTTGTCCAATATTTCCTGCTGAGTAGCATTTTTGAACTTTTTACGATATTGAAGACAATATATAAATGCAGTTTGGGAGAAAGTGAGGGCTGCAGATGCTGGAGATCGGAGTCAAAAAGTATGGTGCTGGAGAAGCACAGGCAGGTCAGGCAACATCTAAGGAGCAAGAGAGTCGACGTTTCGAGCATAAGCTGTCCATTCCTGATTAAGAACTTATGCTCGAAACACCGACTCTCCTGCTCCTTGGATGCCACCTGACCAGCTGTGCTTTTCCAGTACAACAGTTTTTGACTATAAATGCAAGTTGTCAAACAAATGGGCAAACGTTTTAGGAAGCTAAATTTAAAGATTGAAGAAGAGGATGGAAGATTTTGACAGAATGAGTAAGAGTGAACTATTAGCCCTGGGTTGGCAATCAGCATAACAATTGGAAATAATTGTTAGATGGACAGAACTGATATGAAGAGAATTTTGTTTTAATGCAGAAAATTATTGTGATGTGGAATGAACTGCCTGAAAGAATTGAAAAAAGGTCTTGGACAAATACTTAAAAAGGAAAAATTGCAGGACTATGGGGAAAGAGCAGAACATTGACTGAACTACTTCCAAAGAGCTGATGAATTCAATGACTTTCTTTTATGTTTTATCATTCTATGATATTCAGCTTTATTGGCATATTAGAACAATCTGAAAATGAGATCAATAAGAATTAAAATTACATTAATTAAAAAAAGACATGGCAAAGTGCCAATAATAACAAAGCTGAAGAGCTGCCTTAAACAGATGGGGATGTCCATTTCATTTCACTTCATGCATCTAGCCTTTCTATCACAATTCTGCATCGAACAAACATTCTTAACTAAACTGTTAACTTATTTTGTAAGTAAAATTTATTCCAAAACATTCACGAAGATCTGTGAAGACACTACATATAATGTGACCTATCACCAATGGGGAAATGGTGCTTACTAGTAATGTCACTGGACTAATATTCCAAAGGCCCCATCTAATATTCTGGGATTGAAACAGAATGTGGAGAAGCAGTTTGAAATAACTCCACAGAGGCTGGTATCCCGTTGTTATGGACCAGACCTCACCCCCTCAAAATATTTTAAGGAAGTAGCCTAGACATTAACTTTTTCTTATCTTTAAGACAAATGTAAAGTACCTTGTTCCAGAGGCAATGTGACTGATCAAACTACTCGATGTTAAGCAAAAGCACAACTTATTTAAAAACAATAGTTAAAATACAAACAAAGGAAAGAAGAACTTAGAATAACGACTCCACTGGAAAACTTACCTGATAACAGTAGAAAACTTACCTATTACTAATTAATTGTTCCAGTATAGAAACATCCCATAAACACATCCCTCAGCAAAAAGGAAAATTCGGAAAAATACATTTTGTCTCACAGGTGACCCAGCAGCAGAGAGAGATCTCAGCTTCTAGCTGTAACCAAAAGAGGGAAAAGATAGCTTCTACTTCTTCAAATCCACAAAAGCAACTGTTTAAATCTAAATCTAAAACTAAAAACAAAAACACAAAAGCCTGGTCTGTGAGATCTGGCCACACCCAGCCAGACTGCCTCCACTATTTCAACATTTAAAAAAAACAGGACCTTAAGAGCTTTTTACTTTCTTACAGACAGCTCAGTACTCTCATTCAACCTGTCTTAAATACAATCAGGGCAAAATGCCCTTTTAAAGCCATAGCATCATCACACTATCATTAAGTCACCCTTTATTAACATATGCATAGTACTTGACACTGATCTGGTTCCTCAGGACCAGCTCTCAGAGCGAACAAAATCTCCTACACTCCTGTTTATATCTGTCTGCCAGGGATCCTTGATTGGACCAAATTAACAGCCCCAATCAGAGAACTCATATTCTATGAAGTTTATTTGGCTGACCTCATTACAATCATTGCTGAGTTAACATTTTGAGTCAACTAACTCTTCTTCACAATCCTTCAGTAGTTCTGCTTTTCTCTCTCTACAGATGCTGCCAGACCTGCTGAGTTTATCTAACATTTTCTTTGTTTTTCTTTCAGATTTCCAGCATCCACAGTATCTTGATAATATCTAGAGGCATTGAATTTAAGGTATTTGAATCAATTGCTAAACCTGGAATTGAAAGCTACAGATGATTGGTGGAAACCCCCATCTGGTTCACCAATGTATGTCATCCTTACCTGGTCTGATCGGATGCAATGTAATCCACAGGCAATGTGATAGAATCTTAAAAGTACCCTCTGAACTAGTCCATCAGAGCCACTTGGTTCAAGGACAATGGGAGATGGGCAACAAAATACCAGCCAGGTGAACACCCACATTTCATGAAAATGAACAAAATTCAGATCTATAATTGTAGAAATCAAAACTGTTTGAAAATGACAAATTTTAAGAAGGTCTTATATAGTTGAAGGTGGTTTCAGTATGATCCAACTGATAGTCTAGAATGCAGTTTAAGTCAAGAGTCCGTTTTTGGTAATACTCACTTCAGATGCACCCACTCTGTTCTCAAAACCAAAAGACTATGATTGCTGAAATCAGAAACAAAAGCAGAAATTGTTGGAAAAACTCAGCAGCTCTGGCAGCATCTGTGGAGGGAAAACAGAGTTAATGTTTCAGGTCCAGTGATCCTACTTCAGAACTGATTGTAGCTGGGAAAAGGTTGTTATATATGCTAAAGAAAGGGTGATGAGGAGGAAAGAGTACACGATAGGTGAAGGTAGACTCCAGAGAGAGAGAAAAACAGTTGGGCAGACAAAAGAATGGTAAATCAACCTGAGAGAATGAATAGCTGCAAATGGGTTGTGTGTGGTGGTGGTCCATGTGATGACAAGGTCTGGTGTGTGGGGATAGGAGTGAGAGCATGCGAGAAGGTGCTCAGGCCCAAAAGTTATTGAACTCAATATTGAGTTCTGAGGTCGCAGGGTTCCCAAGCAGAAAATAAGGTGCTATTCTCCCAGTTGTGCTGAGCTTCACTGGAGCACTGCAGCAAGCCTGAGACAGAGGTGTTGGCCAGGGAACACAGTGGTGCTTTGACATGGCAGGCAATTGGAGGCTTGGGTCATAGTGCTCTGTTTCCAAAAATGACCCTGAGCTTAATGTTTTGAGACTGGTATGACTGGATCTCAGAACTGAAAAGGCTTGGAAAATGGCAATTTTTAAACACTTGACAGAGGTGGAACGGGGGCAAGGAGGCCGGATGGTATGGAGATCCAATTCGCATTGGGACATTTTCCTGTCATGCCCCCTCAATTACCCTTGTTCCTGACCTTGGTTTAATTGCTGTATCCTAGAAGGCCCAGTGGTCCTATGGACTTACAAGTAATGTCAAACTCTCATGTAAATATCATTCTAATTGAACACTTAATAAACTGACATTCTCAACTTGCCTGTCCCAAGGGAGCTGTTTGCATACACAGAGCCCAATGGTTGGAATTGGATTTCTAAGTCCCCACATTTTTGCCAATTTTCATCCCCCAAAATCTACAGGCAGCTCCGTGTTCAGATTCCCCACAATATTTCAAGCTGCTGCTTTCACATCAGTATTGAAAGCTTAGTTAGACTTTAACCTTAACCCATGAGAGTGAGTGAAGGGGCGAGGACAGACTGTTGTGCAGTCAAGAGGAAAGGTAGTGAGGTGGAGTGCCCATCGCCTTCTCGACTTACTTGTGGCAAAGGGACACTACAACCTGTGGCAGGTTGCTCCGTAAAAGTAGGCAGAGTGCCCCGGTGGTAGTGGTGGGAGTGGGGGATGTCTCGAGACCCCCTTGATTGGACACTCTATACTCCATGGATGATACCTCGTGAATAAGAGCTAATTCCTGGTAAACATCAGCTGTGTTCTCAACAGGAATCCCACTACCCTTTCTCCACCACACCCCCTCCAACTTCCTAGCCCAACACTACCTCCACCCCGGATGGGTCAGCCTGACTGATTGTGAAGGGCTGCCGGCCCTCCAAAATAGGTAACACCCTGGGCAGAGTGTCCATTCGGACTTCTGGGGAACAGTGGAGGTGTTAGTGGCCAATCCAGCCTATCATTGGGGCTACCACTGTTGACACTAAACCCATCCACTTAATCCCACTCCCGGATCCACAATGATGCCTGAATTTTCCAGCATTTTCTGTTTTTAATTTGGATCTCACACACACTCTGCTTGTTTTTGCAGGTTTGTAAAACCGACAAGCTAACCGAAACCGTTCACTACTGGGTGACTGGAGTGAGTAATGGTGGGCCTTCTCATCGAGCTGTGAAAGTGGGGGTCCGGGGGAAGGAGGGTGGGTGGCTGAGTGGCTAGTCTGACTTTACCACTCCCACCGTTCTCCCTAGAGTGATTTCTGGGCTGGCGGATCCTTTCAAACAACTCCTGGCAATGAGCCTTCACAATGTGCAGAACGTGCAGTAGAATTTCCAAAGCACTGTCAGTGCTCATTTGAAAGAAACACTTTGAAGTGACTGAAAGCTGTGGCACTCAGCAGATCTTCTTCTGGCTGTGTGAGTCCATTTTTGTGAACTCAGGCAGGGTGTCAGCTGGGCAGAATGGTGTAGATGTGGGTAGGGAGAGGTGAAACTGAACAACGAGTATTACAGCTTCTTTTTCCCTTTGAATGAGAAACACTTATATCACTTTGAAATAGTTGAAATGTACCAACAGATTCTTTCCAATTTGATACTTTTTTATTCTGGAAACCAACGAGTAATGACTTCTGTAAAGATGCTGTGGTTCTGTTCGCCGAGCTGGAAGTTTTTGTTGCAAACGTTTCGTCCCCTGGCTAGGCGACATCATCAGTGCTTGAGAGCCTCCTGCGAAGCGCTTCTTTGATGTTTCCTCCAGTGTTTATAGTGGTCTGTCCCTGCCGCTTCCGGTTGTCAGTTTCAGCTGTCCGCTGTAGTGGTTGGTATATTGGGTCCAGGTCGATGTGTTTGTTGATGGAGTTTGTGGATGAATGCCATGCCTCTAGGACAGACCACTATAAACACTGGAGGAAACATCAAAGAAGCACTTCGCAGGAGGCTCCCAAGCACTGATGATGTCGCCTAGCCAGGGGACGAAACGTTTGCAACAAAAACTTCCAGCTCGGCGAACAGAACCACAGCAACGAGCACCCGAGCTACAAATCTTCACACAAACTTTGAACTTCTGTGAAGAGAAATGTCTGTCTGCTTTTCTAACCTGCAGCATCATTTATTTTTCCTCTTCCAGAGAAATTCTCTCTTTTCCTCATCGGAAAAGCAAAGTTAAAGCAGGGTGGGAGGGAAAATTGTGTGGGATTCCTCACTGTACACTTTTTATCAATGTTTTTGGATTATAAAATGTTTGCATTGCAGATTGCTGGGAGAGCAAGCTGACCTAGTGTCAGCAACATTTGGGTTATTTGTGTTTCTTTACAGGTTCCTGGGGAAGCTGGGCTCAAACAGATACTTATGATCTCCACTGATTGTTGTTCTCCATCTATTTTACCAGGTACAACTTAACCTAATGACTCATAAGAGCAATGGAGCCTTGTGAACAATGAGACCAACAGTTTATCCCCGCAATCAGGAAATGGTAAGATTGCAATGAAGTTGAGGAATGATGGTGAAGCCAGACGGTTTAGAGTTGGAAAAGAAAAAAAAAAGAATGACTGATTGAGAGAGAAAAATGACACAGGAAGACAAATAAGAAACAAATATGCTTGCTTTGAGCAGAATTTTGGCGGAGAGGTAGCACCTATTCTGACAAGTCCCGACGAACCTATCCCAACAGTCACTATATCAGAGGTCAGATCAGCTTTCCTTCATGTGAATCCAAGGAAAGTGATGGGACCAGATGGAGTACTAGGCCGTGCACTCAGAGCATGCGTGGAGGTCTTCTCGGACATCTTCACCCTCTCCCTGCAGCAGGCCACTGTCCCTGCCTGTTTCAAGAGGGCCAACATCCTCCCTGTGCCTAAGAAGGCTCATGCAGCATGTCTCAATGACTACCGCCCAGTGGCCCTGCCATTGGTGGTCACGAAGTGCTTTGAAAAGCTGGTCATGGCATTAATCAACTCCAGCCTTTCCACTACTCTTGACCCACTCCAATTTGCCTATCGGACCAACAGGTCCACGTCAGATGCCATATCACTTGTCCTTCACTCCTCCCTAGAACACCTTGATACCAAGACCAGCTACGTAAGAACCCAACTTATTGACTACAGTTCAGCCTTCAACACTATTGTCCCCTCGGGACTGATTACTAAACTTAGTGATCTCGGACTAAGCCCCACTCTCTGCAACCGGATCCTCAGTTTCCTGACCCACAGACCACAATCAGTGACGATTGTGGACAATATTTCATCCTCACTAACACTCAATACTGGAGCTCCCAGGGGTGCGTACTCAGCCCCCTACTGTACTCATTGTATACCCATGACTGCGTCGGCAAATACCAGACTAAAGCCATTAACAAGTTTGCTAATGATACCACCATAGTCGGTTGAATCTCAGATGCCGATGAAACAGACTGCCGATGGGAAGACCTGGAAAAATGATGCACTGAGAACAACATAGCTCTCAATGCCGGCAAAACCGAGGAACTCATTATTGACTTTTGACGGGATGTTACTCATGCCCCCCTACACATTAACAGCACAGATATGGAACAAGTGGAGAGTGTCAAGCTCCTGGGAGTGGTCATCCACAACAAGCTTTCTTAGACGCTTCATGTGGATGCACTGGTTCCAAAGGCCCAACAACGTCTCTTCTCCCTCAGCAGCTGAGGAAATTTGGCATGACGGTGAATACCTTTGCCAACTTTTATAGGTGCGCTGTCGAGAGCATTCTGTCTGGATGCATCTCTACCTGGTATGGCAACTGTACCATTCAAGATCGAGACGGTTACAGAGAGTGGTGAGCTTGGCCCGGACAATCACAAAGGCCAACCTCCCATCTATAGATTCCATCTACCAGGCCCGCTGTCAAGGAAAGGCCGCCAGCACTCTCAAAGATCCATCCCACCCTGGCAATGCTCGGGAAGAAGGTACAGAAGCTTGAACACACCCCAGTTGGTTTCAAAACATTTTCTACCCTACTGTTGTTAGAACACTGAATGGACTCAAAATCTTATCATTCGCCTGTACCTGTGTTTTTGTTTTTGCTGCTGTTTACCTATTCTCTACTTATCTATGCTACTTAACTCTGTGATCTGCCTGTATTGCTCGCAAGACAAAGCTTTTCACTGTGCCTCAGTATATGTGACAATCAATTCAATTCAATTCAATGCAATTCAATTAAATCAATTTTAAAAATCTAATAATTTCTGTCTGCAAGATTGAGATTCAGCACTTACGACTGATTGTGTGTCGGAGTGGTTGAGTGACATTGCAGGACTACAGAGGTCAGCTGTAGTTCACTTGGTAGCACTCGCAGTGAGAAGATTGTGGACTGAAGTTCACGTTCCACTCCGGGGACTCCACACTGACACTCCTATGTAATACTGAGGGAATACTTCAATAAAAAGAGGTGCTGTCTTTTGGGTGTAAAATCAAACCAAAGTCGATTTAATTTCACAGGTAAATGTTAAAGATTCCCTGGAACTATTTTGAGACAGAGCGGGGAAGTGATTCCTGATGTCATGATTTAGTCAGCATCATTAAAACAAAAACAGAACATCTTGTTAATAATTACATTGCTGTGGGAGTTTGCTCATTGTAAATTGGCTGTTTGCATTTCCTACATTCCAACATTCACTGCACTTTGAAAGTACAGCTGATAAGTGCTTTTGATTATCTGAGGTCGTGAAAGGTGCTATGTGAAGACAGGTCTTTCTACAATAGGGTTAACAGGCAATTTATGTACAAGTGCAACATCTGTTTTGAAATTCAAGGGGATGTTGATAGTGAGTGCTGTATTCATGAGGTTAACGACAGATTAGTATAAATCATTCAGCAAATTGTGGAATTTACAATTGATGGTCTAGCTCACCAAATTGCTAAATGGCTGACATGAGTGACATTAAACTCACTGTTAATTCTCAAGCTATTTCTGCCCCCGCTTTATATTTATCTTCATATGGTCTTGGGAAGTTACACATTCTCCAGCAGATACTTGTGATCCCAATGACCACTGTTCCCTGTTTATTTTTCGATGTGGATCCTAATCCAATCCCTTTACTACAAACACAAACTTATATCTGTATGAGATTAATAGTCTGAATGAGGAAATTCACAGCTTCAACAGAAGGGACAATAAACTAGTCTCAGGAAAAGGCAGTGGAACTAATAGCATGGAAAGTGGCCCAGAGAACAGAAATGTGCTGTTTGCATTATGGGCCCAGAAATCCAAATAGGTATGAACTAATGATCCAGAGATATAAATTCAACTTAACTACTGAACTTGGGAAATACAAATTTTGTTAATTAAATAAATCTGGAATTAAAAGTACTATTCAGCCATGCAGACTATGTGACTACCAGATTGTTGTCAAACTCATCTGGTGCACTGAGAACAGAAAATAACTGTAATATCCTTTAGGGGAGGAAACTCACCTTCCTGACCAGACCTGGCCTATTTGTGACTCCAGACCTCCTTCAATATGGGTCGACTCTAATTCACTCGCTAAAATGCAGCAACAAATTGCTTGCTTGTTCAGAAGGCAGCTTCCTGCTCAAGGTCAGTTAGGGATGGGCAACAAATGCTGGCCTTAAGTGATGTCCACATCTGGGAATGGATTAAAAAAATAATGGGACTATTCTCAGGGTCTGTTGGTCTCTGAGACCAGCAGCTGCTTGATTGTAGAACCAGTAGCATTAGGAGAAGGGAAGTGGGACTAGAGCAGTTAAAGTGATATCTGAGAGTAGAACAGGCAGAAGAGACTGTAATACATTTATGCCTTCCCATTATCAGTGGTAATCAGACAGAACAGATCACTTATTGATCAGAAACCCCACCTCATCCTAATTCCAATCAAATCTATGTCTACGTCCTATTGCACAGAGGATATTATAAATTTCACTGGTAAGCACAGTTAGCCCTCATGAGGGAAGTAACTAGGAGATCCTCGAAGAAGAGAAACTACACAATTACTTGAACTTTCATTGGAATACTTAGGAATTCCAGACTTCAGAAGCTATTCAACTCCATCATGATTAAATTGTCGAAGATACAGTGCTGTGTGAGCAAGTAATAATATTTTACAATTAGCAAAGGTTTTCAATCATTAACATCTATTCCCTCTGAAACAGAACTTGTCCACTTCAGCTAATATTGATCTTTTTATGAAGATATTTCAAATTAGTACATTAAAGATGAAAATATGAAATTTTTCATGATGGCTAATGGCTTTGTTAAGACAACAGATATTATTTGCCAGTTTGGATCCCTTTCCTGCTTATGGATCTTGTTGAAATATGGTGTAAACTCAGCAGGTAACATTTTCTTTGGGGAGGAGAGTCCTGATTGGGTAGTAGGCCTTTCCAGATTCATGACTCGTGTTTGGGAAAAAAAACTGACTTCATCTTATCATGGAAACAAGTGGCCAAGGAAACTCAAAGTAGACAGGCAGGAGGCTGGAAGAACACAGCAAGCCGGGCAGCACAGGAGGTGGAGAAGTCGATGTTTCGGGTGTAACCCTTCTTCAGAACTGAGGGTGTGTAGAGGGGGAGCTGCAGATAAAGGGGGTGGCGGGGTCAAGGTGGTGAAGTGGGGATAGATTAAGACAGGTAGAGGTGAAGACAGGTAGACCTGGTTGGTCAATGGGAGGAATGAATCTGGTTGGTGGCAGGGAGGAGTGGAAGGGAGGGGGATAGGCTGGGAAGGGAATCAGGGGATGGGAAGGGAGGTTATTTGAAATTGGAGAACTCAATGTTGAGTCCTCTGGGATGTAGGCTGCCCAGACAGAAGATGAGGTGTTGTTCCTCCAATATGTGGTTTAGTTCATTGCGGCAATGGAGGAGGCCAAGGATGGTCATGTTGGAAAGAGAGTGGAAACGGGAAGTCCGGTAGGCCTCTGCAGGCCTGGCTATGATGTTCGGTGAACCATTCCCTAAGTTTGCAATTGGTCTCCCTGATGTAGAGAAGACCACATCGGGAGCACCTGATGCAGTAAAGTAGGTTGGAAGAGAGGCAGGTGAACCTCTGTCTCACCTGGAAGGACTGTTTGGGGCCCTGGATGGAGGTGAGGGGGTTGGTGTATTGGTAGGTTTTGCATCTTTTCCAGTTGTGGGGGAAGGTACCTGGTGGTTCAGCGAGATTGATGGGGAGAGTGGCTCAAACCAAGGACTGTCCAAGGAAACGGTCACCTGAGAGGGGTGGGGAGGGGAAGATGTTCTTGGTGGAGGGGTCTAGCTGGAGTTGGCGCAAGTGTTTAAGAATGATGCGTTGGATGCAGAGACTCGTGGGATGGTAGATGAGGGCAAGGTGAGGACAATGGGGACTTGCATTTGGAGGGTGGGGGGTTGAGAGCAGTGGAACAGGGAATGGAGGTGGTGTGGCGAATAGCTGTCTGGGTGACAGAGGGAGGAAAAGCACAGCTTGAAATAGGTGGACCTCTGGGATACTCGTGAGTGGAATGAACAGATGCAGCAGAGGCAGAGAAATTGGAAGAATGGGATGGAGTTCTTGCAAGCTACTGGGTGGGAGGAGGTGTAGTCCATGTAGTTATGGCAGTCTGTGGGTTTATAGTAAATGTCCGTCTGGAGACTGTTGCCGGAGTTGGAAATGGTGAGGTCAAGAAAGGGGAACGAGGTGTCCGAGTTGGACCAAGTGATTTTGAAGGCAGAGTGGAAGTTGTGGGCAAAGGTGATGAACTGTTCCAGTTCAGCCTGGGTGCAGGATGCTGCACTGATGCAGCCATTGATGTAATGGCAGAAGAGTTGGGACACAGTTGCTGTGTTGGTACTGAACAGGGATTGTTTGATGTAGCATCCGGGTGCTTATTGCCATCCCCTAGATTTGGAGGAAATGGGAGGAGTTAAATGAAAAATTATTGAGGGTGGGGACCAGTTCGGCGAGGTGGAAGAGGGTATTGGTGGAAGGGGACTGGATGGGTCTGTTGGAGAGGAAGAAGCAGAGGACATGGAGGCTGTCCTTGTGGGATATGGACCGTGTATAAGGACTGCACATCCACAGTGAAGATAAAGTGCTGGTGGTCGGGGAAGTGGAAGTTACTGAAGAGATGGAAGGTGTGGATGGTGTCACGGATGGAGGTGGGAAATGCCTGAACCAAGGGGGATCGGATGGAGTCGAGGTAAGATGAGATGAGTTCAGTAGGGCAGGAGCATGCCGAGATGATGGGTCGGCCGGGGTAGTTAGGTTTGTGGATCTAGGGGATCAGGTAGAACTAGGCAGTGCGGGGCTGGGTGACTATGAGATTGGAGGCAGTGGAGGAGAGATCGCCGGAGGCAATGAGGGCACTGACGGTGAGTGATTTTGGCCTGCTGAGTCGTGGTGGGGTAGTGGGAAAGGGGGAGGTAGGGCGTAGTGTCAGAGATCGGGCGTTCAGCCTCTGCCTAACATGGGATTCCGTTCTCCAGAAGACTACCCCCTTGCCTTCGTCAGCAGGTTTGATAGTGAAACGGGGGTTGGTGCAGAGAGAGTGGAGCACTGCATATTTGGAGAGGTTGAAGTTGGAATGGGTGAGTGAGTGGAGAAATTGAGGCCGATGTCACGTCGACAGTCTGCAATGAAGAGGTGTAGGGCGGGTATAAGACTGGCCGGTGGTGACCAAGTGGAGGAGGAAGTTTGGAGGTGAGAGAAGGGGTCCTCAGAGGGATGTTGGGAGTTTTTGTAAAAGAAGAAGGCACGGAAATGGGATGGTGGCGGAAGAAGAGCTCCACATCCTGGCGGATCCGGAATTCATTGAGATGGAGGCGAAGGGGTACGAACATGAGCCCTTTCCTGAAGACAGACCATTCAGCCTCAGAGAGTTTGATGTCGGGGGGCATAGTAAATATGTGGCAAGGCTCAGGGGTGGGGTTTTTGAGGTGTCCCAAGAAGGCTGAAGGAGGGGAGTAGGGAAGAGTGATGGCATGTGGTGGGTGAGAGTTGGATGTGGTATGGTGTGGGTGGGGTGGGTGTGGGAGAGAAAGGAGATTGGGAGGGGGTGGGCCGAGAAGTGGGGTGGGGGTGAAGGAAGATGCAGGAAGGATGAGGTGAAGAGGGAGAAGTGGAGGGATCAGGTACATTGTGGGGGTGGATGGGTGAGGAGGGAGAGCAAGGGTACTTTGGATTCCAGCATCCACAGTTTTTTGTCTCGAAAGTAACTCAAATTGGCAATTCTGCAATAGTTTGGGAAACACGAAGAATTTTTCTGAACTGTTATTTTTGCTTATACATTGGAAGATCTGTTTAAACAACTCTTTCCTTCAAGCTTCCTTTTCAACCTTATGGCAATCATTCGTTGAATCTTAAACCAAATTGCACTTCCCACAACCAACTTGATCAAATAAAACAAAGAGCTGCAGATGCTGGAGGTCTGCTTAATATTTCGAAACAAACTCTGAAGCAATTTGTTTTGTTGTCACCTTCACTGACGGAGCAGGAAAAGGAACTTTATTTGAACTCATTAACATGTTTGCCATTGATGTAGAACATCGCAACTTTAACTGCCACAGATGCTGCAAGCTAAATCCAAGCCTTCATTCCACGCAATCAGATCAACACATCTGCATTATATGCTGCACTGGAACTCATTCAAAGCCTGCACATCTACAATCAAGATAACACAAAAGAGTTTATCCCTGGAAGGATAAACAAATACAAAACAAAAACGTATGGCGATCTATAACCATTGTCTTTGGTGCAATATTTTGCACATGCTCAAGCCAATATTTGGTAGAGAATCTGAGCCAAAACATCAAACAACCAGGGTAATGTAATGGAAAATACAACCAGCAACTGATGGACCAGCCAACCAAGTTAACAACATTAAAGGCATATTTTGAAAAATCAGTCTCACCTTCCAGTGGTCTCTATTCATCAAATGGGGGCTTCATTTCATTGACTTTAATCATGTTTATTTCAAAGGAAATGAAAAGTCAAACAAGTTTAGAATGAGCTGCATCCATTTCCAGCTCAAACAGTGCAGGCAAAAACTCCCCTCAGTAACTGTCTGATTGCATAGCACTCGAGACCTTACAAGGAGAACAGAATATCAAACAAAAGCATTATGACTAAAATTTAAGAGACTGAATATTCAAAATACTAAGATCAACCAATCATGACTCAGCTATGAGATAGAATGCCCTCCATGGTCCTGGATAAGTTCCACAACACTTGAGAAGCTCAACATCAAGCTCCAAAACAAAGCAGTCCACTTGACTGGCACCCACCTTAAACATTCACTCGATCTATCACAAAAGCACAATGCTCGCAGTGGGTGTCATCTGCAATAGGATTGTAACAATTTGCCCAAAGTTCTTGAATAGCACATTCCAAAGATATGCCTACTGTCAGAGAAGGTGCTGGAAAACATAACCTTCTGCAAATACATTTTTAACTGGAAATTCTACCAGGTAAAAATAAGAACAAACACTACCAAGATTATCGTAATTTTATTTTCGGAGCATTGTAATATATACCATGCATTAAATGTCAGAATATAAAGAATTAATTAACATTACTAAGTCTGATAACAGGATTGAAACTAGGTGGACTATGTGGCATTGGCCACGGCACCAGAATTAGCGATGGTGCATATAACCCTCTTTTTACTGCAAAATTCTGATATTAACATCTGGGGCATGTGCCAAAATTGGGAGAACTGTCTGCCCGATACGGGTGATAGTAATAGCCTGGCATTATATGTCAGTTAAATGACTATATCCAAGACACCAGTCTCACTGGTGGCTTAATCCTGGTTCAATTAAGTGTATCAGAGGGCAGAAGCAGAGAAAGACACATGAAAATGAAGTGTCAACCTGTTGAAATAACAACCCAGGATTGCTTTCATGCCAAGCAGAATGTGATAGCGCTACTCGACCCACAACCAATGGATCAGATCTAAGTTCTTAAGTCTTGCCATATCTCATCACAAATAGTAATTAAACAACTCACTGGTGGAGAACATTCCAAAGATATCCCCATCCCCATCTATTACGGAGAGTTCAGTACATCAGTCAAAAGACAAGGTTAAAGTATTGCAAGCACCTTCAGCCAGCATGTCAAGTGAACAATCGATCTTCTTGAGATCTCTAGCATAACATGACAGTCCTCAAACAATTTGATTCGTTCCATGTGACAAGAAATGGCCAAGGACATTGGTATTGTAAAAGCCAAGATAGATGACAACATTTCAGCAACAGTACTGTACATTTGCACTCTAAAACTAGTTTCACCTTTTTTCCAAGCTGTTCAGTACAGTCATAGTTCTGGCAATGTGAAATACTGCCCAGTTATGTCTTGTACACATAGCCAGCCTAACCATGGTCTGCCCCAACTGTCTGTTCTCAGTCATCAGCCAAGTGATGGAGCATGTTGTCAACAGTACAACCGTAAAATGGCACATAGTCAACAATAACCTGTTCACAGTTTGGGTTCTGCCAACCAGCTCAGCTCCTGACTTTATTATAGTCTTGGTTCAAACATAGATTAAAGAGCTGAATTCACAAGGTGAGGGTGAGAATGACTGGCCTTGACATCAAGACCACATTTGACTGAGTGTGGCACTAAGAAACCCTAGTTAAAGTGGAATTAATGATAGTCATAACCAATTCAAGGAAGATGGCTGTAGTTGTAGGAGGTTAATCATATCAGCTCCAGGACATCTCTGCAGGAGTTCCTCAGGATAGTGTCTTCAGTCCAACCATCTTCAGCTGTTTCATCAATGACTGTCCCTCCATAATTCACTGATAATTGCAAAATGCTAAGTGCCATTTGCGACTCCTCAGACTAAAGCAGTCCATGATCAAATGCAGCAAGAGCTGGACAATATCCAAGTTTGGACTGACAAGTGACAAGTAAATTTTGTGCCTCACAAGTGCTAGGCAATGACAAGAGAGAATCCAACCATCACCTGTTGATATTCAATGGCAATTACTATCGCTGAATACCACATTATCAAAATTCTAGGGGGTGGGTGTGTATTACAATTGACTAGATATTGAACTGGAGGAAGTGCTATGACTATGAGAGCAGGTCAGGGGCTAGCAATTCTGTGGTGAGTAACTCAACTGGTAACTTCTTAAAAGCTTGTTCATCAGAAGTGTGACAAACTGCTGTTCACTTACCTCAGTGTGTGCAGATCCAACAATGCTGAAGAAGATTGAGACCATCCAGGACAAAACAGCGACTTGATTGGCAACTTATCTAACACATTCAAAATTTATCCCTGTAGCACCATTGTATTGTGGTGCACTGCAACAACTCACCAAGGCTCCTTAGACAGCACTACCAAACCCATAACCTCTACCACCCAGTCGGACAAAGACAGCAGGTACACTGAGAACACCCATGCCCCTGAGTTTCCCTCCAAGCTGCACCTTATCCTGATTTGGAAACATATCATCATTCCTTCACTGTTGCTTAGTTAAAATCAAGAATTCTCTCCTTATTACCATAGTTCACCATCATCTTCCTAAGAGCAATTAGGGACAGGCAATGAATGGCTTGTGTTGCCAGGATGCCCACCTCCTGTGAACAAATAAAATAAATTAAAGTTAGTTCAATGCATTGTTAACTAATTGTTGTTGTAAAAAGTATTTCCTCCTGTGTTATCGCTATCAGATTCTTTAGTATTAAGACTGTTCAGTATATTTGTAATGCTTAACCTACCATATTATGGTTAAATCTGAATTCAAGTAAAATCTGGGATTTAAAGTTAACCGAATGGCCATCACGGTATGGCTGTCAATTGTTGCAAAAGCCCATGTGATTTAGTAAAGGGAAAGGCAAGTATACTGTCCTTCTTGGTCTGGCCTATGCTTGACTCCAGACCCACAGCAATGCGATTGACTGTTGTTTACCTTCTGAGGTGGCCTGGAGAGTCAATCAGTTCAAGGGCAACTAGAGATAGGTAATAAATGCTGGCCTTGTCAGTGACACCCACATCCCATTACAAAAATAAAGGAAGAAAGACATTCATCGTGCAATAGTAGACCACTGACATTTCAAATGCTCACCTCATACATTTACACTGTCAGATTAAATGCAAGCATTTTACTTCAGTTAGTTGTAGCACATTTACTGGTATAGTTTTATTTATAATCTGGACAAGTAGCTTCAGCTAGCTCTGTCTACTACACTGGCTACATGGTGAGGATCAATTAACTTTAATATGAGTTTATATATTGATCAAAGATAAATAATCATTTTTTAAACAAAAGAATGGCTTAAAGGTGTTATTAGGCCATTGGTTGGATTTGGCATGGACTTTGAAGCTCTATTTTATTATTTTTGGATGAATGAGCCTTTAATCTCCTGCGAAGAAACCAATAAAATTCAATAAAGCCACTGTGAAGCAGGCATATTGTGTCTTGTGATAAAATAAAAGCTTTCCTTCTGGCAGGAAGAGGGGAAAAATTGTAAACATATTAAATGACCTGCATCGAGGTATTCTTCCCACAATGTCATAAGCTGGATCCAAATAATTCATTAGTGTCAATTTGAAGCAATAAACATCAAAAGACTAAATAGGTTCAATTAAATGAATTAATATACAATGATATTAGCAATTCAATGAATCGCTTGTATTCAGCTGTATGGATCAAAGAAGCTAAGCTCAAAGTTTCTTGCTCTGCACCAGCCATTTCATACCACACCCCAAGAAACTTTAGTGACAGAACCTGACAAATACCAAACCATCTGGGCATTTACAGTAACTTGTGTGATGTTTAAAACCAACACAAAGCACCTGGTTGTCATTATAAATTGATACTTGATAGATATTTGGCATTTGATGCTTAACAAAATTCAATAGCAGCAATGTGAGAAAATACAGATAATCATATTTCTGCCTGTGTCATGTTAGAGAGCTTCTGTGGAGCATTAGGGCTTTTGTTTTAACATTGAAATCAGTGTCAGAGGTGTTGAACTGTACATGTCCAATGATATGCAGAAGTGGAAGTTATTTTATACATACATATAAAGATTTTCAATACCATTCAAACCTGATTTTTAATACTGTACTTAACATCTTTTAAGAAGCTAAGAATTAAATGGCTGTTAAAGACAAACTTCTGTCCTTTCACGCCTATAATAGCCGTTACACAATAATATCCTATTTGTTCAGTTCACTTGCATGTAACACTTTCACTGCCAAGTCACAAGGTTCTAGGTTAAAGTTCCACATCAGTACTTAGGCAGAAAATTCAAAACAGACATTTCAGAGCAATGCCAAGGTACAGGCATTTAGATAAGGTGCTGACTGCGGTACCTTCTGCATGTTAAATGGCTGTAAATAAACTCCAAGGCACCGTCTTGAAGAGAAAGCAAGTTAACCCTGGTCTCCCACCATAGCTTATCTCTCATTGATCAGAAAAACAAATTATTTGGTAATTAGCACCTTGCTATGGTTGGGGAGTTTGCTGTTTGCAAATCGGGTGGTGCATTTCCTCCATCAGTAACTTCACAATATATTTTATTAGTTATAAAATGCTTTAAGAAACCAGGTAGTTGTAAAAGGAAGGGTGGAAGTACACATACTTTTGTTTGCTCCATTCATTCAGTTTTCAACTTACCAGCTCTCAGGATAATTAAACATGTGGGGGGGGGAGGTAACAGCAACATGAACGACTGGCTGAGGAATGTGGGACATAATGGGCATCATTGTACGTTATGCTGATATATAATGGTGTCTGCTACTTGAATGGCAAAGTTTCAGCCTCTTTATAACATCTAGCTGCATGTCAGCTGCCTGCTGCGCACAAGGTTGGGAGCAAGATTCTAGACCTATCAGAATACTAACAACTGTTACATCACCCAAACTGTGGTGCTACCGAAAGGAGCTGAAAAATGTGTTGCTGGAAAAGCACAGCAGGTCAGGCAGCATCAAAGGAGGAGGAGAATCGACGTTTCGGGCATAAGCCCTTCTTCAAGGATTCAACTGCATATTGTTGAAAACCAGGGAGAGTCACTTTGATAGGCATTCACCGTCAATTAAGTTAGATTTAACATGTGAGAGGAAACAATTTTTGACTTCACACCTCCTGAGCTTTAACTGTAATTACGAACAGCAGTCAACTTTTTGAACAACATATTTAATGTTTTCAATGCTGGGAGGCAACTGAGACAAAATGGGATTCTGTCAGAATTAAAGAAAACACATTCAGAGACCGATGGAGCCAAAGCTTCAGTTCCGGAAAGCTGCCAATATAGTTGAGCCTTATTTATCTCTCAGCATCAAAGATGGATATCAGTTCAATCACCTTAGATACAGGTTAAGTAAAATTTTAAAATAAAGTGAATATGCAAAAAATCACACTTCTTTTGGCACCAAGCATACAGTATAATTTAAAATGTTATGTAAGATGTTCTGCTCTGAAAAGGTTAATTTTGAAGAGTATATTGAACACCAGTAAATATAATGATGCCATACTGACTTTGGTGTGAATGTCAAAGAAAATCGACTAACTGTCCCTCACAGAATCACAGAATTGTTGTGGCACAGAAGGAGGCCAGTCTGCCCATCATGCCTGCACTGGCTATATTATCTAGTACCAATCTCATGCCTTTTCCCCACATCCCTGCATACTGGTTCTGTCTAAATAATCATCTTCTTGAATGCCTCAGTTGAACCTGCCTCCACCATATTTCCAGGCAGTGCATTCGACATCCTAACTACTCACAGTCTGTGACAGGTTTTTTTTTACATCACTTTTGCTCCATTTGCGCATTATTTTAAATTGTGCTGACTTGTTTATTTGTCTTTTATGAGTGGGAACAGCTTCTTCCCATCTATCCCATCTACTCATGACTTTGAAAACCTCTGTCAAATGTCATCTCAGCCTCCTTCCCTCCAGGGAGAACAATCCCAACTGCTTTAACCTATCCTCACAACTGAAGCATCTGTCTATTTTACCCATATAACTTGTATAAGATTGCTATCATATAATAAATAACATCAATTTAAAGGCATAAGCCACTTTCCATTAGACTACTGAGTTATTTCCTTGTAGCACATTAGAGCAGTGAAGCATTTTAGATCCAAACCTAAAAGGAGGATGATAACAGCAAATCTACCTCGTTTACCTTTCAACAAGGTGATTGTGAAGAGGATCCTTTGTTAACATGATGTCTTTGTGAAAGTACAGGACTGAATATATAGACTTACTGAGCTGATATGCAACATATGTAGTGAAATTGCTTTCCATAAAACAGCATACCAAATGTATAAATTCTGCACTTTTATGAAAGCTGAAATGAAGTTAGAGATTATTTTCATTAAACTCTTGCTAATTTAATTTTGGGCAGGGTTCAGAAAGGATTTCCAAGGATGTTGCCAGGGATGGAGGATTTAAGCTATAGGGAGAGGTTGAATAGATTAGATTCCCTACAGTGTGGAAACAGGCCCTTCAGCCCAACAAGTCCACACCGACCCTCCAAAGAATAACACACCCAATCCCCTTTTTCCTCTAACTAATTGACAATTTAGGCATGGCCAATTCACCTAACCTGCACATCTTTGGACTGTGGGAGGAAACCCACGCAGACAAATGTATAAATTCTGCACTTTTATGAAAGCTGAAATGAAGTTAAAGAGATTATTTTCATTAAACTCTTGCTAATTTAATTTTTGGAAACTTGAAAGGGTTTCCAAGGATGTTGCCAGGGTTGGAGAATTTAAGCTATAGGGAGAGGTTGAATAGATTAGATTCCCTACAGTGTGGAAACAGGTCCTTTGGCCCAACAAGTTCACACTGACCTTCCGAAGAGTAACACACCCAATCCCCTTTTCCCTCTGACTAATTGACAATCTAAGCATGACCAATTCACCTAACCTGCATATCTTTGGACTGTGGGAGGAAACCCATGCAGACACGGGGAGAATGTGCAAACTCCACACAGTCACCTGAGCTTGGAATTGAACCAGGGACCCTGGTGCTGTGAGACAACAGTGCTAACCACTGAGCCACTGTGCCACACCAAATGGTTAGGGCTGTTTTCCCTGGAGCATTGGAGGCTGAGGGGTGACCTTATAGAGGTTAATAAGATCATGAGGGGCATGGATAAGGTAAATAGACACGGTCTTTTCCCTGGGTTGGGAGAGTCTAGAACTAGAGAGCAAAGGTTTAAGGCGAGGGGGGAAAGATTTATAAGGGACAACTTTTTCATGCAAAGAGAGGAGAGTATATGGAATGAGCTGCCGGGGAAGTGGTGGAGGCTGGTACAATTATAATATTTAGAAGTCATCTGGATGGGTATATGAATAGTAAGGGTTTAGAGGGATATGGGCTAAGTGCTGGCAAGTGGAACTAGTTTAATTTAGGATATTTGGTTGGCATGGACAAGTTGGACCGAAGGGTCTATTTCCATGCTGTACATCTCTATGTCTGTCATTTTGTAAAATGCACATCAAAGTTATTGCTTTTTGCTGCTAGGTTATGGCAAAATAGCTGTGTGTCTTTTCTTGGGCTGTGAGATAATGTTGTTATTGGACTCTTTAGTCTACCTTCTTTCATCAGATGCTGCCAAACCTGCTGAATTTCTCCAGCAACCTCAGTATTGTTTGACATTTTTCACTAGATTGATATTTGGAAAGAGAGATTGAGCAGTTTAGACCTATAATCTCTGGGGGTTAGAAGCATGAGAGGAGATCTGATTGAGGTATATAAAATGTCAAAGGAAATTTTAAAAAGTAGATATGGAAAGGAGATTTCCTCATTTCGGACAAAGTAGAATGAGAGGTCATCCTTTTAAGAGAAGGGTTCACAGATTTAAAACAAAGATGAAGAGAAATTACTTTTCTCACTAGTTACAAATCTGTGGAATTCACCATCCCAGAGGGTGCTAGACGCTGGGGAGGAGATACACAGTTTTTAATCAGTAACGGGTTGAAGGGTTATGGAGAGTTGGCGGGAAAGTGGAACTGAGGCTGCGATGAGATCAGCAAGCTCGAAGGGCTGAATTGCTTACTCCTGCTCCTAGTTCTTATATTCTGATGTTTTTATGAAAGGTCAGCTATACCTATCCTAACTATTCACTAACACCACACTTGTGACAATTGTCTCCTACATTGTGAAATGTTCTGCACACAGTATTCTACAAGATATTCCTGAAACTGAAACAGAATGGAATTCTGTGTTATTCTAATTATGCTGAATTCTAGCAGTTTACTCAAGGAAATTCTGCTACCAAGAATAATCTTGCTCCAGTTGATAATATCACATTCAGAACTCAGGGGAGGGACCACTCCTACACTTTTACGTGTTGATTCTAGGTGTCACTTTACCATTGGAGCCAATTGCATTTTTTTAATAAACTTCAGAACGAATATGACCAGTGACAATATTTGGTTTTAATTAGAAGGCAGTACACTTCAACAGCAACAGACAGCAAGCCAATGGATGTTGATGATAATATCACTCCCACAGAGGAGATGGGGATGGGATGGGGTGGGTGGCTCAACAGTGTACCACATTAGGTGTATGAGCAAACATTGCAAACTCATTCCATACAACTCAAGAGTAAGAATCTCATTTGAAGATCTCATTATTTAGCTTCAGTGCATGTATACAGGCACACTGCCTACATAAACAGAAGACAATGAGAATCTAGGTGAGAATTTGGATGTAGAAGACGAAATTCCCAACTCCTGGTCACCAATTTTCAATCCAATATTGTGTGCTCCAAGTAAGGAAGGCAAGACAGAGGGCACAAAACAATGAATTATTGATGTGCAAGGCCTGACTTTCTGTTTATTTATCAACAGATCTGAGGTACATTGGGTCCATGATTTCTTAGTCCCCGAAAGCACATTTTTGATGTGGCATGTGTAATTTGTATGAATGCTTAGCTTCTTTAATTATTTTTTGTCTTTTCTCATGGCTGCCACGAAGTGTATGAAACTATTCTGGTTAAGAAAGGCTTGAGATATAGTGACAATATCCAGAGGAGCAGTGAAAGCTGGGTTGGATTTTAATGATGTCTTTTACAGTACAAAAGGGTTTTTAGTAAGTTGAAAAAGTGAAGATTATTAGCTCAGGTTAAAGAGTCAGTGACAAAGAGCTATGATTGGGCATCAAATACAATTCAAAGGGAAAAGTGGATGAACATTTGAAGCAGGGAGAAAGCAGGGCTTTTGGAATAGGTTGGGTTTGCTCCAACAAAGAGTATTGCAGCTTATACTAATTATTGCAAAAAAATAGACTGTGTGGTTATACCTTAACTTCTGTCACTTCAAGGACCTTTACCATTTAATGCCCTACCGCACCTAGCACAATCCTTATGATATCTTCATCAGAAAGACAATCATCTTGACTTCAAAGATCAGCTCAAGACAACTAAGTTATTCTGCAAAGGCAGGAAAGATATTTCACTTTCATTTGTATAGCTGTGGGACAACACATGTTCTATGTTATTTAAAGTTATTTAAAAATAAAACACAGCATTGCTTTAAGCTGCTTTAAATGATCTTAGAAAGAAAAGGGCTAGGACCCTGATTAGTAGTGAGTTTAATAATCCACATGGGGAGCTTCCTCGATCCTTACTGGTAGGCATTGTTAAGTTAAAGAGGCATGTAAACTAGGATGGGTGGTTAGCCCACTGTTGATCTGCCCGCCCCTGAGCTGCCCATATTATACAATAGGTAGGCTATCATCCAGCCCACTGACCTAAGCCTCTTGAGGCCTTTAACTGCCCAATATAATCATCATATTGAGAATGCTCTCTGTGGTGTTATGTAGCTCTATCACCACTGTGTTAAATGGGAAAGATTCTGAACAAATTTAGCAACTTGTACTGAGCATCATAAGTTGCTGTGAGGTATTGGCAGCAGTAGAATTATATTCAATCCAATCTCAGGGCATGTCTTATCATTAACATTCTATCATTACCATCAAGTGAGGAGACCAATCCTGTTACAATGAAGACTGCAGGAAAGCATGCCAGGAGCAGCAACAGCATCCCTAATAGTGAGGTATTACCCTGGTGAAGCTACCACACAAGACTACTTGCAAGCTAAGATGTGGAACCAGAATGCAATAGTTAAACATAAGTGATCTCACAAACAAATGGATCAACCTGAGCTCAGCAGCCCTTCCAAAATTGATTGTGAATGGTGGTAGCCAGTGAAATAATAGCGGGAGATGGGGGTTCCACCTTCAATGATGGAGGAACCCAATACACCCAGTGCAAAAGACAAAGCTGAAGAATTTGCACCTATCTTCAGTCAGAAGTACCAAGTAGATAATCATTCTCGGTCCCCTCATTTGGTTCTTAGGCTATCTTCAACCAATTTGATTCACTACACAAGACATCAAGAAATGATCGAGGGTATGGATACTGTCAAAACTTTGGGCACTGACAACATTCAAACAATAGTACTGAAGACTGGTACTTCAGAATTAGCTGCACTGCTAACCAAGGTGCTCCAGTTGCAACACTGGTATGTACCTGACAATAAGGAAAGTTGTCCAGATACATCATATTCCAATAAATTTGACAAATTCAACCAGACTAACTCCTGATCTTATCAGGCTACTCTTAATTATCAGCAAAATGATGGAACATGTCACCGACTGTATAATCAAGCAGCACTTGCAAAGGAATAACCTGCTCACTGAAGATCATTTAGGTTCCACTAGGCCCAGTCAGTCCCTGACCGCATTACAGTTTTGACCCAAACATGGATAAAACATGATGAGGGCCAGAGGTAAGGTGCGAGTGACTGAGTTTCACATCATGGTAGTATTTATCTGAATATGTAAATCTAGTAAAACTGTAATTAATGGGAATCAAGGGAAAACTCTCCATGAGTTGTAAATCTTTCATCAGAAAGATTTATATCTTCACACACCTGTTTCCTGAGGCATCAAAATCAACCAAAGATGAAATACTGTTTGCAATATTTTTGTATATCGATTTTTCTTCAAGTTGGTTTCAAGTGCACCCATCATAGGAAGAAAGGATTTCAATCGAAGCATGTCTCTCACAGAAAGTGTTTCATCAGCATTAGACATATCATCATCATCATCATCGGTTTCTCTCTCCCCATTCTTTTCCTTTTTTCACACACAGTTTACATCAGGCTGGTTTACTTTTGCTTCAAGTTCAATTTCAACAAATTTTCTCAGGTTACTTTCAAGAAGAGAGAGAGTGACTGGCAAAGCTTTACATCCTCATAGAGCCTTGCTGATTTTGTGGAACTGGTCTAACAAACAATGCCAAAGTTCTAACATGAACACAAACTCAAAGTCCTTCATTTTCTCCCATAGAAGCCAACTTCTGTCTTTGTCATGTTTTATTCACTGTCTTTCGTATGAAGATGAGGGACAATATCAATAAATGATCAATAACCCTCAGCTATAGCTGAAATAGCTGTCGCATGTATTAGAGAGATGGTTTGGTGCACTGAAATTAAAAAATGCTTTGTGTACTGCTCAGTCCTGTTGGAGCTGCAAAGGAGAAGGTGAATGCTTGTGGCTATATTAGCTGCACTTAGCTGTCATATGACTGCCTCAACACTTGCTGAAGTCAACTCTGCAGTCATTGCCTAGGTAATCTACCACCATTTTGGCCATACTTCAAGGGGAAACAATTATCAGGTGGCACATATTTTCTAATAACAGCTCATCGATCAAAATCTGAAAGATCTGGTGTTGAGTGAACAGACAAACTGAAGAATCCTAATTTTCTCAAAGCACCCAAAAATGACGCTTATACTTTCTCAGCCGTAAGTTGGATGAGTTAATCACATGTTGTTTTAGACAAGTAGGAAGGTTTCCCAAAATGACTGCATTCATTATGTTGTACATAGTTGGTAAGAAATGAACCAAATTTATCAAGCCAAGATTATATGATGAGCCAACCTTTCCTTGCCTCCTCTAACTATATATCCACGTTCTGTTAATGTGCACAAAATTGCAAAGCCACATTCAAGCACATGCCTCCAGTACTCTTATGCCTTTTCATCCATTTTTCCAAGTCTGATCCTAAGGTTAACCCAGGTTCTCTCATTGATGAAGGTGTCTCAGTTATCAAGGTGTAGAAGTGTACCGTACCTTTAAGAGATTGAAGGACTTAGAGAAATGCACAGAGTACTGGAAAATTTAAAATGCAGCATTTGGTCGAACAGCTAGAGTAGCTGGTTGCCTGGATACAAAAACAAACTTGAATTTGGCCAATTAGTTTAAATTATACCCCAAAAATACCAAACATCAATCAAGTTTGAATTTAGTGTATTGAGAATATTAAAAGCCAATGACACAATCCTATGCTTTGGAGTTATAAGACCGGGAAATTTTAAACAGTTGAGGGAGAACTGCCAGAAAACCAACAAATGTAGGCTGCTAATGAGAACACTCTGAGAGATATCTGTCTAGAGAAGGAGTTTGCACAGAGAAAAACCATCGACACTGACCTGGAGAGCAAATCTGCAGAGGAAGATACAAAGTGAAGATTTGACAGTTGGCTGGTTTTGAAATTTGGATTTTTCGGTAAATCTTAATCGGGGATTTTATCAGACTAGTGTTATAGGGGGGAAGATAAAACATAGGTTAGAGAAAGGAGTTGAAAATAATTGTTAATTAATTATTCTCTGTGAGACTTTAAAAATAAAGTTGTTACTTTTTAATTTAAATGGTGACTTTTGGGAATAGTTCTTCAACTTTCAAATTTTAAGAGATTACAGCTCGGGTTAAATCATTTCTGTGTTGCAGGTTTAAATTAGCAGGGCGGTTCACCCCATGTTGTAACAAGTCTGTAAACAAAAATGTTCCTTATGATCAAAAAATTACTTATGATCCTCAGAGTGGTCATGATTCTAAATTCCATGGGATTTCCCTAGACATTAAACCCAGAGCTGTTGTTGAGAAGAATTTGTAGACAAAACTATAAACACAAGCAGTTGTTCAAGAGTACACTAGCCACTCCTAATTGTATATTTGCCATTTACTTTTGTTGGATGAAATGCACCCTTTGAACAATATCTAACTTGGTTTCTCAATGATTGTTTTCAGTTCTCAAATGAGCCGTCTTAATGCTGATGCTCTGAGGGATCTTTCCGCATCCAGAATGAGATATCTTCCTGAGTTAAGATAATCCAGAGACAAAGAACATTGGAGTTCACATGCAGACTCTCTTTAGCTGGGATCTCAGGCCCTGTAACATTCTTGGATGTGGTGGTGACATTTATATGTACACCATCAATCCGAGTAGAAGAGGTTTTTAGTTGCTGGAGACCTGGCAGGGCAATTGCTGTCAATGTTCGAAATTGTTTCAGCGGCCTCCCAAGCTTTGCTGCTTTCTTTTCTCCTTTCTGATGTCCAAGTCCAAAAGGTCTCTTCATCTTTAACATGAGTTTGTGCAATAATGAAGGAAATAAGCTGAGAGCAATTCTAAGAACTTCACTCCTTTATGTTTACAAGGAGAAATTTCAGAAAAAAACCCCACATATTTCAGTTGTATTTACAGATAGAATGTCAAGAAGAAAAGGGTTTTTTTTTTCCAAGGAAAAGATTTCTAAATTGATAGCATACTTTGATATTTATTGTCTTTAAAAAAACCTAAATAAGCTGCTTTTATTTAATGGCTGAAGTGTCTCAATGGATAATGTGTCTGTTGGAAGGGAAAATCATGCACTGTGGAGGTTTAGTTTTGACCTGTGTCATTGCACTGCAGTTATCAGTGTGATGAACAGGAGTTTGGTTTTTGAGTACTACATTTCTTGACTAGAGGAATGTGAATAAATCTGACTGCATTTAACATCCAAACAGGACTGTTTTTACACAATACTTGTGTCAACTGATTCTAAATTGCACAGGATTTCACTCGACATTAAACCCATCATTTGCCAGTGCTGTTGTTGAGAATAATTTGTAGACAAAGCTATAGAGGCAAGCAGTTGTTCAAGAGTACACTAGCTGCTCTTAATTGTATATTTTGCCATTAACTTTTGTTAGATGAAATACAAGTATATCTTTTGCCGTGTTAGCATGAAAATGTCAATTTTGAAGTCCTTTTTCCCCTGTCTCCTTTACTTTTTTAACCTATGATGAAGAAATTGAATTTTTTTTCAAATTTTGAGGCCTCTCATAAAGCCAGCCCCTATGCCATGCCCATCTTTAAATCCAATGCTGCTGCCAAATATCTGCCTTCTAACCTCATGTGCAGCTGTCTCTGAGACCCTGGCTCTGTCATTGATAGCACCCTCAATGAATCCAATGGAGGAAAGGTCTTTTCTCAGACACTGGTAATGCATGACCACCAAATTGAGCAGGGAACAGGTATTCCTTTTGGAGACTGCAGTGTTTTCCCTTGACGTGACCAACTCAGCCTGCAAAAACAGTGCTTTCCCAAGAGATCAAGGAAGTCCCATTCAAAAACTTTGTCATGTGGGTAGTACCTTCGCTGACGCAGCCTCTTCTGCCCCTATCTCTCCTGCAAACTCCATTCAGTACCCACAGTCCCACATCCTGGGTACGCTTCATCCTTCCCTCTTGCTTTGCTGTTCAGCATGTCCATAGCACAGACGATCCTAACCTTGTAAACTTAAAATCCTTGAAGGTTGTAAATAACTGTATATACACACACACACATGCACACACACACGCACACACACACACACGTACTCACTGTCTGATGCTTGCCAGCAGGAACTGAAGCATCAGCTGCAATAAAAGAGTTTTAATTCAGATGGAACAAAGGCAAGTTTAAATACCTGAACTGCTGTTTAAACTTGTCTGGCCAGTTCCTGAAGCTCCAGAATTCAAGTTAAATGCTGAATCAAGTTAAAAATAATTTTTAACGATCTCATTAGTTGTGTCAAAAAGTACTCGCCTACACACAACATTTAAAGCCCTGACATCAGCAAATAGGTTTCTCTTTATACCTGGAAGTGGGTGTATTGCATGTCTAATCAAAATATTTAAAGTTTTGACTTCTATCCCACAATTTATCCCAAATCACCCCCTCACTGGAAATTAAAAACCTATACCGGTCTGCACTGCTGGGCTTTAAGAATATGTAACATTCCTTTCTCACTATCAGAGTAATTACAAACTCTAAAAAGATAAGCTCACCAGTCAGCTTGGCCTTAAAAATAGCTCAAGAAGTTTGATTGCTGAAATATTGTTATCTGACTATAAGCTGCTTTGCTGAGCAGTCGACAGATGTATTTTGAGTGCTCTTGGGCCTTTTTATAAATATTCAAATTGGATTCTAATGAAATCATTAGAATCTCTATTGTGTAGAAGCAGGCCCATTGAATCCAAACCATCCTCTGAAGAGCAGCCCACCCAGACCCAGACCCCAAGCTCTGCATTTCTCATGCTAATCCACCTAGCCTAAATACTATAGGCACTACAGCATGGTCAATCTACCTGACCTGCACAGGAGGAAACCCACGCAGACTTGGTGAGAACATGCAAACTCCACTGAGACAGTCACCTAGGGGCTGGAATCGAACCCAAGTCCCTGGTAGTGTGAGGCAGTAGTGCTAACATTGAGCCACCAGCTGCCCTGACTATTAGTTCCTGGTTATTATCTTAACCAAAAGTCTATTGTAGCTGCCATTATAGTTGATCTAACAGGCTAAAAGATAATGCAAATTGTAAGTATTTTATTTCCTGTTGTTAATTTTCCTTTGGAACCCAGAGTGTTCACCATTGCCCCAGAGGATAAGTTAAAGTCTACTCTGCTCAGAGATCCCCCTGAGCGTGAGGCTCACTCACTAAACTAGTAACCTGTTCCCTCAGCATCTCAGTGGCGCCTCCTGCTGGCTGCCATCCTGTTCCCATCCACCAGCGAGCTGCTGATTTTGGGTGAGAGACCTGCAGGTATGCGAAGAGGTGGGTATGGTTTCTCATTTGCCTCAGATCCTCAGGACTGCTGCACTGAGAGAAAGTTGGCTTTAAAGCTTTGGACAAGATTTTAACACACTATTTAAGTTTGGAGATTACACTGTTCAATCACAGCAGCAACCGGCTGGGTCACCTGACGTGTCATAAGTAATTACAGCTATTATAAACATTAAGAAAAGAATAATGATGCTGTCACTTGGAATCTTCAGGCTACAGGCAGCAAAGGATGAATCATTCTTTCCAAGGTAATCTGACTACCCAATTATAATCATACAATTGTACTGGTGTCATCAAAATGTTGGTATAATTGCTGCAAGTTTTGTGTTCAATTAATCCTGGCATTAAAGCTTAATTCCACAATAGCTGTAACACAGCTAAACTAAATATTAAGGGAAAATAAGACTCAGGGTGAAATTATCCCCTCCCTGGTGAGGCTGGAGTAATGGTAGGAAAGAGCGGAAATATGGCAAGAATTCTAAAAAAATTCAGCTTTAAGAAGATATTTTCTGATGTTTCCCTTGAACTTTAAATGGTAACTCCAGCATCTTGCTATTGAGCATTGCCTACCTGATTTCCTTATGTTTGCATCTCAGAATTACCCCACTCCACGTTATTTCAAAAATTCTCCTCAACTTCTCTAAGAAAGTACACAAATCCATGGAATTAAGTCAGAGCTGCAGGCTCCAGCTCACCATTAAGACTGTAGGTGCAGGAGGAGGCTATTCAGCCCATCAAGCCTAATCTGCCAGTGAGATCGAGGCTGATCTGATAACATTCAATTCTACTTTCCTGTTTTATTCCCCATAACCTTTGATTTCCTTACTGATTAAAACTCTGACTGTCTCAACCTTGAATATTCTTAACAATCCAATCTCTGCAGTCCTCGTAATAAAGTCCACAGACTTCTGAGAGAAGAAATTCCTCCTAATCTCCATCTTGAATGCATTCCCTAATTCTGAGATTATATGCTTTGGTTTTAAGTGTCCCCTCACAAGGGGAACCAATCTTTCTGCATCAACCCTGTCAGATCCTCTAAGAAATGTCTATGCTTCAATAAGGTCACCTCTTGTTCTTTTCAACTCCATTGAGTGCAAGTCCATCCTACACAATCTCTCCATTTCCAGTATCCACCCTGTGAACCTTCTCTGGGCTGTCTCCAATGCCTATATCTTTCCTTAGATAAAGGGACCAAAACTATTTACAGTATTCCAGGTATGGTTGGACTAGGGCATCGTATAGCTTTAGCAAGACTTCCTTATTTTTATATGCCATTCTATTTGAAATAATGGACAACATTCCTTTTGTTTTCCCAATTGGATGTTGTTTTATTGTGCTTATTAGTGGCTAGAGTGACAGCAGGACAAAAGTGAACATGAAAGATGGGCGATGGTGTGATGAATTATCCCCTATCTCAGGCAGTGTCTGCAACTCACTAGCGAAAATGTGAAGTTGGAATCTCACCATCTTGGATCAAAATTGAACTGCACAATGACTGCTGAAACGGCAAAAAGTGGTGGTGGAAGTTACCTTTGGAGGACAACTTTTGAAATGGGAAGCCCTGTCGAGTGTAATTGTAATAATCATGACTGCAGTGATTCAGTAATGCCTCCTATGTGGCAGGGCATTCTTTGTTCAAAAGTGCACAAAAACAGTTATGGCCTGAAGCATTCATGACCATTCACAATGCAAACGTGTTGTCTCCTTGTCATTTCTGTTGAAGAAATGCAATTTTAAAAAATGCACTTAAAAGTGACACCTCGACTTTTCATTTCAGAAACTCAATCCATAGCTAGGAATGAAAAACAATACTTTACTGCTGCCACATTCCCACACTGAACTGTAAGCATGCAAGGACATATTCTGGTGATGAACAAAGTGCCTTTTCTTTGGGGAAGGGGCCTATCACATTAGCATACCTGCACAACTATGTGGCAACAATGTGTCTCCCAATGTAGCACGGAACGTTTGGGTCTGGAACACATATTAAATTTAGAACTTTTGCAGCCTTTGTGACCACAGGCAGAGGGAGGTAGAGGAGCCAACGACCATTGAAATATCTCAGGATGAAGCTTCTGGAATTCTTGTAAGTGGCTACTCTTTCCCATGGGTTTCTGCTACCACCATCCTTTCTTTTGGAGAAGAATGGATTCCTGCAGAGAGTTTGAGATGCCTTATTTTTTCACCTCACCATTGACACCATAGTTGGCAAATGCTGAGCATGCTGGAGCTGGTTCACCACAATATCTGCAAATCTCCTTCAGGAGGCAGCCAACTGCATGTAAGCTGGAGCTAGTTTGCAAATGATAGAAGTGGTGGACACCTCCAAGCTTTGATCCATCTTTCTGACTAACACTGACAGACTTGTCTGTTCTTCCTGTGCCTGACTATATATTCTGACCCAGTCATTAACGGCTCAAACCAGAGGACCATTCTGAGGCTGAGCGGGTGCCTGGTCTTTGACAGTCCTCTGACAGTCAGAGAGCTGGGGTGTTTCTGCCTTGACTGTCTGAGGAGAAGTAGCAGTGATAAGTTCACCAGTTAGGTTCCTGAATCTAGTCTGGAGGTGAAAATCTCTGAGCTAGTAGTGGGTGCAAGTGAAAGCTTCACCGATGCAACTTCTGAAGGTTCCTCAGAGGTGGCGGTAGAGCTGAGGGACTCCAGCTGGCCACTTCTTGGTGGAGGTCTGCTGTGTGCCACTGGTACGTCCAAAAGCAAGAGAGAATTAGTTTTGAAAGAGGGATAATTTATTGTGAGGACTACAAGTGAGTTAGCACTGGTGCTAATGTGAAAGCAGTGCAGTACAGTGATGCTGTGGACTGTCATGCTCTTCCTCCCTCCCGACTGCACGATTCCATCAGACGGGCAGTGAACAGCCTGCTTGCAAAATTAATGAGATGAAGAGCGGAGGACTGAATGAGAAAAGTTGCTTCTAGCCTTGGTGGACACTGAATCTCACTCCAGAAAACTCTTGAGCTGAAAATAGGAAAGCTCAGTCCCAAAAGAAATATAACAGTAAGTTTTCACATTTTTGTTTGTTCCTCAGCTTCTGCACAACAGATACATTTGAAGAGTGACTCTGTTCATCCTCGTTATGATGAAAATACTGAATTTCATTCCATGTTCTCCAAACTTACAGTGCGCTGTCATTTTTATGATATTTTGGTTGCTTTAACAGGAATGAAGTAAAGAAAGGAGGTGGGGTTGCACTATTAATTAAGAAGTATATTTGCAACTCCATTGAGGGACTTGTCCTGGAAGCATCAAGTACAAAATCAATCAGGTTTGAATAAAGAAATATTTGATCTAATCCTATCCATGTAATGTTGCAACAATAATGAATGTAATGTTTCAATATCCTGCTCATAGTTCACAAATCTAACCCTAATCCTAAACCTTACCCTAATTTTGTGCATCTGCAACTCCATTGAGGGACTTGTCCTGGAAGCATCAAGTACAGAATCAATCAGGTTTGAATAAAGAAATATTTGATCTAATCCTATCCATGTAAAGTTCCAACAATAATGAATGTAATGTTTCAATATCCTGCTCATAGTTCACAAATCTAACCCTAATCCTAAACCTTACCCTAATTTTGTGCATCTGCAATTTTTTAAATTGTGTTGTGTGATCCTAACACAGAGCCCTGGACAATCAGATTATATATCTTCCTCTAATCCAAAAAAAATCCATCATCATGACTGCCTGTTGCACATCACAGCTTGTTTCAAATGGCCAGCCAACCTGCCTTGCAGCCCATCACAGGGAACCTTCTGTACTCGAGTATCTTTGCATATTTCACTGGCATCCTAGCTCCATTTCTACTGTTCATAAGTTGGTAATATTCAACCCACTGTTGTGTCATCCTCTTTGCTCTGAGATGGGAGAACATAACTATATCTCTTCTCATAATAATCAGTTTCTCAGTGTCATAGTTTGATGATTCTGTTTGTTACAAAGTCTTACTACACACTGCTCTCAGCCTTGAGATCACTATTGAAATCACTCCATCCCTATCCCTTTCTCTGGCCTCTTCTTATTTCATTTCTCACTATTTGGCAATTTCATTCTCGCCAGTTTAATGGCCACTTCAAGTAAATGGATTTTGAGGACATGCTTTTGTCTTTTCTACTCCCTTTATTAAAATAAAAGAAACACACCCCTCCTAACACAGAGTTGATATACTCGCAGAGATACTAAGCCAAGTTGCCATAGTAACCAAGTGTTCATTACCCAAGGCTGATCGAATCTCTTCCAATTGTTAAGTTTCTTAACAGCTGCCTAATCTTGGGACATTGCAGCTACCTGCTCAAGTATGCCCTTCGTCTTAAATTTAACTCTTCATTATAAAGACACTACCATATATTCCCAAACGAGACATGAGTGATTTTGAAAAGCAATGGTGAGAATGGGGAGAAGAATAGAAATTGGGCCACACTGCATCAATTTTCATACTTGACACAAAATAAAATGCATTTATTGAGGAATAAATCAGTATTTGTTTTAGAAACTAACATCCCAATATTAAAGCAAGACGTTCTTTCCAAATCAAAAATCAGGTTTGGCAGCATTTGTTGACAGATATTGCCAGATCCAATGAATTTCTCCAGCGCTTTCTGTTTCAGCTTTCATTTCAGATCTCCAGCATCTGTAGTTTATTTTGCTTTTATTCCCGTTTTGCTTTGTTTTTATGGCTTTTTGGTGATTTAAAACAGGCATTGGAAACTTAAAAACAAAAACAGAAATTGCTGGGAAAACTCAGCAGGTCTGGCAGCATCTGTGGAGAGAGAAAGCAGAGTTAACGTTTCAGGTCCAGTGAAGATACTGAAGAATTCTTCAGAGTTGTGCTGAAACAACTGCAGCTGACCCCACAATATAACTGGGTGCTCACGCTCAGCACCCCACCCTCTCGGTCCCAGCTTCACGCGATTCCTTAAAAGGTAAAGAAACTAAAATTCATCTTGTTTCATTCAGCTGCCTTTGGCGTTTTGCCCAGCAAATTTACAAGAATGGCTCCAAGGAATTTGAATGAGCTTTATTCTCACATGTGATCACACGAGTACAGTGAAAGGTTGACAAGTTGCCACTTCTGGCACCATCTTAGGTACAAAGGTTCCTAGGTAGATTCTTAAGTATAAATTCATTGGGAAAATATCAGAAAAATACAGAAATACAAAGTCCAGCAATAAATCAGAAAAATTGAGAAATATGTCTTTCCAACACAGACCGTGCTGGGCTTGACCGTGAGGCCGGGAGTTGGGGTCCACGCTGAGGCTTGGAGTTTGAGTCCACACTGAGGTTGGGAGTTGGGTCCACACGGAGGTTGGGAATTTGAGTTCACGCTGGAGGTTGGGAGTATGAGCCCACACTGAGGTTCGGAATTTGAGTTTACGCTAAGTTTGGGAGTTGGAGTCCACGCTGTGGCCGGGAGTTGGAGTCCACGCTGAGGCTGGAATTTTGAGTCCATACTGAGGTTGGGAGTTTGAGCGTTTGAGTCCGCACTGAGGTTGGGCATTTGCGTCCACAATGACATTGGGAGTTTGTGTCCACACGAAGGCCGGGAGTTTAAGTCGACGCTGAGGTTGGAGGTTTGAGTCAACGCTGACATTGGGAGTTTGACTCCATGCTGGGGTTGGGAGTTTGAATCCACACCGTGTTTGGGAGTTTGAGTCTACATTGAGTTTGAGAGTTTGAGTCCATGCTGAGGCCGGGTTTTTGAGTCCACACTGAGGCTGGGAATTTGAGTCCCCGCTGAGGTTGAGAGTTTGAGTTCAAACTGAGTTTAGGAGTTTGAGTCCACACCGACATTGGGAGTTTGAGTCCACACTGAGGTTGGAAGATTGAGTCCAATCGTTGGTTGGGAAGTTGAATCCACACTGAGGTTGGGAGTTTGAGTCCACGCTGATGTTGGGAGTTTGTGTCCATGCTGAGGTTGGGAGTTTAAGTCCATATTGAAGTTGGGAGTTTGAGTCCACGCTTTGGATGGGAGGATGAGTCGACACTGAGGTTGGCAGTATGTGGCGATACTGAGGTTGGGAGTATGTGCCAACACTGAGGTTGGGAGTTTGAGTCCGCACTGAGGTTGGGCGTTTGCGTCCGCACTGAGGCCGTGAGTATGAGTCCACGCTGAGGTTGAGAGTTGGAGTCCACACTGAGGTAGGGAGATTGAGTCCACTCGTTGGTTGGGAGGTTGAGTCCACACTGAGGTTTGCAGCTTGTGTTCACACTGAGGCCGGGAGTTTAAGTCCATATTGAGATTGGGAGTTTGAGTCCACACTGAGGTTGGGAGTATGTGCCAATACTGAGGTTGGGAGTTTGAGTCCACGCTGATGTTGGGAGTTTCAGTCCACATTGAGTTTGGATGTTGGAGTCCACACTTTGCTTGGGAGTTTGAGTTCACACTGAGGTTGAGAGTTTGAGTGGATGCTGAGGCCGGGTTTTTGTGTCCACGCTGAAATTGAGAGCTTGAGTCTACACTGAGTTTAAGAGTTTGAGTCCACACTGAGGTTGTAAGTTTGAGGCCACACTGAGGTTTGGTGTTTGAGTCCACACTGAGGATGGGAATATGAGTCTACACGGAGGTTGGGAGTTTGAGTCCACATTGAATTTGAGAGTTTGAGTGCATGCTGAGGCCGGGTTTTTGAGTTCACACTGAGGCTGGGATTTTGAGTCCACACTGAGTTTGGGAGTATGAGTCCACACTGAAGATGGGAGTATGAGTCCACACTGAAGATGGGAGTATGAGTCAACACTGAAGATGGGAGTATGAGTCCACACTGAAGATGGGAGTATGAGTCCACACTGAGGTTTAGAACATAGAACATAGAACAATACAGCACAGAACATGCCCTTCAGCCCACGATGTTGTGCCGAACATTTGTCCTAGCTTAAGCACCTATCAATGTACCCATCCAATTGCCGCTTAAAGGTCACCAATGAATCTGACTCTGCCACTCCCACAGGCAGCGCATTCCATGCCCCCACCACTCTCTGGGTAAAGAACCTACCCCTGACATCCCCCCATATCTTCCACCCTTCACCTTAAATTTATGTCCCCTTGTAACACTCTGTTGTACCCGGAGGAAAATGTCTCTGACTGTCGTGGCCTTACCAAGGTCCTGTACAGCTGCAACATCACCTCACAACTCTTGAATTCAATCCCTCTGCTAATGAACGCTAATACACCATAGGCCTTCTTACAAGCTCTATCCACCTGAGTGGCAACTTTCAAAGATCTATGAACATAGACCCCAAGATCCCTCTGCTCCTTCACCTTACTAAGAACCCTACCGTTAACCCTGTATTCCACATTCTTATTTGTCCTTCCAAAATGGACAACCTTACACTTGACAGGGTTGAACTCCAACTGCCACTCCTCAGCCCAGCTCTGCATCATATCTAAGTCCCTTTGCAGCCGACAACAGCCCTCCTCACTATCCACAACTCCACCAATCTTCGTATCGTCTGCAAATTTACCGACCCAGGTTTGGTGTTTGAGTCCATATTGAGGTTAGGAGATTGAGTCCATGCTGGGGTTGGGAGTTGGAGTCCACACTGAGGTAGGGAGATTGAGTTCACTCGTTGGTTGGGAGGTTGAGTCCACACTGAGGTTTGGAGTTTGTGTTCATGCCGAGGTCAGGAGTTTAAGTCCCCACACTGAGGACGGGAGTTTAAGTCCATATTGAGGTTGGGAATTTGAGTCTACGCTTTGGATGGGAGGATGAGTCCACACTGAGGTTGGGAGTATGTGCCAACACTGAGGTTGGGAGTTTGAGTCCATGCTGAGGTTGGCAGTTTGAGTCCACATTGAAGTTGGGAGTTTGAGGCCACACTGAGATTGAGAGCTTGAGTGCATGCTGAGGGTTTGAATCCACGCTGAGGTTGGGAGTTTGAGGCTACACTGCGGTTTGGTGTTTGTGTCCATACTGAGGTTGGGTGTTTCAGTCCACGCTGATGTTGGGAGTTCGAGGCCGCACTGAGGTTGGGCATTTGCGTCTACAATGACATTGGGAGTTTGAGACCACACTGAGGCCGGGAGTTTGAGTCCAAACTGAGTTTAGGAGTTTGAGTCCACATTGACAATGGGAGTTTAAGTCCATGCTGAGGTTGGGAGTTTGAGGCCACACTGAGTTTGGGTTTTTGAGTCCACACTGATGCTGGGTTTTTGTGTCCACGCTGAGGTTGGGAGTTTAGGCCCATGCTGAGGTTCAGAGTTTGCGTCCACACTGAGATTTGGATTTTGAATCCATACTGAGGTTGGGAATTTGAGTCTGCACTGAGGCTGGGCATTTGCATCCACAATGACATTGGGAGTTTGAGTCCACGCTGAGGTTGAGAGTTTGAGTCCAAACTGCGTTTAGGAGTTTGAGTCCACACTGAGGTTGGAAGTTTGATTCCATGCTGAGGTTGGGATTTTGAGTCCAACACGGAGGTTGGGAGTATGAGTCCACACCAAGGTTGGAAGTTTGAGTCCACGCTGATGTTAGGAGTTTGGGTCCATGCTGAGATTCAGAGTTTGAGTCCACACTGAGGTTTGGGGTTTGAGTCCACACTGATGTTGGGAGTTTGAGTCCGCCCTGCGGTTGGGCGTTTGCGTCCACAATGACGTTGGGTGTTTGAGTCCACACTAATGCCCGGAGTTTGCGTCCACACTGAACCTGGGAGTTTGAGTCCACGCTGAGGCCGGGAGTTTGAGTTCACACCGACCTTGTGAATTTGTGTCCACGCTGAGGTTGGAAGTTTGAATCCAACTGAGGCCGGGAGTTTGAGTCCACACAGAGGTTGAGAGTTTGAGTCCACACTGGGACTGGGTGTTTCAGTCCACACTGAGGTTGGGAGTTTAAATCCAACTCAGTTTGAAATTTTGAGTCCAACTGAGGTTGGGAATTTGTGTCCACACTGAGGCCTGGCATTTGAGTCGATGCTGGAGTTAGGAGTTTGAGTCCACACAGAGTTTGGAAGATTGAGTCCACACTGAGACTGGGAGTTTGAGTCCATGCTGAGGATGGGAGTTTGTGTCCACACTGAGGTTTGAAGTTTGAGTTCACAATGAGACCCAGAGTCCACAACTGCTTTCACCCCAGGCATCATTGTTGCCTCCTGAGGACAAGAAATATAAAGAAAAAGTAACGAAAAGACAAGAAGTGAGAGAAACGGACAAAGTGGACAAGCTCTGACTTGAAGTCCTCTTCCTCCTCCGCTATCTTGGAGTCAACCCCTCCAATGAGGAATTTCAGTCCTAAGGATAGATTAATGAAATTGGGATTTTCTACCTTGGAGGGAAGGCAACTGAAAGGATATTTGATTTTCAACGTCATGAGCGGACTGGATAAAGTAGATGGGGCTAAGCTATTCCCAATCGTTAAAAACAACAACAAATGGGTATAAATTTAAATTGCTCTGCAAAAGTAGCAAGGGTGATGTGAGAAAAATATTTTTTTCACTCAGTGACTTTTTAGGATATGAAATGCATTGCCTGGGAGCGCAGTGGGATCAAGTTCAACTGAGACATTCCAGAGGACATTACTTTTATCCAAATAATCATGCAATGTGCCAAGGTATGGGTAAAAGACAGTTGATTGGCACTTGGTAGTAATTATCACTTGAAGAGCTAGTGCAAACATAATTGGCTGAATGGCCTCACTCTCCACAATAAGACTTATGTTGCCTGATATCTATTCATGTGTTGCTGGAAAAGCAACACATTTTCAGCTCTGATCTCCAGCATCTGCAGTCCTCACTTTCTCCTGATATCTATTCATGACATGAACTCTGGTCTTTATGAATGGGCACCTTCTACCTAACATTGATTTTAGCCATAACCTCTCTGGAAAAAATCTCCACCCTATCTTGTAACATATTTGTGAATAGTTATCAACTGGCTAATCCAAAAGATAAATTCAGAACTCCCTTGTCATTCTATGAACAGCTTGATGTATAATTAATGCTTTAAGATATTCAGCAGGGACTTAGCGCTTAAGTGAATATTTGGGTGTGACTTGTAATCTTTAGCTTGTATTTTGGTTTGAGGTTTTGGCACTGAAGTGATCAGCCAGAGTTCCTGACTGTGGCCTCTGGTTTATGTCAACAAGAAATTGATACTCAGCAGGCATTCAAAACGCCCAGGCATTGTAATGCCTCAGGGGTCATGTGCAACAAGCAATCATAAACCAAACAGATGCCTTCTCCGAAACATCTCAAACAGGCCAGATAATACATTAAAAAATGCTTAGATGTAGCTCGATAATGCAAAGAACAAGACTAAGTATTGAATCAAATCAAATTCAATGTACTTGCAATCATTTATTAAGCAAACAGAAAGCTCTGTGTGAAGCTAACTGGTTTTAGCTGCAATGGTAATATGGTTACTGAGTCTTAGTCTCAGTATCTCCAAGCTAGGCTGGGACAAACTAGCTCCAATTCTTATTTTTGATTGGTCTCCATCAAGATTCACTGAGCTGCATGTGAAAACACTTCAAGTGAGGACACTGGTGGATCACAACATGGGGCTCCTCCTTGTGACTTATTTCATCACAGAACATAGAACATCGAACAATACAGCACAGAACAAGCCCTTCGACCCTTAATGTTGTGCCGACCTGTGAACTATTCTCAGCGCATCTCCCTACACTATCCCATCATCATCCATGTGCTTATCCAAGGTTTGTTTAAATCTCCCTAATGTGGCTGAGTTAACTACATTGGCAGGGAGGGCATTCCACACCCTTCCCACTCTCTGAGTAAAGAACTTGCCTCTGACATTTGTCTTAAATCTATCTCCCCTCAAATAGCATCTATGCCCCTCGTACAAGCTGACATCATCATCCTCGGAAAAAGACTTTCACTGTCTACCCTATCTAATCCTCTGATCACATTGTATGTCTCTATCAAATCCCCTCTTAGCCTTCTTCTTTCCAATGAGAACAGACCCAAGTCTTTCACCCGTTCCTCATAAGACTTCCCTCCAGACCAGGCAACATCCTGGTAAATCTCCTCTGCACCTTTTCCAATGCTTCCACATCCTTCCCGAAATATGGCGACCAGAACTGTACACAATATTCCAAGTGCGGCTGCACTCGCGTTTTGAACAGTTGCAATATGATATTCCGGCTATGGAGCTCAATCCCTTTACCAATGAAACCTAACGCACCAGATGCCTTCTTAACAGCAGTATCAACCTGGGTGGCAACCTTCAGGGATCTATATACATGGACTCCAAGATCCCTCTGCACATTCACACTACCAAGGATCTTTCCATTGATCCAGTACTCTGTCTTCCTATTATTCTTCCCAAAATGACTCACGTCACATTTAGCTGCATTGAACTTCATTTGCCACCTCTCAGTCCAATTCTGCAGTTTATCCATGTCCCCCTGCAACCTGTAACATTCTTCCAAACTGTCCACTACTCCACTGACTTTACAGTCATCTGCAAATTTACTAATCCATCCACCTATGCCTGCATCTAAGTCATGTATAAAAATGACAAATAGGAGTGGTCGCAAAACAGATCCTTATGGCACACCACTAGTAACCAGTCACCAGGCTAATTATTTTCCATCAACTACCACTCGCTGCCTTCTTTCAGAAAGCCAGTTTCTAATCCAAACTGCTAAATCATCCTTAATCCCATGCCTCTGCATTTTGTCTAACAGCCTACCATGTGGAACCCTATCAAAGGCTTTACTGAAGTCCATGTATACCACGTTAACTGCCCTACCCTCATCTACGTGCTTGGTTTGTGAGACATGACCTGTTGACTATTTGAAATCAAATTGTTGCATTCACTATTTCACATGCAACCCATGGATGAAAGCAAGTCTTGCTTTTATATAACACCTTTCACAGCCATTATGGTCCGTGGAACACTTTGGAAATGATTAATGTAGGAAGCAGAGGAGCCAATTTGCAGGAGGCAAGCTCCCACAGTGAAATGAGAATGACTAATCTTGTGATACTTATTAATGGATAACAATGTGTAGGATACAGAGAATAACTTTATAGCTCACCTGTGAAATAGTGCCATGGGATCTTGGCACCAAGATGGACGTAACACCCGAGAGGGCAGACAGGGTCATGTCTTATCTACACGATGGTACGTCTGACAGTGGCATGCTCCCTCAGGACTATATTTGAATGATAACCTGGATTTTTCCCAGGTTATGAATCCTTGATTTTATGACTCAGCGGTGAGAGAGCTGCCATTTGAGCTATTACCAAGATGGGTCACTGTAATAATGTATAATGCCTATGAGGACCCGTGAGTAAAGGTACTGAGATAATTGTGTGTGTAGTAGCTCCTCAGAATGATGATGACATTGGCTCATGACACAAGCTCGCATGTGGAATCTTTAATTTGGAGAAGCCATTGCACTGCACAGCTGTCACATGGTTCTGGCTGACCAGGAAATTCTCCTGCTGTTAGTGTCTGCCTTGGGCATTTCGGAAGGATTTACGCAATGACATGCCTTTGTTTGAATATGTTATAACACATCTTCCACGGCCATCAAGTCCTGAGGTGAGAGTTGAACCCAGAGATTCTCACCTCAAGTTAGAGTTCCAGAGCAGTGCACCACTAAACCTCCCGTGAAGATCATTGATTTAGTATGGAAGCATGGGCATTAATAAATATATTATATCTGTAAAATTAAACCAGAATTGTAGCGTTGCTGTAAAGATGTCCTGGAAAGGACCTCACCTGATTCTGGAATGTTGCAGTGTCCCCTGTCTCCATGGAGGCCTATTGTGCCCACAATGTAGATAATTTTAAATGGGTTAGCCCCTTTATTGAATATAGAACCCTTCATTTGACATTATTCCACAAGACGAAACATCATTCCCACAAGGTGCCTGCTGAGTAATCTGAGCATCTTATATGGTTCAATCAAGTTACCTTTTACTTATTTAAACTCTAATGGATAAAGGTATTCTTAAAAAAAAACCTAAACTGCCTCTGATGCATTTACATGCATAGGACACCCAGATTCTACTGCATTTCCGGACTCTGCAATCAGGGTAGATGTTTTTAAAGGCACAGCCAGAGAGATTCTTGTTAAGCAAAGAGATGAAAGGTTATCAGGACCAGGTGGGAATATGGATTCGAGATTGCAATCAGATTAGCCATAATTTAAGAGCGGGTTTGAGGAGCTGAAGGGTGTACTCCAGCTCTTTTGTATGTTCACATATACATAATTTCTCACCAATTAGAAAATACACTTTACTTTTCCTATCAAAATAGAAAAATTAACGTTTTCCCACATGACCAGGGGATTCCCATACACTCCATTTGCCAGATCTTTTTTCATTCACTTAATCTACTATATCTTTTGTTGGCTCTTTATAACCCCTTCATATTTTGCTTTCCTTGCATTATGAGCAAATTTAGTGATCACAGTTTTGTTCTATTCATTCAAGTCATTTATGTAAATTGTAAAACATTGAGGGACCAGCCTTCCCACCCAACCCTGCAGTACACCACTCATTGCATCTTGTCAACCAGTCAGGGTTATGCTCTGTTTTCTTAATTTGTGGTTTATAAGTCTATGGGGTGAATTTGTATTTGCAGAATTATATTTGCAGATGCATTCTATTTTCCTCAAAAAATGAAGAACCTGCAGGCAGTCAATCCATTCCCTCAACATCAGCAAAACTAAAGAACTAATAGTTGATTTCAATGAGTGAGGAGGGAACTCCTCTATCTACATCAATGGAGCTGAGGTGGAGATGGTTGACAGTTTCAAGTTCCGCGGAGTGGCGATCACCAACAAACTGTCTTAGACCACCCATATTGAGGTGACAGTCAAGAAGGCACAACCACAAGTCTTCTTTAGGAGTCTAAGGAAAGTCAGCATGTACAGAAGGACTCTCACCAACTCTTACAGATCCACCATAGAATGCATTCTAGGTAGATGCATCATGGCTTGGTACAGAAACCGCTCTTCCCAGGACTGTAAGAAACACAGCTTAATCCATCAAGCAAGCCAACCATCCAACGATTGATTCCATCCACAGTTCCTGCTGCCTGGAAAAGGCAGGCAACATTATCAAAGGTCCCTCCCACCCCGGTAATAATCTCTTCCAACCTCTTCCATCAGGCAGAAGATACAAAAGCTTAAACACATTTTTTTTTGTCTTGAAACGCATATATCAAAAAATTCAAGAACAGCTTCTTCCCGACTGTTATTAGACTTCTGAATGGACCTCTCAAATTTCAAATCTAATGTTGACCTTCTTTGCAGCTGTAACTTCGTATTCCTCGCTCTGTTCAATCACCTGATGACCTTTGTATGTTATGATCTGCCTGTACTGCACACAAAACAAAATTTGTCCCTGTATCTAGGTACATGTGACAATAATAAATCAAATCAAATCAATTCAGATGAAAAAAGATTTTATGTATCAACTCTTAGTCTTCAGTTATTCATCAAGAGTCCTTGGACAGCACCTTCCAAATCCATGATCACTATCATCTAGAAGGACAAGGGCAATAGATACAGGGGAACACCAACACTTGTGAGTTCTCCTCCAGGCCGCTTACTATTTTGACTTTGAAAGATATCAATGTTCCTTCACTGTCACTGGGTCAAATTCTTGGAGATTCTTGCCTAAGGGCCTACTTACAGCACATGGACTGCAGCAATTCAAGAAGGCAGCTCCACTATCTTGTCAGGG
>NC_057712.1:100020340-100052604 GCF_004010195.1 Chiloscyllium plagiosum | reverse complement strand
CTGGCAAAGTTTGTCGATAATACGAGGCTAGGCGGACAGGCAGGTAGTTCTGAGGAGGTGGGGTGATTGCAGAAAGGTTTAGACAGTTTAGGAAAGTGGTCCATGAAATGGCTGATGAAATTCAACGTGATCAAATGCAAGGTCTTGCACTTTGGAAAAAAGTATACAGGCATGGACTATTTTCTAAACGGTGAGAAAATTCATAAAGCCAAAGTACAAAGGGATCTGGGCGTGGTAGTCCAGGATTCTCTAAAGGTTGACTTGCAGGTTGGGTCTGTGATTAAGAAAGCAAATGTAATGTTGTCTTTTATCTCAAGAGGGTTAGAATATGAAAGCAGCAATATGCTACTGAGACATTATAAAGCTCTAGTTAGGCCCCATTTAGAATGCTGTGTCCAATTTTGGGCCCCACACCTCAGGAAGGACATATTGGCACTGGAGGATGTCCAGCGGATGATCCCTGGAATGGTAAGCCTAACATACGATGAACAGCTAAGGATCCTGGGATTGTATTCATTAGAGTTTAGAAGGTTGAGGGGACATCTAATCAAAACTTACAAGATAATACATAGCTTAGAAAGGGTGGACTCTAGGATATTGTTTCCTTTAAGCGGGGAGACTAGGACCTGTGTGCACAGCCTTAGAATTAGAGGGGTCAATTTAGAATGGAAGTGAGGAGACATTTCTTCAGTCAGACAGTGGTGGGCCTGTGGAATTCATTGCCACGGAGCGCAGTGGAGGCCGGGATGTTAAATGTCTTCAAGGCAGAGATTGATAAAGTTTGATCTCGCAATGAATTAAGGGCTACAGGGAGAGTGCGGGTAAGTAGAGTTGAAATGCCCATCAGCCATGAGTGAATGGTGGAGTGGACTTGATCAGCCAAATGGCCTTACTTCCACTCCTATGTCTTATGGTCTTATGGTCTTAAATTCCACTTTGGAAATAGAACCAGTCTGACTCAAGACTGGGATACAGGCAGCCTCTAACCTCATACCTTTAAGGCATTGACTGAGCTGAGATGTCACTTTCTTTTTATAAAACATTAAGTTAACTTGAGAATGTGACTTAAAAGAAGTTCTAGGATTTACATTTTAAGAACCAAAACCAGCAAACCCATTCTAAAAGATGGAAGACTTAACAATTTGGATTTGTTCAAAATATCATTGTAATCTTTTGCTATAAATTCTGTGTCTTATGGTCCTGCTTCACAATCACCTGAAAAAGAAATACGCTTTGAAAGCCAGTGCTTCCAAATAAACCTGTTGGACTATAACCTGGTATTGTGTGATTTTTAACTCTGTTTTCTGTTAGCAAGTCAGTTGTCTATCTGTGCTGATATATTACCATCTACTTCACAATGATTTATTTCCTACAATAAGCTTTGATGTAACCCCATATCAAATGCCTTCTGGAAATCTAAGTACAGCATATCCACCAATTACCCTTTATCCACATAATGTGTTATTTCTTCAAAGAACTCCAAGCAATTCATAATTCATGATCTCTCTTTTGCAAATCCATATTTGCCCTTTCTGATTACCTTGAACTTATCTAACTGCCATCTATAACTTCTTTAATAAAATTTCTACCATTTTCACTATGACTAACTACCTGTAATTTCTGTTTCTGTCTCATTTCCTTTGTGAATGGAAGAGTTACACTCATTATTTTCTAATCAAGTGGAATCTTTACTGCATCTAAGGAATTTTAGATGCATTAACTATTTCACTATATTAATGCATTAACTATTTCACTAGTTACTCCTTTTAAGATCTTAGGATGAATTTCAGCTGGACCCAGAGCCGTGGCAGCCTGTGGCTGCAACAATTTGCTTTCTTGAGTTCCTCCCTCTTTTCCACTTCTTGATTCAGAAGTTTTTCTGGGATGTAGTAAAAGCCAATAAAAAGTACACGTTCGATAAAATTTGCTATCTCCTCATATTCTACTATTATTTCCCCAGATTCATTTTCTATGGGACCAACATTCAGATTGTAAATATGTTTGTTTAAATATTTATGGAATCTCTTTTTTATACTTATTTCAAAAAAGCTATATGTTGCTCTCTAACTTTCTAACCTTACTAATTTTAGTAATTTGTTATTTTTTATTCAATCTTCTGACCTGACGTCTTTCTTTGTGCAATTATGTGCTTTTCTTTCATGTATGATACTGTCTTAAACTCTAAGTTCCCCAGTAATGGTTCATCCTTCCCTTAGAATTTGTCTTTCTCATTGGACTATATCTATACTGTATGTTGGAGTCATAGAATTGTACAGCACAGAAACAGACCCTTCAATCCAACTCATCCATGCTGACCAGATATCTTAAATTAATCTAGTCCCATTTGCCAACATTTGGCCCATATCCCTCTAAACCCTTCCTATTCATATAACCGTCCAGATGACCTTTAAATGTTGCAGTTGTACCAGCCTCCACCACTTACTCTGGCAGCTCATCCCATACACGCACACGCATTAAAAAGTTGCTCCTGAGCTTTCTTTTAAATCTTTCCCCTCTCACCCTAAAACGTTGTCTCGAGTTTTGGACTTCCTTACCTCAGGGAAAAGACTTTGTCTATTTATCCTATCCACGCCCCTCATGATTTTATAAACCTCTATAAGGTCACCTCTCAGCCTCCGATGCTCCAGGGAAAATAGCCCCAGCCTATTCAGCCTCTCCCCATAGCTCAAACCTCCAAATCTGGCAGCGTCCTTGTAAATCCTTTTTAAACCCTTTCAAGTTTTAAACATCCTTCCTACAGCAGGGAGACCAGAATTGCACACAATATTTCAAAAGTAGTTGAAACAATGTCCTGTACAGCTGCAACATGATCTCCCAACCCCTAATGTCAATGCAATAACTAATAAAGGCAAGCATACCAAATGTCTTTTTCACTATCCTATCTACCTGTAACTCAACTTTCAAGGAGCTATAAACCTGCACTCCCAGGTCTCTTTGTTCAGCAACACACCTCACAACCTTACCATTAAGTGTATAAGTCCCACCCTGATTTGCCTTTCCAAAATGCAGCACCTCACATTTATCTAAATTCTGTATCCAAATGGCCAGTTCTCCCTGTATTCCATGAGACCTAACCTTGCTCACCAGCCTCCCATGGGGAACCTTGTCGAACGCCTTACTGAAGTCCATATTGATGACGTCCATCACTCTGCCCTCATCAATCTTCTTTGTTACTTTTTCAAAAAACTCAATCACATGAGACATGATTTCCCACGCACAAAGCCATGTTGACTATCCCTAATCAGTCCTTGCCTTTCCAAATACATGTAAATCCTGTCCCTCAGGATTCCCTTCAACAATTTGCCCACCACAGACATCAAGCCTTCCTGTCTATAGTTCCCTGGCTTGTCCTTACCACCTTTCTTAAATAATGGTACCATCAGTCTTCTGGCACCTCACCTGTGACTATCAGTGATATAAATATCTCAACAAGGTGCCCAACAATCACTTCCCTAGCTTTCCACAGAGTTATAGAGTACAGCTGATCAGGTCCTGGGGATTTATGCACCTTTATGCATTTCAAGACATCCAGCACTTCCTCCTCTGTAAGATGGACATTCTCCAAGATGTTACCATCTATTTCCCTACTTTCTATATCTTCCACATTCTTCTCCATAGTGAACACTGTTGCAAAATACTCGTTGAGTTTCTCCCCCATCTCCTGTGGCTGGACACAAAGGCTGCCTTACTGATCTTTGAAGGGCCCTATTCGCTCCCTAGTTACGCTTTTGTCTTGAATGTATTTGTAAAAACCCTTTGGATTATTCTTAACCCTATTTGCAAAACTTAGCTCATGTCCACATTTTGCCCTCCTACTGCTTTTATACTCTTCTAAGATTCACTCGATTTCTCCTGTGTATACCTGACATATGCTTCTTTCTTTTTCTTAACCAAACCCTCAATTTCTTTGGTCATCCAGCATTCCCTATACCTACCAGCCTTTCCTTTCACCCTAACAGGAATATACTTTCTCTGGACTCTCGTTATCTCATTTCTGAAGGCGTCCCATTTTCCAGCCTTCCCTTTACCTGCAAACATCTGTACCCAAGTTCTTTCCTAACACCATCAAAATTATCTTTCCTCTAATTAAGAACTTTAACTGTTGGATCTGTTCTATCCTTTTCCATCAGTATTTTGAAACTAATAGAATTATGGTCGCTGGCCCCAAAGTGCTCCCCGACTGACACCTCAGTCACCTGCTCTGCCTTATTTCCCAAAAGTAGATCAAGTTTTGCACTTGGTACATCCACTAAACTGAATCAGAAAATTTTCTTGTAATACTTAACAAATTCCCCTTCATCTAAACCCTTAACACTACCACAGTACCAGTTTATGTTTGGAAAGTTAAAATCCCCTACCATAACCACTCTATTATTCTTACAGATAACTGAAATAGTCATAGAGTCATAGAGATGTACAGCTTGGAAACAGACCCTTCGGTCCAACCCGTCCATGCCGACCAGATATCCCAACTCAATCTAGTCGCACCTGCCAGCACCCGGCCCATATCCCTCCAAACCCTTCCTATTCATATACCAATTCAAATGCCTCTTAAATGTTGCAATTGTACCAGCCTCCACCACATCCTCTGGCAGCTCATTCCATACACGTACCACCCTCTGCGTGAAAAAGTTGCCCCTTAGGTCTCTTTTATATCTTTCCCCTCTCACCCTAAACCTATGCCACAATATTTCAACAGTGGCCTAACCAATGTCCTGTACAGCTGCAACATGACCTCCCAACCCCTGTACTCAATACTCTGACCAATAAAGGAAAGCATACCAAACGCCTTCTTCACTATCCTATCTACCTGTGACTCCACTTTCAAGGAGCTATGAACCTGCACTGCTAGGTCTCTTTGTTCAGCAACAGTCCCTAGAACCTTACCATTAAGTGTACAAGTCCTGCTAAGGTTTGCTATCTCAAAATGCAGCACCTCGTATTTATCTGAATTAAACTCCATCTGCCACTTCTCAGCCTATTGGCCCATCTGGTCAAGATCCTGTTGTAATCTGAGGTAACCTTCTTCGCTGTCCACTACACTTCCAGTTTTGGTGTCATCTGCAAACTTACTAACTGTACCTCTTATGCTCGCATCCAAATCATTTATGTAAATGACAAAAAGTAGAAGGCCCAGTACCGATTCTTGTGGCACTCCACTGGTCACAGGCCTCCAGCCTGAAAAACAACCTCAACCACCACCCTCTGTTTTCTACCTTTGAGCAAGTTCGGTATTCAAATGGCTAGTTTTCCCTTTATTCCATGAGATCTAATCTTGCTAATCAGTCTCCCATGGGGAACCTTGTCAAACGCCTAACTGAAGTCCATATAGATCACATCTACTGCTCTGCCCTCATCAATCTTCTTTGTTACTTCTTCAAAAAATTCAAACAAGTTTGTGAGACATGATTTCCCACGCAGAAGGCCAGGTTGACTATCCCCAATCAGTCCTTGCCTTTCCAAATACATGTACATCCTGTCTCTCAGGATTCCCTCCAACAACTTGCCCATCACTGAGATCAGCTTACCAGTCTATAGTTCCCTGGCTTGTCTTTACCGCCCTTCTTAAACAGTGGCGCCACGTTTGTCAACCTCCAGTCTTCCAGCATCTCACCTGTGACTATCGATGATACAAATATCTCAGCAAGAGGCCCAGCAATCACTTCTCTAGCTTCCCACAGAGTTCGCCGGCACACCTGATCAGGTCCTAGGGATTTATCCATTTTTAACCTTTTCAAGACATCCAGCACTTCCTTCTTTGTAAGCTGGACATTTTGCAAGATGTCACCATCTATTTTCCTACAGTCTATATCTTCCATATCCTTTTCCACAATACTGATGCAAAATACTCGTTTACTATCTCCCCCATTTTCTGCAGATCCACACATTTGGCTGCCTTGCTGAACTTTGAGAGGCCCTATTCTCTCCTGAGTTATCCTTTTGTCCTTAATATATTTGTAAACACCCTTTGGATTCTCCTTATAACCAAACCCTCAATTTCTTTAGTCATCCAGCATTCCCTATACCTACCAGCCTTCTCTTTCACTCTGACAGGAATACACTTTCTCTGGATTCTTGTTATCTCATTTCTGAAGGCTTCCCATTTTCCAGCCATCCCTTTACCTGCGAACATCTGCCTCTAATCAGCATTCAAAGTTCTTGCCTAATACCGTCAAAATTGGCCTTTCCCCAATTTAGAACATCAACTTTTAGATCTGGCCTATCCTTTTCCATCGCTATTTTAAAATGAATAGAATTATGGTCGCTGACCCCAAAGTGCTCCCCCACTGACACCTCAATCACCTGCCCTGCCTTATTTCCCAAGAGTAGGTCAAGTTTTGCACCTTCTCTAGTAGGTACATCCACTAGCATTTGTATCCTGGAACATTAAGCTGCCAGTCCTGCCCATCCCTGAGCCATGTTTCCATAATTGCTATGATATCCCAGTCCCATGTTCCTAACTATGCCCTGTTAGGCCCCTTGCTTTGAAATAAATTCAGTTTAATGTATTAGTCCTCCTTTGTCCCTGCCTGCCCTGTTTGACTCACTTCTGTTCTCAGCTGTACCCATCTCAGATCGATTTCTTTCCTCACTATCTCCCTGGGACCCACCGCCTCCCCCCTCCCCCACCCCACCTTACTAGTTCAAAATCTCCCAAGCAGTTCAAGCAAATGTCCCTGCCAGTATATTAGTCCCCTTCCAATTTAGGTGCAAACCGTCCTTCTTGTACAGGTCACTTCTACCTCAAAAGAGATTCCAATGATCCAAAAATGTGAATCCTTCTCTCTTACACCAGATCCTCAGCCATGCATTCATCTGCTCTTTCCTCCTATTCCTGCCCTCACTAGCTCGTAGCACTGGGTGTAATCCAGATATTACTACCTTTGAGGACTTCCTTTTTAAATTTCTGCCTAACTCTCTGTAATCTCCCTTCAGAGTCTCAACCTTTTCCCTTCCAATGTCGCTGGTTCCAATGTGGACAATGACCTCTTGCTGGCCCCTCTCCCCCATGAGAACATTCTGCACCCTCTCTGAGACATCCTTGATCCTGGCACCAGGGAAACAACACACCATTCTGCTTTTTCTGTGCTGGCCACAGAAATGTCTGTCTGCACCTCTGACTACAGAATCCTCTAACACAATTGATCTCTTGGAAGCCGATGTACCCCTCGTTGCATTAGAGCCAGTGTCAATACCAGAAACTTGGCTGTTCGAGTTACGTTCCCCTGAGAATCCATCACCCCTTACATTTTCCAAAACAGCATACCTGTTTGAAATGGGTATATCCACAAAAGACTCCTGCCCTAGGTGCCTACCTCTCTTACCCTTCCTGGAGTTAACCCATCTATGTGACTGTATCTGAGACTTTGCCCCCTTCCTATAACTGCCATCCATCACATACTGTTGCTGTTGCAAATTCCTTATCACTTCTATTTGTCTCTCCAACTGATCTATTCAATCTGATAAGATTAGCATCCTACAGCATTTATGGCAGATATAATCCGCAGTAACCCTTAAACTTCTTTAAACTCCCACATCTGACAAGAAGTACATATCACTGCAAAGGCCCTTTTTGCTCCTTCACAATCTAAAGACCCAGAAAATAACACCGTCTTATTCCTCTACAAACACTGCACCAGGTTAAATTAATAGCTATGGCTTATATTTTAAGTTTAATCAAGAAACTTATCTCCAAAAACATATAATCAAGAAAGAATCCAATATACTCACTACTGCAGCCTTTCTCTTGGACAGACTTAAAACAACAATTGACTTATCTGATTCTGTGCTGTGAACTTCGTCCAACAGTCCCTTCAAGATTAGTTGTGAATTTCACTGTTTGTTAATTTTCCCAGATGCACTCCGATGTCCAGCGATACACAAATTCAAACAGCAAAGGTGGTAACTGCGCAGGTGTGAGTTTTCTTTCTTTCTCTCTGTCTCTGTCTCTGTCTCTGTCTCTGTCTCTGTCTCCTGCACTGTCCTCACCATGTGCTTCCTTTGTCTGCTCTTCTCCCTTTTAAACTGCTGTTGTTTTGACTTTTTTTTCCCCAAAGTTCCAAAACAATGCAACAGCATATAAAACAGTAATTGCTGCTCCTGGAAATCACCTCCAACACCTAAAATATCTCAAACAAAGGAGCAGCTCTTACAGCCAGAAATTTTTCCTGTCCTCCATCTTGGATTACCCAGAATCCCTCCTTTGTTGAATTACTGGTGGTGGTGGGAAAAGTATCTCTTCAGTGGCCTTTAATTGAATTGGATTAATACAAAGTTGGGCAAGCTGCTTGTCAATTACCTCTCCATTGGGAGAAAAAAAACCCTTCAGACACATGTAAGCAATAATCATGGTGTTGCTGCAATGGGAACTGATATTTTGCCTCCTACCTTGCTTGCAAGGGGAATGCATAAGGGCAGATGTAAAATGCTACCTAATGGTTCTGTACCCCAGCAATGAATATCAAAGGAAACATTTGGAGTTGATGCACTACACAGAAACATTGAAAATAAGAGGAGTAGGCCATTCAGCCCAATGAGCCAGCTCCATCATTCAACATGATATTGGCTGGTCATCCAACTCAATACCTTATTCCCACTTTCTCCACACACCCTTTGATTCTTTTCGCCCTGAGAACTATGGTTAACTTCTTATTGAATCATTTAATGTTTTGGCCTGAACCACTAAAGATTCTATGCAATGAGAAGAAAATTGTATCGACTTAAAATCGCTTCACAAATCAAAGTCATAAAAAATGTTCACTCATTATACAAGTCATCCCAATATTTTCCCGTGTTCAATACTGCTTTCATGCCAATAGATTTGTAAAAAGATGTTCATATCTCTGGCCATGCCTGTGAGAAGGTAGTCATTACACTCTACTTTTATTCGTCATTTACTGGTTATTATTAGTTATTATTTTCAATATAACTTAAATGATGCCTTTCAGTGGTGAAAAGAGAGAAGAGATAGGCTGGGTTTGTTTTCCTTAGAGCAGAGAAGGCTGAAAGTGTCCTGACTGAAGTGTACAAAATTATGAAGGGCATAGATCGGGTCAATAAGAATAAACTTTCCCTTTAGCACAGTGGTCAATGTCCAGGGAGCATAGACTTAATGTAAGAAGTAGGAGGTTTAGAGAGTACTTCAGGAGAATTCTTTCCTCCCAGAGGATGGTCAGTATCTAGAACACAAATCTGAAAGGGTAGTAGAAGTGGGAACCACTGCAACCTTTATAAAGTAAGTAGATGAGCACTTGAAATTCCAAGGTTAAAGACCAAGTGCAGAAAAATGGGGTTAGAGTAGGTCAGTGCTCGGTGACCTGCACAGACACAATGTGTTGATGTCCCCTTCCATTCTTTAAAACTGCACAACTCTGTGTTTGGAGAACTGCATTCACACGCACAGTACTGGCTGGCGTGCAATAGTCATGTGACCTCTGCCTCCACTGGAAATATTTCTACTGTAGATCCTTGCAGCCATTAAACAGATTGTATGGATGATCGCATCAGGAAGGAGCAAGTGAGGACTGCAGATACTGGAGATCAGAGTCGAGAGCGTGGGGCTGGAAAAGCACAGCACATCAGGCAGCATCCGAGGAGCAGGAGAATCAACGTTTTGGGCATAAGCCCTTCATCAGGATATTTCTTTTTATAATTTATACAATTCATTCCTGATGAAGGCCCGAAACATTGATCCTCCTGCTCCTCAGATGCTGCATGGCCTGCTTTGTTTTTCCAGCACTACACTCTTGACGCATAATTAAAATGGCAGCAGATTATGGTGACATATACACATTTTACTGTATTTTCACAAATACAAGTAACAATAAATTACTCTGCTATTCAATATAGGTCTAGCTGGGGAGTAAAAACGTCAGACAAATTTGGCAAGCTTTAAAGGCAAACTCTGAACCCATATTTACATTACTTATGAATGCTGAGTGTTCAACATCAGAGCTCAGGCCAGACAGGGAGATGATTGATAAGAATGCCATGACACTGACAGATTTAGCTGAATGCTGAGTTTAGATAACTGAGAAACAACCAGAAATAGGATTCTTTTAGGCATGAGAGATCCCATGTGAAAGCATCTCTGTTGGGAGAAGAAAGACTAAATTTCAAGGAATTAATATAGACATGTGCGTAGGCTCCAAGGTTGTCAATCATCAACTATAGCATTTTAGTGGGAGAACAGATTAGCTTTGGAGAGTGCTCAGAATCATTCTAGGCCGAATGAGAACAACATTTTGGAAAAGAAAGTAACAAATAAGTGCAGAACAGTCAGAAAAAAAAAATGATCACGAGAAGAGATGTAAATAGTGTGGAGGACATCGCACTGAAGAAAGGAAATATATCAGCATGGGGAAAAGAGTATTCCAACAGCCACAAGCAAAATTATTTTGCACAGTGTTTCATCAGCAATAGGCAAAGCAATCTGTAAAAAAAGGCTGTCTGACAGATATCAGCTAATGGTTCTTATGAATCATTCTATATCATACATCAGGGTGGCATTATCAGGGCTAAAACTGATTCATGGTTTGTGATAGTTACAATGATTTCCACAGAACAAGAGCATCAAACGATCGTGAAGTGACAATTCGACACTCATGCTTTGTGCAACATCATGAAGACGGGACCAACTGAAGTGAGATTTGATCTGATTTTGATTTTATTATTACGTTTACTCAAGTACTGCAGTACAGTGAAAAGAAGAGATGTAAATAGTGTCCCATCACACAAGGAGCCATCTTAGGTACGAGCACCTTAGTACAGAATCTTAAGAACAAGGTAGAAAATAAAGAACAATGTCAAAAGTTAAGCATTAAAATAATTATAGTGTAGAGTAAAACATACAAAGTAAGGTTGAAGTTACACGTTACAGACCTTCTTAGTTTTAAGCAGAAAAATAAAGAAAAAAACGCTGAAAACTCAAACAATACAGTCTTTCTTAAATGTTCAGCCATGGTGGGACCACAATTTGATGAATCATCTCAAGACTGCAAGCCCATGCTGAGGCCACATCAGGCTGAGAGAACACCATGCCAGGCCAGGGAGACCGTCGGGATGGGCTGCAAAACTGCCATGCCAGGCGAGAGACTGCCACGCTAACTTGAGACATGGCCACGCCAGGCCGAGAGACCGCCACGCCAGGCCGAGAGACCGCCACGCCAGGCCGAGAGACCGCCACACCAGGCTGAGAGACCACCACACCAGGCTGAGAGACCGCCACACAGGGCTGAGAGACCGCCACACAGGGCTGACAGACCACCACATCAGGCCAAGCGACTGCCACATTGGGCTGAGAGGCTGCCACGTTGAGTAGAGAGACCTCCATACTAGACCGAGAGACCACCATGCAAGGCTGAGAGACCACCACGATGGGCTGTGAGACTGCCACACAAGGTGATAGACCACCACACCAGTTGAAAGACTGCCACACCAGGCCAAGAGACAGCCACGCCAAGCCGAGAGATGACCATGGTGGGCCGAGTGACCGCCACAGCAGGCTAAGAGCCTGCTAAGCCATTCTGCGAGACATTGCCACACCAGGCTGACAGACCGCCATGATGGGCTGAGAGACTGATACTCTGGGACACTGAGAGACCGACACGTTGGGCTGAGAGAACACCATGTTGGGCCAAGGGACCACCATGCCAGGCTGAGAGACCACCATGCTGAGCCGATAGACTGCCACACTATTCTAAGAGACCACCACACCGGGCTGAGAGACCACCACACCAGGTGAGAGATTGCCACGTTGAGCCGAGAGACCACCACACCAGGCCGAAAGACCAGCATGTCGGACCAAGGGACCACAAAGTCAGGTTGAGACACCACTACACCGGGCTGATTGACCACCATGCCAGGCTGTGAGACCATCATGCCAGGCTGAGAGACCGCTATGCTGAGAAGACCACTTTTGGAATATTGCGTGCAATTCTGGTCTCCTTCCTATTGGAAGGATGTTGTAAAACTTGTAAAGGTTCAGAAAGGATTTACAAGAATGTTGCCAGGGTTTAAGGATTTGAGCTATAGGGAGAAGTTGAATGGGCTAGGACTGTTTTCCCTGGAGCATTGGAGGCTGAGGGGTGACCTTATAGAGGTTCATAAAATTATGAGGGGCATGGATAGGATAAATAGACAAATATTTTCCCTGCGGTGAGGGAGACCAGACAAGAGGGTTTAGGGTGAGAGGGGAAAGATAGAAAAGGGACCTAAGGGGCAACATTTTCACGCAGAGGGTGGGATGTGTATGGAATGACCAGCCAGAGGAAGTGGTGAAGGCTGGTACAATTGCAACATTTAAAAGGCATCTGGAAGAGTATATGAGTAGGAAAGGTTTAGAGGGATATGGGCCAGGTGCTGGCAAATGGGACTAGATTAGGTTGGGATATCTGGTCGGAATGGACTAGTTGGTCTGCAGGGTTTGTTAGCGTGCTGTACATTTCTATGACTCTATGACTGCCATGCTGTGCTGAGAGACCACTATGCCATGTGAGAGATTGCCAAGCTTGGCCGAGAAACTGCCACGCCGGGCCGAGAGACCGCACACATGGCCAAGAGCCTGCCAAGCTGGGCTGAGAAACTACCACATTCGGACACTGACGGAGCACCACATTTGGCTGAGACACTGCCATACCGGGCTGAGAAGCCATCACTCTGGGCTGAGAGACCACCACGCTGAGCCGAGAGACCTCCACACTGGGTCGAGAGATCACCACATTGGGCCGCCAGACCATCACGCTGGCTAGGGACCACCATGCGAGGCCGAGAGACCACCATGCCGGGCTGAGAGACCACCATGCTAGGCTGAGAGACTGCCATGCCAGGTGGAGAGACTGAGAGGAACCAATAGCGTGCTAACCTGAGAAATACTAAGGAGGAAGCAAAGACAAGGCAGCCAGGGATAATTTTGTAATTGATGAACTGGCAGTGATGAAAATTAAGTGAAGACAGAAGAGGCAATCGTCACAGACAACAGAAGGAAATTGTGATAGAAAAAAAATCAAGAAAAAGATCAATTGAAGATGCTCGAAGTCAAGTACATAGGTGAGTATTTACAGCAAAATTCATATTCTCAAATTTTGTCAAGGTGAGAGCTGTAGCAGAAATTCCAGGACCAACAGGAATGAAAGCAGTGCAATAATTTGTTGGATTTATGAACTACCTCGCAAAATTCTTGGTTAATGTGTGATCTGAGTGTGAACCTCAATTTAACTCAATGTTAAGGGAGAACAGTGAGGAGATATTTTCTAATCAACCTGTTCAGAAATGTTATTAGACCCTCTAGCACAGATAGGACTTGAACAGAGGCCTCCTGGCTCAGAGGTAGGGGCACTACCACTGTGCCAATGAGCAGAGGAAGTACTGTGATATTGGGGCACAGAACAAGACGCAGATGAGTCCCATGCAAATCACCTGCCCAGTCAGCAAAAAGGACTCTTACCAAAGCAAGTTTCAGAAAACTATAATAAAAGGCCTAGGCTGGCCTCGGGGTGCCTTGAATTTGGACCCAACGGTGCACCCAAAAAAACTGTGCCATCTTCCACATTATAGAGTATTGTCATGGAAAATATCAATCAAATGTTTGGAAAAGATGAACAACCACAGGTAGGGGATGAAGATGGAAATAACTCTCCACCGCCCCCACAACTACTTGCACACATACACTGATACCTCTCTCCTCAGCTCTACACAACTACACTGACAGGGTCCTGCTGGTTTCCTGACTGAATTATCTTCATATCCTTCTCAGCTTAAAGTAAGGGATTGCTTAGAGAATAATTCACTCCTATTTCATGACTGGTGAAGATGAAGGCACGAGATGACTCAGCATGTACCTGCCTGTCAGAAATTTAGCTCAACAGTGGCCTCTTCTTCACCATTTCCTTTGATACTCCACACCCACAATGAGTTAGTCACTCTGGAGACACTACTGGAGCTCTCCGTCAACCAGTGTCATTTGTCCATTGATTTGAAAACGTTGTGGCCCACACTGTTAGTTAGGGTGCAGTTAACGTAGGCCTTAGGGATCAGTGAGAGGCTTCTTCTTCCTCCAAAGGAAGAAAAACACTCAGGCTTTAATAGGAATGTTGTGGTTGCCTTAAAAGCATGCAGTAGGTTTGCACAAGGGGCGGGCATTTTTCCTTTAATATGACTCACGCATTTAATTTTGCAATTAATATGATTCAGTTACAACAAACTTTATGTCTGTCAGAGCTGGCACAGGTTTCTGCGTCATTCCCATTTAGACAACCTGTCTTCTAAACAGCGATTTCCATGACACCTTCCTTGTTCAAGTTGCTCTTTGTTTCTAAAAGATGATAAAAGGCGTTTTCAGATCGTGAGAGTGATTGAGCATAAAGTCACCAGCGGTGGGTGTGGCGACTAACAGATGTGCTGGCAAATGGGAGGCTGCAGTTGAGCTGGAGTTCTGAAAGGCCGCAGCCTCACTGAGTCAACTTGGTGCTTGTGGCTTCATCTGGCCATCCTTGAAACAAGAGTGAGTTATACTGTGAACAGTCTCCTCCTTCAATAAAAACAGAGAAGGCTACTATCAAGGAAGGTGATACATACTGCAGGTTTGTTGAATGTTGCCTTATTCTCCAAAAGGAAAAATACACATTCCGTTAAACGGCAAGGGTGACCGGGGCTGGCAGTCAAACACTTCTGCTCCTTCTGACTTCACATGAATTTTAAAAATATTTACTGAATCATACGATTTTGGTGACAGCTGTGTTTGAACCTGCATCTTGACCCAGAAAATGCAAACAACGCAATTCTCAGCGGGGTTAGCACGTATATGAGACCTTACACTCAGCTGCCTGGGATGCTTGGAAATCATCTGATGCCAATACATCTGATGATTTGCAAGTACTGCAGGGCATCGCATTGAGAAATTGGTCATTTCCTAGATCAAAAACGACCGCAATATTTTGCAGGAATAAAACACACAGGTCGGAATTTCCCAGAGGCTTTTTTGAACTGGACTTGTGCACTAACCAATGCACAGGGAGCAGTCACTTGGAGGTGATTTTCCCCCCGTTGAAGCAGGCTCACTGGGGGAACGATGGCAACCTAACTTAGCCTGGGGTGCAGTTCGAAGGCCTTCAGCTCAAAAAAGGAGCAGCAGCTTCCTTCACCATCAAGAGAAAGATAGAGGCTCACCCAAAATGAGGGTAACATTGACGTGATTTTACCTCCAAAAATATATTTTAGCTGATGTGGCAAAGCTTCCAAAGGACTTTGCGTGATGCCTGTCCAAGGTGTTCTGACATATTGACCATGAGACATAATATAACAGACTTCTCTCCAATTTAAAATAAATAGACTGATTAGCCAAACATCCCTGTGAAGTGGGAGTTCCTCCCCTGGAGAGAGTGTGCTTTCACATGTGCCCATAAGGCATCAGGGGAGCCTGCCTGAAGTGCTGGGGTCACCTGGAGTACTGCTGGGGGACAGCAGCCTCCATGTAGGCAGCTAAACTAAACACTAACACCTCCAGGAGCTGACTGTCAGCCTCGTTCAGTCTTCCAATCACATTAATTGGCTTCCCGCTGCTTGTCGGGGGTGGGGGTAACTTTGCCACTCTCCACCCAATTCCAAAAACATTCCCTCAGACTCAGATGGTACCAGCAAACCCCAGCATTGCAAAGTGGCCCTAGCTTGGGCCGAAGGTCCTGCCCTTCACCCTGATACATGCAGACGTTTGCCTCTGGTGTATGAAGTGATTAAGAGCTCAGCCAGTGGATGGCATTTTTATTCAGCATCCATGGTGCACTGAGCTCTGCACTAGCAGAATAGAAGGTAGATATTTTCCTACTGAGATAAACAAAGGCTGCACTGTATGTTATAAATGCCTAGCACAGTAAAGTACATGCAAGGACCATAGCATCACTGTGAACGGTGAATGAAAGGGAGTTATTTATCGATTCCTAGCATTTGTCTTTTTCAGACGGTATTTCCCCTTGAGCAATGTACTGGTTACCCATTTCTCTATCGTGGTACATGTGGCAATAATAAATCATATCAAAATCAAAAATCAAATCAAACCTTGGACTTCATCAAGGATCATTCAATATTGAAGACTACAGCCAGAATACAATTTCACTTTTTTTAACTCAGTGAATGACTGATCAGGTTTGTTTAATGTTACTCATATCAATGCACTTCTCCAATTCTGGCTTCCCACTCACCTGCAATCGCTGTCCAGCTATCATTGGCAATGATCTAAACAGCCCCACTGAGGGGAGGACCAGAGCTGGGTAGGCCTGCAATTTCCCTTATGCCAGTTTGCCAACACAGTTTCATGGTGGGGGTCATTTCCAGTCAGCCTGGCTGGCGAAGCTGGGGCACACACAATGGGGGGGGGGGGGGGGGTTTGCCCATGTAATGGTGTAATGGGCCCTATTAAGGTCAGTCTTCTGAGGCTGACAAGGGGTTGAAGCTTACTTGCTTTTTTGGCTGAGTTCAAAATACATCAGGTTTTTGTGGAAGTTTCATCACCATGAGGCTAGGCAAGTTCTGTCATCCTTTGTTTTATCGCTTCATCAGTCACCAACTGTCATAATTGTAATGAGGTTAGCTAGATGGACCTCACGGAATATGAATTCCCTGATTGGGGTGAAAATCTTGGTCAATCGGGGAGCCCTGGCTGACAGATATAAGCAGGAATGTCAGAGGTTCTGTTCACTCAGAGCCCACTCTGAGGGAGCTGGATCAGTGTCAAGGACTCTCCATGTGTAAATAAAGCGTGACTTGGTGTTGGGACACCAGCTTCTGTGGAGTTATTTTAACAACATCCCTCTATGACATCCCTGAGGTCTGATTTCCTCCTCAGCTTACCACACATTGTTCCCAGAACAGCTGACCACTTGGCACATATCCTGGAATTCACTGGCATCCCGTGTGCCTACCATCTTTGGAAGTTTGATGTGCACTTGGACAAGTTCTGTCAGTCCAGAGGTGCTCTGCATGATTGCTGACATTTGCCCTGGACATGGCAGATAAAGGAAACAAGCATCCCACTTTGTGGGCAGAGACATGGAGGGCTTGCTGGATTGGGGGGTACTGATGTGGAATCTCCTCCTCCTCCCAGGACTGAGCGTGAGCCCATGTTGCCAGACCCTGTCAGCCTGGTCTCAGGTAACAACCTGGATCATTGCAAACTCAGCTGTAGGGAGGAATGCTCAGTGCTGCAGGAAAAAGGTCAATGTTCTTCACCACTTTACTGGCATACATCTTCTCTCTGATACCTCACCCTCATGCTATCTCTGCTATTGTACCTAAATCCTACCAAGGCTCATGATCTATCACTCTCCCTATTGCCTCCAACATCTTCCCCACTCCTCCCTTAATGACCCCAATATCCAACACCACTAACCCAGCCCTCTGTGCTGCCCACTCTCTCATTTGGGACACCTCCCCACACGGTTGTTGCACCCATTTTAGTCTCACTTATAAATACATCTTTCATTCCATGAGGATAAAAGCCCATAAAGGGACAGAAAATTCAAACCTGGTGTTGTGCCATCCCCCATTTGGTTTATCGCCCTTTAGAAGGATCTTGAATCCGACTGTCCCAAGCAGACCGCTGCTGGTATTGGAGGCAGCCTATGCTAGGGCCCCTGAGTGAAGGCTATCCTTCTTGATTTGACTGAGGCCCACTTACAACCAGGACAAGCTCCTGGCTTTGTCCCTCTGTGAAATTACAAGGCAAAACAGCAGTGATGTGAGCTGGTATCTCTGGCCGAGGTGGAGAAGTGCAAAAAGACACGATAACGTAACGTAAGACAGAAATGCTATGAGTTTGCAGTTCGGCTAAGAATGAGTGAGCACTATGACAGTAAGCAGCGAGGCCGGAAAAGCAGCCAGGTCCAGTCCATGAGCTGGCTGTCTGTCCCTGAGGGCACAGTGTCCCTGGTGCAACATTACAATGGGAGTTGCCTGTGCAGCTTGAGGTGCAGCATTGAGGTGTCCTGCAGGTGCATTGGAGATATGCCATAAGGATTCCTGGAAGCTGCCTCACATTGTCCATGCATATCACGAACATGTGGCTGGTGCCTATGGAGCATGCCTTAAGACGATTGTGCCTGGTTTCCAATATGGAGGTTGTTCAGAGCCAGCAGTGAGCTAAACGTGCCAGGTGCTTGCTGTGCCTTCCTTGTCAAGTTTCCCATGTCGAGCTTGTTTGACAAGTTTGGTACGATGGGAGGAAGAATACTAATGGAGCATGCTGTGCCATTAACAAGGCATTTAACAAGCATTAATTGGCATCTCACGTGGAATCTCGTCATGTTGCTTGCGAAATTATAAAAGGTGGCAGGAATTGCACTCGACATTACATCAGGCCTCTCTGTGTTTGCCACATATCTCATAATGCCATGTTAATCAGACCCCTGAAATATTCTGCCCACGTTGTCACTAACTTGACTTGGAAATGTATTGGCATTCCTTCAGTTTCATTGGATCAAAATCCTGAAACGCCATCTCTAACAGCATTGTGGGCATACCTGCATTAAATGAACTGCAGCAGACAGCTCACTGCCACCTTCTCAAGCAAAATGAGCGATGGGCAATAAATGCTGACCCAGCCAATGATATCCCCTAAATGAATAAGACAAAAGGCCTCCAATGATAGACCAGGAGGCCAGCACTCCAGCATTGTTTTGCACCCCTTCACTTCTGAAGGGGAACTAGCAATTGGGTCACCTTTTCAATTTTAAGATTTTTACAAAGTCTTTGAAGAAACTGTTGATGGTTTCTCTCTTTACTGGCCTCCCAGCCTCAAGAGCTGCCTCCCCTTTGCTTCAGAATCCATGTTCTCAAAAACTACCCTCTGAATTCCAATCCTCGCATGTGTGGATTTCTGAACTTAATTTCATTTGGATGCTGAAATCATGACCGACAAAAAAAGAAAACTCAACCCCTAAACTCTGGGATTTCTTGCCTAAACCTTTTCACCTTGCTTCTCTTTCAGTCACTTGGTAAAAACCTATTTGACCAACCTATTGATCACCAGTCTTAAAACCTCTATGTGATAACACACCTGTGAAGCATCCTGAGACTGTTTTCTATATTAAAGGTGCTGTTTAAATGCAAGCTGTTGTTGTGAAACCCAGCAGAAAAACATTGCTAATTCTGTAACATCTTTGCTTTACCACTTACATCAATGTGTAACATCTTTACAGTGGCATAGCATATCACTTAAATTAGTCTCATTCTTCTACTTAAAGTGACCATTATCTGTGTGCACTTGTGCAGGATAATCTATGACAATCTGCATATTTCCTTCCCAGATGTTTGTATCTTCTTCCAATGTCTTCCGGCATTTGCTGGTGTACTAAGCAGCTTTGGCATCTCTGGTGATGCTCGTGACCCACCGCCAGAGGAGCATCTGTTTAATTACCGGATGGCCTTTGGACCTGTTAATAGTTTTGTTACTCCCTGGTGCTGTGTGTTACAATAGCCAAGGGAATCACTGCTAAATTTGGGCTCTCTGCACCACGTCGCAACCACAATTCCTCTATATTGCTCATTCCACAGCTGTAGCAGGTCCCCGTGGCCTATTTCTGACCCTGAATTATTACTAAGTGATATGACAGGTTTACAGCAGCTGTGATTACACTACATGCTGGGTTGTTAGTTAAAAACTAACCCATAAAAAGACAAAATTGGCTCATAAAATAACATGGATCTGCCTATGGGCTAAAATATATAGGAATTAGATTTAGCTTCTATTTTATGCAGTCTCAGGCAGCTGAACTTAAATACAATCCTATGACATTCTTAAAAGCAAGGAAATAGTCTTTACTTAACTTCTTTGGGTATAGTTCAGAGTTCTTTTCATTTTGAGAATCAAGATTGGAAGACTCCACAGATCCCTAGAAATGGTGGGTATGTTCGTGATGTGTAAGTTCTGCCTCTGTTTCCAATGCATTTTTATTCCCAGAAAGTGGAAGCAAGTTGGAGGTATAATTCACACAGGCAGGAAACACAACTCAGAGAGTCACTTATACTTAGTACTCACTTTAAACAGATCTAATTTTAGCTGCTGAAAAGACCTTGTGCTGATGTTAAAGTCACAAATTTATGGAGATGTAACTGCTCTTGAAGGATGGATTAAGTTTGTACCACTGTCATGATCTGAAGTTTTTTTAACTGACTAAAGCTGACCGTGATTGTTAAATCTTTGATTGACAGGCCAGCTGGTGTAGAGTCTGTTCCCAGTGTCACCATTTCAATAGTATTCTTTGTTAACATTTCCCTCAGAGTTATTCATTATGAGTACTTGACTGAGTTTCAAAAGCTACAATTCTCTCACCAGGTGTTCCACATTGATAGGCTGAATGACAGCGAAAAAGATTATTATTAATGGTATGGACAAAAGTTTGATTTTTTTAACACAAGAGAGCAACCACTTCACAGGAAATTTTGAATATTTGATGCTTTCATGAATGGGATTTGTTTCACTGCCAAGTCTGTATGGTGACAGCCATGTTAGAATGTTAGAAGCTTATTTTATTTCATCTCCATATGGATCCCAATGCCCCTGCCGTGATGGATATGGATGAGTGGCATGGTCATTTGAGATGGCATGGGAGTGGTTGGAGGCTCAAGTTGATATTGAAATGGCAAGTAGAGGGTGAGAGGGTACGGGAGCTAGGTGGGTATGAGTTGGCCTGGAGGATATGAGGAAACATGGGTGGGGAGGTGTTGTGAGGGGAGAGGGGTAAGGCCTTTAAAATCTTCAACAACAACAGGGACAAAGAGAAGGCTGTCCAACCAGCCCATCCCAGCATTCACCAACCCGATGATTCTATCCTGTACTGCAACATTCTCTCACCTGAAAGCAAAAATCTCACAGTTGTATACTTTTGACAGATTTAGGTCCAAAAGTTCTCAACATGAGCTGACCATATCAATATTCAAAGTGTGGCCCTATGTTGGCACAAAAACAATGTAATTTAGATTCACTCTCTCTTCAAACGGTGTCAGGCACATTAAAACATTATTTCCAAATAATAAAGCATTGCCATGACATTATTCAGATTCTATAATGACATTGTATTGTGCTGTCATTAGACAGTATTTCAATTTTAAAAAGCATTTGTCATGCTGATATCTTAAAAAGCCTCTTTGTGCAACTAACAATAACTACCTTTTATGGCAGCTAATAACAATTGTTCATTTTCAATTCTGCAATAATTATTGTTGGTTACTTTTGAACATGGTATTAAACATTTTGAAGAAATAACAAGCTTGATTGAGTTTTTTGAAGGGGCGACTAAAAGATAGATGAAGGCAGAGTGGGAAATGCTGTTACATGGACTTTAACAAGAACTTTAACAAGAGTCCACATGGTAGACTGGTTAGCAAGTCTGAGCACATGGGAGAGCTAGCCAATTGGATAGAAAACTGGCCTGACTGGAGGAGACAGAGGGCAGTGGTAGAAGGTTGTTGTTCAGATTGGAGGGAAGTGGTGTGATGCAAGGATTGGTGCTGGGTCCACTGCTGTTCGTCATTTATAAAAATGATTTGGATGTAAATATAGGAGGCATGGTTAGTAAGATGACAGCAAAATTGGTGGGATAGTGGACAATGAACAAGGTTATCTAAGAGTGATGTTGATCAAATGGGCCAGTGGGCCGAGGAATAGCAGATGGAGTTTAGTGCAGATAAATACAAGATGTTGCATTTTGATAAGACAATCCAGGGCAGGACTTGCACAGTTAATGGTCGGGCCCTAGGGAATGTTGTCGGACAAAGTGATCTTGGGGTGCAGGTACATAGTTCCTCAGCAGTGGCATCATAGGTAGACAGGATAGTGGAGAAGGAATTTGGCACACTTGCCTTCATCGGTCACATGAGTTGGAACGAAACACAACAGCTTTTCAAGATACAGCAGAAACTTGACTATCCGAACGAGACTGGCAGGCAGTATTTTGTTCAGTTAATTGATCGTTTGGATAATTGATCTGATCATAAACAAGCAGTAACTTATGAGGGCTGGTTATCCGAACATCTCTCAGTTATCCGGCAATGCACACCATAATGCCATTTAACCAATACTGAATTATCTTAAACAAGCGGTAATTTATGATTGCCGATGATCCGAACTTTTCTTGGTTATCTGGCAATGCATGCCATAATGCTGTTTAACTGATAACTGAATGCTGAATTGCCTAATGCTGTTTTTGCGGGACCTTGAGATCTTGTTTGGATAATCTGAAATTCAGATAATTGATGTTTGGATAATTGAGGTTGTACTGTATTGGTAAGACCACATTTGGAGTACTGCTCTTAATTGTGGTCGCCCTGCAATAGGAGGAATGTTATTAAACTGGAAAAGGTGCAAATAAAAATGTACAAGGATGTTACTGAGATGGGAATGTTTGAGTTACAGGGGAATGTTTGAGTTATAAGGAGAGACTGGATAGGCTGGGATTTCTTTCCCTGGAGTGTAGGAGACTGAAGGCTGACCTTATAGAGGCTTATAAAATCATGAGGGACATAAATAAGGTGAATAGCCAAGGTCTTTGCCCCAGGGTAGGGGAGTCCAAAACTAGAGGGCAAAGTTTGAAGGTGAGAGGGGAAAGACTTAAAGGAACCTGAGGGACAGAGGGGGCAGTACATATATGGAATGAGCTGTCAGAGGAAGTGGCAGAGGCTGGTACAATTGCAACATTTAAAACACATTTCCACAAGTATACACTCTCTCCACCACCGACGCTCAGTAGCAGCATTGTGTATCTATCTACAAGATTCACTGCAGAAACTCATCAAAGATCCTCAGGCAGCACCTTCCAAAGCCATGACCACTTCCACCTAGAAGGGGAAGGGCAGCAGATACATTGGAACATCCACTACCTTCAAGTTCTCCTCCAAGTCATTCACCAGCCTGACTTAGAAATATATTGCAGTTCCTTCACCATTTGCTGTGACAAAATCCTGGAATTCCCTATTTAATTGCATTTTGCGTCAACCCACATCAAGTGGACTGTAGGAGCTCAAGAAGGCAGCTCACCACCACCTTCTCAAGGGCAATTAGGGATGGGCAATAAATGCTGGCCAGCCCACATTACAAATGAATTTTCAAAAATTTGGACAAGTAATGGATAGGAAAGATTTAGACAGATATGGACCAACTACAGGCAAATGGGACTAGTTTAGTTTGGGAAACTTGGTCGACATGAACAAGTGGGGCCAAAGGGTCAGTTTCCATGCAGTATGACTATGACTCTACTTTTGGCTTATTTTTGTATACCCATATTCCCATGGAATAAAATCATTGCAATGGCCAATCAAATGTCTTGTACTTAGACATAAGATAGTTCCATCCTTAAGGTAGCAGTGGGACAACCGGTATATGCTGACGGTGATCATAATGGCAAATTTGTGGACCAATTCTTCAGTGTTTAGATGGAAATTAAATTTGAAGATTTTAATGAAGAGGCCAACCATTTGTTGAAGCCATTTACAAAGTTTGTAGTCAATGAACAGGGCTGGCCTTGGGCCCTTATAAAGTGTTTGCCTCATTGGTTGGACTGTCTGTGGAAATGGTGTCTGTCGCTAACTCTGGACATAGACATCATTCTCATCTGCACACTCTAAGTTTAATGATTTGTTATTAGGATCCAGTGTTTACAGAATAATGCAGCGCTCACTGCAGTGCCCGTGGTAGGTTGGGGCTGTGTGTAGTATCATGGGGGTAGGTTAGAGAGAGGCTTGGGGGTGGCTGTGGTTATAGAGAAATCAGAGGTACAGATGGGGAGATCAGTGTCGGTCTGAGATCAATGCTGGTTCTACTGATTGTTGGACAGTGAGGTTCTGACTGCATTCTGATTGCAGGGTGGCATCTGATTTATATGTGTGTGTGGGGGTGGTGGAATCAAGTCTATTAAAATAAATTGCAACATTTAAAAGTCATCTTGATGGGTGTTGGAATAGGAATGGAGGGATATGGGACAGGTGCTGGCAGGTGGGACTAGATTGGGCTGGGATACCTGGTCGGCATGGACGGGTTGGACCAAAGGGTCTGTTTCCATGCTGTACATCTCCATGACTCTATCTAAATGCCACCACCTCCCTGAAACTGGCTTGATGAATTCCCACAGCCAGCTTCCTGCCTTGGCACTGACCCATTACAAGTGGGCTCCTGGGATCTTCTGTTTTGTGTGTGTGTGTGTGTGTGTGTGTGTGTGTGGGGAGGGAGGGGGGGGGGGCGGTGGACTTCAATCGAAATGGATTCGGACTGGTCTCCTCCATCCTCACCGCCCAGCCCCATTCAAATGTTGTGCTTGACAAAAGCAGGAATTGCTAGAAAAAAAACTCAGCAGGTCCGGCAGTGTCTGTGGAGAGAAATCAGAATCGACGTGGAGTGACCCTCTTTAAACTGAAGCTGGTCCTGCCCGTTGACAAATGTCCTAACCTCATGTGAATTCAATCACATCACGAAAGCCCTTGTTGAGTCTGCTCTGCTGCAGATTATTGGGGAATGCCGAGCACATCTGTTCCGACATCTGGACTCAGGATTCGTCGCAACAAATGTCCCCGGAGGGGGTGATGGACTGCGATCCGGGCTGGAAGTCGAGTTGCTGCAGTCAGCAGACCTAATTTGCCCGTGCCCCGAGCGCCGAAGGATTACACACAACACGAGCAGCTCAAATGTGCTTGACTGAACTACAATGGGAGCACTCCTTCAAGAATTCCATTGCCGTGGAGTGGAAATGAATACATTCCTTATTTTCAGCGGCAGTGACCCAGAACTTTGCAAGTGACACCTGAAGCGTAATGGGTGATTTTCAGACTCCTCTAATTGGATTAATCCTGGCTTTTCCTTACAAAACTCAACACAAAATAATTCATCAGCTGGAGCGGTTTTATCTAAGAACTTGAGTTGTGTTTCCAAATTGTTAATCCGTGAATCTGCCATGCTTGTAATATTTAAAATAGCTTAATTTAAAATATCCTGAATGAAAAGGCTTCTGTCAGCTTTTCAGCCAAATGGACACAGCTCCCAGTCTAACCTTAAAATGCACCTCTTGATTTTAAAAAGAAAGCACTTGTCGTGATCTTTCTAAAGGAATGCAGTTTGTTTGACTAGAAGCATATCTTCTATGGCACTCAGTGCCCAAGCAAACATTCCAAAGCCTTATAAACATTTAAAAAGTGATGCTTTAATTCCCATATCCACATAATACATTCCAGTGTGTGAGAGCAAATCTGCATCAAATCAATGCATTCTTCATATCCTACCCATATGTTTACTTCCAGTAGCCAGTTATTTTTCAGTTATGATTAGTATAATCCAGGAGATGTGGTTCTCCAGATAGTCACATCATTTGTAAAGTTGCTCTTAATTTAACACTCTGCTGTACCATACCCAGTCCTGGTTTCACCCTGTTTTGGAAATTGGAACTTGATACAAGTATGTTAAATGTTTTTGTAATTGTCAGTTATAACAAATTTAGCTCGGTTTTGTTTCTCTCTCCCTCGCCATCTACTTCCTGCAATGAAAAGAAGCAGATCCCTGTCCAAAAGGCTTTTACTGACACCAAGAGATCCTTGCAAGTGGTCTCGTCAAGTAGCTGGCCAAGTTTATCCTTTCAATTCTGCATCTATCCACAACAGCTATTTCTTCTGCAACCTCAGGATGAAAGGAGGATTAATAAGTTTCAGAATGGGAATTGGACACACATGGAGATGTAAGGCTGACTATTTCTAAAGAAAAATATCTGTCTTTTGACTTAAGCCAAGCAATGAAGACACAGTCAAACTGACACACAAAATATTAACCATCTCTATTTTTTGCAGCATCTCTTTGCATTGCCATAGTTTTATGCTGGGTGCAGATCAAACAACAATGACTACCTGAATTCATGTAGCACAAAGGTCATAGATATGAAATGTTAACACTTTTTCTCCATAAAACCTGATAATTTCCAATTGTTATGTCAGATTTAGTGTTGTTTTGACCAGTTTCAATCTCAAGAAAAATGGTATCAATAGAAACAAAAATACACTATTTGGCTCCTCATGCTGGCTCTGCCATTCAACAAAATTATGGCTGATCTAAAATTGTGCAGTTTGAATTCCATTTTCCCAGTTATCCCATTTGATCTTCCTGCTTAACAGAAATGTATCTAGCTGTGCTGTAACATAATTTAATGACTCTGCCTCTTACACCTTCCGGGCAGATTTCCAAAGTCACTCAATCCTCAGAAAAAATTTCTCCTCATCTGTCCTTAAAGAGCAACTCCAGATTTTAAAATAGTCTCCCTAGTTCTGTACTAACCTACACGAGGAAATACCCTTTCCACATCTACCTTGTCAAGACCATTCAAAATCTTATAGATTTCAAACCAAGTCATTATTCACTCTTCTAAAGTCAAGTGGAAACTATCCCAGTCTATCCAATCTATCCTCAGAACACAACACACTCATTCCTGGTATTAACCTTTGAACTGCCTCAAAAGCATTTATATAATGGAAAAAGTCATGGTGCAGTGATATTGCCACTAAACTAGTAATCCAGAACCTCAGGCTAATTTCCTGGACACCTATATTCATGTCCTACTATAGCAGATAGTGAAGCTTTGAACTCATAAACCTGAATAAAGCACTGGTCAAAAGTAACCATTATTGATTGTCCATGGATGTCCGTTAGGGAAGGAAATCTGCCATCCTGACCTGGTTTGGGCCTAAACTTAACATATCAAGCTCGATCAAATGACAGAACAACAGGCTGAATGGACTAAATCTGCTCATTTATCTTATGGCCACATTCTATGTCTTATGATGTTAAAACGTGAGTATGAAGCCACAACAATGTGGTTGACTCTCAATTGGTCTCTAGACAATAAATCCGGGTTGAGCCAGTGAATATTCCTTAAATAAGGAGGCCAAAACTGCACAAAGCACAGATCGTTCTGCTATAATGCATGTTTTGTCAATGCGAATTCACTGTAATGCGATTGACGAATTGAGGACACTTTCTAAAGCGCAAACTTTTAAGACGTGTTGGCTGTAGTGCAATTACATCACCAACACTTTAAGTGCTGTTTGTAAACTTGATGTTTTTAACATGCAGTGTTGCACAAGAATGCAACCATCGCGTTGTAGAAGAACTACCTGTATTGGAGATGTGGTCTCACTGATGCCCTGTATAGCATAACATCCTTCCTTTCATCTTCAATTCCTCCTGTGATAAAGGGCAGCATCCCATTAGCCCTCTTTATTGTATGCTGTGACTGTCTTTTGTGACTCATGCACTCGAACATCAGTTCCTTCTGCACCTTGGAATTCTGTAACTATTCTCCAATTTAATTTAATCGCAAAAGTGAGTTCAACAATGAAAGTTATCGATCCATAGAAGTGAAAGTAAATGGAGGAATAAGTAGTTGAGATGAGATGAGCACAGAGATGGCAGATGAGGAGATGAGAAAGGTGAGAAAGTTAGTAAAAGGGGGGAACCGTGAGTGAAGCCCAGTGATAAGTTCCTTGCTGACGGGCTATTGGGAAAGCAGGAATTACAGAACATCCTGCTGTTTGGAACTGCAGAACTCATTTCATTTTATTATTCCTTATTTGTTTACTGTGCACCCTCAGCTTGATTGACAATCTGAAGACCTGTTGGGTAGTGAGTCTGTAAGAAAAAGCTGCTGCTGAGGAAATGAGACAGGGCTGGGGTGAGGGGAGTGTCAGAGATTGCAGGGGAGTGGTTACCCTGAATTGGGGGAATGATGGAGGAGGAGCTCCAATTTCACCTGAACCCTCCAACAAAAGGGGACTGGATTAGCAGCGCTGATGGTGTTTAATAATATGCTATTACACAAGGAAGCAGCCAGAGAGCTAAGGGAAATGGTTCATTTACAGAGTGGGGCCTGCGAGAATGGGAAAGCAGAGGTTCCATGTGCAAAGGCAAGGGGAGCTGATTAGTAGATGTGGTTATTAGAAGTTAGTAAATCAGCAAGCTATTTTCTATCCCACTCAACTTTCTTATCCATTGACTTCAGTAGAAAAGCTGAATTGCCAATACTGTTTCATGCGGATGGATAATTTTGAACTAATTCACTATTGGGGTCGTTGGTAGAATTGAATGAAATAAAATTCTGGTTTTAGAACCCACTGACTTGAAAACAACAAAGTTTGCACTGGGCTCAATGTGAAAGAAGCATCCCACCCAAACCGGTGTATTGTTCAGCTTAGATTCCCTACAGTGCGGAAACAGGCCCTTCAGCCCAACTAGTCCACACTGAACCTCCAAACAGTAATCCACCAGACCCATTTCCCTCTGACTAATGCACCTCACACTATGGGCAATTTAGCATGGCCAATTCACTTAACTTGCACACCTCTGGAGTGTGGGAGGAAACCCACACAGATACAGGGAGAATGCGCAGATTCCACATAGACAGTCGCCTGAGGCTAGAATCAAGCCTGGGACCATGCTACTGTGAGGCAGCAGTGCTAAACACTGAGCCATCATGCTGCCCCATTATTCACTAATTACTTATGACCCTTACTACTATTTATTTTTACCTATTTTTTTCTTGCAGTATGGACATGGCTAGCTAAAGTAGCGTTTATTGCCTATCCCTACTTCAGAGTAAGCAGGTAGTGGTCAGCCACTTTCCAAAATAGCTGCAGTCCACGTGCCGGAGGTACACCCACATTGCTGTTAGGAATATGCCAAGGTCAGTCCTTAATTTGTGCCAATATCTGGTAGCTGGGAATGTAGTCACTTAGCAACTGTGCAATTCCTCATAATATTGTTCGACAGACATGCAATTGAATCCATAGTTAACGTTTCAGTTGAACTTGAAATGCAGTGTAAAGCAACTCACCATAACATACTTTCCACAAATCTTCTAAACAATATTAGAAATTATGTGTTGTGCTTTCATTTTACTCTAACTTGTCAGACCACGCGATCCTAATACCCAAACTATATATTTTACTGTTTGCACATTGATATCATTCCAGAGTTCACTGTTCTCCATGAAGTAATAATTAACATTAAAGAAAAATAAATAAATGACTATTTCTCTTTCTCTCCAAGGAAAATCTTGCCAGAGGCAAGATATGTGTTGACCTGTCCTATGCATTATTTGAATGCAATTTAAAAAGCTATATCCTAATGTAGCCAGGGAAACGTTCACATGAGTCCTTTTTTCCATCTCTGAGGCACATGGCTTTTTATACAAATGAAGCAAAATAGACTCCCTGGTACTTGAAGAATTAAAGCTGGAGGCATAGGCTGCAAGCAGGCAAGACAGTTAATAAATCAATATAGGATCTGTGGAATAAATAGGAAATAACAAAATAAGTTAGCAAACTTAATGCTTTGATGGGAAGAAATAATTCATCCCCTAAGTTTTAACACTTTTGGCCATAGCTGTAGATTAAATGATACAGAACTATAATTGGCACTCTTGCCTGAATAAAGACCCAGGACCAAGGTAAAATACTTTTCATGTTAATACTTGAAAGTATTTGAACACTGGTTGTAAGTTGATCTGCCCTGCCCTGAAGAAACTCAGAATCTGTACTGGTAAGGAAGTTGTTGGGTTTGAGGAGTGGGTAGCGGCCAGCACAAACATTATGAAGGAAGTGTGGGGACAGGGGGATGAGTTGTTTCAGTTACCTAGCAATGAAGTTTTCTTTTCTGCAAATTACAGAAACACTGAAGGATTTCTTTGCAAAAGCACACAGCCTTCCGATTCGAGAGAACTGGAGAGTTTTCTAAGTCAATAAGACCCACGTATGTAGCTAAAGTTTGAAAGGTATTTGGTTAATTAGGAAATGAAGGGGCTTAAAGGAAATAATTTATGCAGTTGAGTACATCAAAATGTGGCTGAATACTAACTTAGCACAACTGAAAAAATATTGACATCAGTATTATCATTATACTTCAAGTGGGTCGCCAAATATTCGTTTACTGAAAAGGTTAAATGATATAGACGTAATTTATGGAAAGTCAGGGGTTCATAAAGGCGAGGAGGACATTATTTGGCCCAGCGTGCCTGTGTCTGCTGTCTGAAGGATCTATCCAATTCGTCTCACATTTTTCTCATAGCTCTGAAACTTCACCTTTTAAAGAATATATCTAATTCCCTTTTAAAGCTGCTGTAGAATTGGCTTCCCTCATCCTCTCAGATTATTTATTCCAGATCATAAACATAATCACTGTCGAAGAAAATTTTGCATCATCTCCCTTCTGGTTCTTCTGTCAATTGTCATAAATCGGTGTCTGCTGGTTACCACACTTCCTGTCAGTGTAAGCAGATACTTGGTATTAAAATGCCCTGATTATTTTGTACACCTCTAATAAGATCTTCCCTTAACCTTGTTGCTGTAATGAGAACGATCCCAGCTTCTCTAGTGTCTCTGCATTACTGAAGTCCCTGTTCCCGGGGTATAATTCTGGTAGGTCTACCTGACACTCCCTTCAAGATGTCAGGTCAAAAATGAGATTGGATGCATTTTTAACACGTAAAAAGTTTCACATATGTTTCCTAAGTTGCAATAAAATGCCCTATGGCACTTCACAAGAGCGGCAATTTGATACTGAGACATATATTAGGTCAGATGACCAATAATTTCAATAAAAGAGATACATTTTAAAAAAGGAAAGTGAATTGGAGAGGCAGAGAGCTTTAAGGAAGTGATCTCAGAGCTTAGGGCCTGTGCAACTGAAGGCATAGTTGTCAACACTGGACTAATTAAAATCAAAGATGTGAAAACATCCACAATTGAAGGAGTAGAGATAACTCCAAAGGACATTATAGAGATAGGGAGATGAAACCATGGAAGAACTAGAAAAATAAAGGTGAGAATTTTTGCTTGACCAGAATCTGATGTAGGTCAGCGAGCACAGGAGTGATACAGGAACAGGAAACACCGTGGGTTAGGACATTGGCAGCTGAGGTTTGGAAGATCTCAACTTTACAGAGAGTAAAATGTGGTAAGTTGGTCAGGATGTGTTGGAACAGTCATGTCTAGAGGTAACAAAGCCATGGATGCACGTTTCAATGTGCTAATGTTACGAGTGATCAAGCTTGCTTTATTTATACTTGGAACCAAGTTACAGCCACCTGCTTCTTATTGTGAAGATAATTATTGAATCACTTGCTGGTAAAACATTGCAGAGAATTAAGTGATTTTTAATTCGAGGTCTAAAGAGACTGGCATTGATATGCTTTTAAAAGCAAAAAAAAACATTCAGGAGATGTGGCTAAGCCAGCACCTATTGCGTGTTCTTAATTGCCTTTGAACTGAATGGAGGAAGTGAGGTCTGCAGATGCTGGAGATCAGAGCTGGAAATGTGTTGCTGGAAAAGCGCAGCAGGTCAGGCAGCATCCAGGGAACAGGAGAATCGACGTTTCGGGCATAAGCGGGCTTATGCCCGAAATGTCGATTCTCCTGTTCCCTGGATGCTGCCTGACCTGCTGCGCTTTTTCAGCAACACATTTCCAGCTTTGAACTGAATGGCTTGCTAGAACCATTTCACAGGGCAGTTAAGAAGCACTTTGCTAATTTTAAGACATTTGGAGAGATTGCAATACATCTCTTGTGAAAAAGTTTAACCCAGCACATGGAGGGCCAGGACCCACTCTGTACTACATCCTCAGGAGAATTCATACTCTCAACAAACAGTATTTCAACTCCATCTCAAACATCAAGAATTGTAAGTACAACAAACGTTTATCTACCCACTTCCATAACCAGCACTCCTCAAACACTCCAGAAGATTCCCCCAACCTCTGGAATTGCTTGGACTCCATTAGCCATGCAGCTGGTGCAACTGCCACCCCCACACTGATTGATGATGTCACTTCCATCCCCATCATGGCCACTCCCACAACAATTCCTCATGCATCACACGTGACACCACTTCCGCCCCTCACATCATCGCTGATGTCACATGCTCACTCCATTAGCCATGCAGCTGGTGCAACTGCCACCCCCACACTGATTGATGATGTCACTTCCACCCCATCATGGCCACTCCCACAACAATTCCTCATGCATCACACGTGACACCACTTCCGCCCCTGACATCATCGCTGATGTCACATGCTCAGTGACTTCCGCCACCCCTACTGCCGTGTCTGCCACCACTTCCGCCCCCAACAACGCCACTCACCTGCATTCTGCTGACACGCCCCCCACAGACCCCAATGTCACTATCCCCACCCCCCAGAACCCCGAGGGGAACACTACCCCTGCTCATGACTCCACCC
>NC_057712.1:99994111-100017914 GCF_004010195.1 Chiloscyllium plagiosum | reverse complement strand
CCACCCTCTCCTCCCTGACCTATCACCTTCATCCCCTCCCCCACTCACCCATTGTACTCTATGCTACTCCCTCCCCCTCACCTTCATCCCCTCCCCCACTCACCTATTGTACTCTATGCTACTTTCTCCCCACCCTCACCCTCCTCTAGCTTATTCCTGATGAAGGACTTTTGCCCGAAACGCCGATTTTACTGCTCCTTGGATGCTGCCTGAACTGCTGTGCTCTTCCAGCACCACTAATCCAAAACATGGGGGGCCATTCATACTTAATCATCACTTTATTTACAAGTGATGATTTTTTAGTGTAAAAGTATCATATTCTTAAAACATCTCAAATTGCAACACATTATTATTTAAAACTGGTTTCACGCCTCAATCACATCTTCCCTTGTTCCTGGACTGATATTTTGGAGCTCTTTAAATTATGCCTATAACACTCAATGGATCTTTAGGTGATAAGTATGTAAGTTAGCTTGCTGAGCTGGAAGGTTTGTTTTCAGACGTTTCGTCACCATGACTAGGTATATCATCAGTGAGTGTCTCTGGTAAGTCCCACCTCTTTTATAGGTCTTGGTTTCTTAAGGTGGGTGATGTCATTTCTGGCTTTATTTTCCAAGAGAAGATAGATGGGATCTAAGTCGTTGTGTTTATTGATGGAGTTCTGGTTAGAATCCCATGCCTCTAAGAATTCTCGTGCGCGTCTCTTTAGATGAATTGCTGACTTGCTCCCAACTACCCGTTCCAACACCTATGCAGAAATTGCTTCTTTTTCAGAAACATATCAAAAATTCACAATGCAGAAGGAGGTCATTCAGTGCATCTCACAGTTTGCTTTCTTTTTGTAGCTCTCTCTGTGATATCTTTATTCTTAATTTATAAAACTGGTTAACATTCCTGACCAGTGGTCTTGTGTTGCCCTCCGACTGCCAGGAATTTTTACTTATGTTTTTGAAATATTGAATTTGATGGCATATTGCTGAAACAGGCAAACGTTTTTGGGGGGGGGGGGAATGGTTGGGAGATTGGAGAAAAAATGAACTGAGGAGAGCAGTGAAGAAAGAAAGCACAAAAAGAAATTAGTTAACTCACTGCAGCAATGACACTACAAGGTTAACTTCAGCAGGTCAAGTTCTCCATTGCTATTACATTTATTCATGAATTTTTAAAATATAGGCAATAGTCAGTTTATTTTAACTAGTTAGTGAATTTTACCGATTGGCCATTTTACTTTATAATGTAATGCTTACAGCATGGCTTTTGACAGAGACAAAACCACGCTAAAGTTTGTTCTTGTTGCAGTACTGCTGCTTGTGTGCTGTTAGACACTACCTTGTTTCCTCCTGTGTTAAACTCCAAAAGTAAAAATGGTAACTAACAGCAGACTCTTGTTTGTAAATAAATCCACCATATATACAAAGCCAGGGTGCGGCAATCAAATGCGCTGCATTAGGCTGGATGCCTGTGGCTAGAATCGTTCACATGCTGAGCTTGCGGAGCTATCAGACTGAAGACCAGAACCTAGGCCAAATATTTTTTTCTAGTGTAAGAAAGATTAATGGAGGCCACTGTTATCCAAATTCCAGTAGCAACTTACAAAGGAACAATGACAGAAGTTTGGGAAAGCTTCATCAGTCTGCCCTCTGTCGTTATCTTTGAAGTCAGAGTTTGTTGAATGGTATAGCAGAAGATAAAATTGTGGAGAGAAAGGTTTATTAAATGACTTCAATAAATGCAATAGTAACAAAAGCCTGGGCTCAAAGTAGGATTTTCTACTTTTGTGACAATGATCATCTGGGTGTAAATTATTCTCAACATTTTCCTGTAGTAAAGAATAAAATCAAAGAGTCATCGAGATGTACAGCAAGGAGACAGACCCTTTGGTCCAACCCATCCCTGCCAACCAGATATCCTAAATAAATGTAGTCCCAGCTACCAGCACGTGGTCCATATCCCTCTAAACCCTTCCTATTCATATACCCATCCAGATGCCTTTTAAATGCTGTAATTGTACCAGCCTCCACCACTTCCTCTGGCAGCTCATTCCATACATGCACCACCCTCTGCATGAAAACATTGTCCCAAAGGTCCCTTTTAAATCTTTCCCCTCTGACGCTAATCCTATGCCCTTTAGTTCTGGACTCCCTCACCACAGGGACAAGACCTTGTCTATCTACTCTACCCATTCCTCTCATGATTTTATAAACCTCTATATAAGATCACCTCTCAGTCTCCAATGCTCTATCAAAAATAGCCCCAGCCTATTCAGCCTCTCTCTAATAGCTCAAATCTTCCAACCTTGGCAATCCCTGTAAATTTTTTCTGAACCCTTTCAAGTTTCACAATATCCTTCCTATAGCAGGAGACCAGAATTGCACGCAGTATTCCAATTGGTGGCATGTGGCTCAGTGGTTAGTACTGCTGCCTCACAGCACCAGGATCCCAGCTTCAATTCCAGCCTTGGGTAACTGTCTGTGTGGAGTTTGCTCATTCTCCCCGTGTCTGCATGGGTTTTCTCCGGGTGCTCTGATTTCTTCCCACAGTCCAAAGATGTGCAGGTCAGGTGAATTGGCCATGCTAAATTCCCCATAGTGCTAGGTGCATTAGTCAGAGGGAAATGGGTCTGGGTGAATTACTCTTCGGTGGGTTGGTGTGGACTGGTTGGGTCAAAGGGCCTGTTTCCACACTGTAGAAAATCTACTCTAATCTAACCAATGTCCTGTACAGCCACAACATGACGTCCCAAGAACAGAGTCAAAGACTCTATACTCCTATACTCAATGCACTGATCAATAAAGGCAAGCATACCAAATGCTTTCTTCACTATCCTATATACATGGGACTCCACTTTCAAGGAACTATGAACCTGCACCCCAATATCTCTTTGTTCAGCAACACTCCCTAGGACCTTATCATTAAGTATATAAGTCCTGCTCTGATTTGCCTTTCCAAAATGCAGCACCTCGCATTTATCTTAATTAAACTCCATCTGCCAGTCCTGGGCCAATTGACTCATCTGATCAAGATCCTGTTGTACTCTCACGTAACATTCTTTGCTATCCACTTCACCTCCAATTTTGGTGTCATTTGCAAACTTACAATGCATATCTCCTGTGTTCACATCCCAATAACATTTTTATTCAAGTTTTTGCTTGTTTTCATATCAAACATACAACTTACCATAAATCAATGCAGTCCAGCAACAGTTTAGAACATCATTCTCTTTTACTTATCTTGCATAGTCTTCTTTGCAATTAAATATTTAATGCTGGCAGTTTTAATGCAACTACAAATACGTTATCATAAGCAGTATTTTTAATTAATTTTCTTTATTCTTTTAGCAGATCTGGGTGCTACTGGCAAGGCAAGTGTTTGTTGCCCATCCAAAATTGTTCTTCAACTGAATGTCTTGTTGGCCCATTGAGAGCAGTCAAGTGTTAGCCCTATTGCTGTGTGTCTGAAATCACCTGGGGGCTACACTGGGCAACAATAACTGATTTTCTTCCTGTCACACCTCCCTGGGATAGTATGCTGCACATCAAGCCCTAAATCTAAGCCCTAAATCTATTCTGAGTGGTTACAAAACAGTAAAAATATTAATAAAAGTGCGTAATGTCTCCAGTTCACCTCTCAGACAGACGCAAGGTAATAGAAATCATTGACCAGGTTTCTGTACAGAACAATAACTACTATTTATTATAAGTAAACAGATTCTACCACAGATAAACATATATCAACTGCTGACCTATGATGCTGTTAGTTATATCTCTAATCCTCTTATAAATCTATTGCCCTACACACACAGGCAGACAAAAATAAATGGCATTATGGATGGAGAAAAATGAATGGGGATGGCAGTTCAATGGCCGCAGTCCACAGGGTTCACTGAAATGGCCCTTTTCTTGGCCAAGACTGACTGTTCTTCAATCTCTTTTCTGCAAGTTCTTTTCATTTCTTCACAACAGCCAAAGTTGCTTGGTACATTAATTATAAAGTCCCATTGCTGCTGGTTAAAAGTCACAGCTTACAGCTACAGAGAGTAGGTACACTGGCTTTCTTCAAGTTTTCTGCATTTTACAGGGGGAGCAAGACACACCATCTGTCCCTTGCAGCAGTCTGAAGGTTTCTGTCAGCGTCGGGCTACACCACCCAGGAGCCAGAGAATTGTTGTCAGGCTGGTGGCCTTTGTCAACCATAGTGGATCACTGCTCCACAACCCAATTAATAATCACACTGCTGACTGAATCTCACTTTGTACACAGCCTCTAGCACCAGGCCATCCACAACAACTTCCTCATCACTTGGGAAAAAAAAGCAGCAGTATAAACATGGCTCACCATGAGGTTCAGTAACTAGCTTTTTAAGAGTGCAGCAAATCCTTCAACAATCTTTAGTATTAAACAGTTCTTTTTTTTTCTATTTCAGTCTGCAACCAAAAGTACAGAAAAATAAAATTAATTGCAGTCTTGACACATTAGCAAACCAGATGGGTTTTACAACAGTGGATGGCACCTTTACACTGAAACTGGCTTTCAATTCTAGATTTTACAATTGTTCAAAATACTACTGGCTGCCATGGTAGAATCTGAACTTGTGTTATTAGAGCATTGGACTGAGTCTCTGAATTAGCAGTCCAATGACATTACCATTACAGAATCTATGCCCCACAAAGCCAAGTATCTGGTTCATCATCTGTGATTAATCTGATTTCAAACAACTAAAAATGACCTTCAAAGAAATGAGGCAGAAACATTTGTTAATTACACTGGTGTACAATAGGTAGTTTTAGTAAATTGAAAAAATATTTAAAACTTTTTAAAAATATACATATGTTTGCACTTGAGACTCAAATAGTAATTTAATTTGCACATCATCCTTGAAGATCTGCAAACAAGCATAACGAATGGAAATTCTCAGCGGTAATTAATTCAATCTGAAAGCATAGCCAGTTTCGTGGGTGCAGCTTTCTTTCATCACAATTGCTCATAAACTCACATAATAATCACAGGAACTCAATTCAGAATCGAAAATAATTCATGCATTGGTTTGACTAATTTCTGTGGAATTACACTCAGAAAAGTAGCAGACCCCAGGGGAATCTCTATCCCTACGTATTTAGTGTTGGCAGTTTTCGAAACCGATTGTTTTCCGTTTCATAGAGGACTATATTATTAATCTCCTCTTGATGTCTCTGCAAGCAGGGTGTGGACAGCTACCTCTAAATAAAAACAAGCTTCTGCATGAACGAAAGCAGCCCCTCACCGGATTAGTGTGCTTGAGAATGTTAGTTTGGCTGAGATAATAGTACAGTCATTTTGGGAGTGAAAAGTGTCTTTTTATTCAGTCCCAGGATGGGTGGATATTTGGTAAGGCCTGCATTTATAATTCAGCTTTGCTTGCCTTTTCAAAGATGGTGGCATTCACCTTCTTGGATTTGCAGTCATAGAGTGATGGAGTCAGAGAGATGTACAGCACGGAAACACACCTTTCAATCCAACTCGTCCATGCCGCCCAGATATCCTAACCTAATCTAGTCCCATTTTCCAGCACTTGGCCCAAATTCCCTCTAAACCCTTCCTATTCATATACCCATCCAGGTGCCTTTTAAATGCTGTAATTGTACCAGCTTCCACCACTTCCTCTGGCAGCTCATTCCATACATACACTAACCTCTGTGTGAAAAAGTTGCCTCTTAGGTCCCTCTCACCCTTAACCTATGCTCTCTAGTTCTCGACTCCCCCACCACAGGGAAAAGACCTTGTCTATTTATCCAATCCATGCCCCTCATGATTAACCTCTATAAGGTCACTCCTCAGCCTTCAATGCTCCAGGGAAAACAGCCCCAGCCTATTCAGCCTCTCCTTATAGCTCAAATTTTCCAACCCTGGCAACATCCTTGTAAATCTTTTCTGAACCCTTTCAAGTTTCACAACATCCTTCTGATACAAAGGAGACCAGAATTGCATGCAATATTCCGAAAGTGGCCCAATCAATGCCCTACACAGCTGCAATGTGACCTCCCAACTCCTGTACTCAATGCTCTGACCAATAAATGAAAGCATACCAAACACCTTCTTCACTCTCCTATCTACCTGTGACTCTACTTTCAAGAGACTATGAACCTGTACTCCAAAGTCTGTTTGTTCAGCAATACTCCCTAGGACCTCACTATTAAGTGTATAAGCCCTGCTCTGATTTGCTTTTCCAAAATGCAGCACCTAGCATTTATCTAAATTAAACTCCATCTGCCACTTCTCAGCCCATTGGCCCAACTGATCACATTTAGGGAAGACCAGGTAAGGATGGTAGATTCCCCTCCTTAAAAAGGGTGTGAATGAGTGAATTAGATTTTTTTTAATGACAATCAGTAGCTCTGTGGCCATTATTACAGATGCTAGCTTTTGATTCCTGGATGGAATTGGAATTTTCAGCTTTGGTGATGGGATTTGAATTAATGGATGAATCAGCATTGGCCCAAATCCATCTCTTGCAGGACATTTTGATTCAATATTCTGCCCATTGATCAGGGCAAGACCTATACTCCCAAAGGGGGAGATGGTTGCATCGTGGAAATGTCACTGGACAATTAATGTAGAGACCCAAACTTATTTTCTCTACATAGAGATTAAATCCTAAGAGACATTTAAATGCAGTAAATAAATTGGGAATATATAAGGCTAGGGAATGGTGACCAACACAGCTATCATCGAATGGTTCACTGATGACCTTCAGGGAAGGAAACCAGTTATCCTAACCTGGTTTGGCCTACATGTGACTCTGAGAATGGAGTTGTTTCTTAGCTACCTTCTGCCTTGGCACAATAAGCCACTTGCCTTTTTCTTTATTCATTCAGGGTGGACTTCATTCGCTTGACCAGTACTTATTGCCCATCTCCAATTTCCCTAGAGAAAGTAGTGGTGAGCTGCCATCTTGAACTGCTGCAGTCCATATGCTGTAGATTGACCCACAATGCCATTGGGGAGGAAATTCCAGGATTTTTATCAAGTGACAGGGAAGGAACGGTGACATATTTCCAAGTCAGGATTTTGGCTTGGAGCAAAACGTGGTGTTCCCATATACCTTTTTCCTTGTCCTTCTAGATGATAAGATTTGTGTATTTGGAAGGTGTTAAGGATTCTTGGTCAATTTCTGCAGTGCATCTTATAAATGGGAAACACTTCAGTTCCTGCATGTATGTGGTAGAGGGAGTTAATGTGGCGTCAATCAAGCTCGCTTTTTTGACCTGATATATTTTTGGAGCTGCATCTATTCAGGCAAGTGGAGAACATTCCACCAGGTTAAAGGACATTTAAGGATAGGCAACAAATACTGGCCCTGCCAGCAATGCGCCCATCCCAGGAGACAATAAAACAAGCTATGTAGTCCCAGAAGCACTCAGTGAAGTTTGTTGTTGAAACTGATGACAAGGTGAGATGTAGGGATAGTGGTTCACCACAGGAGCTCTGGATTCATCAATTCCTTCTAAAAAACATCAATGTAATAATAAACAGGGAATGTGATTTCTTGATGTTGATTGAAGAATTCTTATTGGACAGAACTGCTCATCTTCAAAATAGTCAATATTTTCATTCTCTTGAGAGCAGACAGTGTGGGCTTAATGTCTCATCCAAAAGAGAATGCCTCAGGGAGGACTGCACTCCTTTCACACTGAAATGGAATGCTAGCCTTGGTTTTAGAGCACAGTCATGCAGTGTGACAAAACAGCATTTAAAAGGCAGCTGGATAGGTATATGAATGGGAAGGGTTTAGAGGGATATGGTCCCAGTACTGTCAAATGGGACTAGATTAGGTTAGGATACCTGGTCAGCATGGATGCGTTGGACCGAAGTGTCTGTTTCCATGCTGTATGTCTCTATGACTATAACTCTAAGAGTGGGAGTGCGACTAAGCAAGCCCCAGCCGATAACCAAATAAAATTATGTGTGAATTAGGACCAGAATTGATCCCTCAGGTCAGCCTCATCATTCAATTTGGAATTTCAAATTGGATTTTGCAGCATTTCAATTGGAGGCTAGTGCTTCCAAATAAACTTGTTGGACTATAACCTGGTTCTGGGTGAATTTTAGTTCAATTTAACATCATTCATTTAAGCAGATCTGAAACTTTCCATTCCTGCTTGCCATTGAGAACTTTTCACCCATTTGCTTATCAAAAATCAATTTACAGCTGCTTTAAAACCATTCAAAGACTCTGCTTCCACCACCTATTGAAGAAGGGAATCTTTTCTCATCCTGAGAAAAATATTTCTTATCATATATCTTAAATAGGCAACTCCTTTTATTAAAAGAAACACAGTAATACCTAGTTCTTGCTCAAATGTAAGCAGCTTTTTCACATCCATCCTGTCAAGACCCTTTAATCCAGTGATGTCTTTTTTGGGCATAACTGTAAAAAAACATATTTCATCAGAACAATTCACAAGAATACCAGTGTAAGGGAAAATGACATTTATATTGCATGAGAGAAGAGGGTTCCTTACAATTTAGAGTCATGCATTTGCATGTACTGGAAGCTATGTATATTAACTCATAGAACAGTGCTCTTTGCAGACTGAAGTTCAGAAAGGCATGCACTGTACATGATATTAAAATCCCTTAAAGATGTAGATTTGTGTAGGAGGGAACTATGAAAAACTCCATCATGGATATCAGAAAATAATATTTCTAAAACAGGACATGGAGACAGGACACATATAGCACACATATGCTATTGATTAAATTCATACTCAGCACAGACAACAATAAGTTATAAATACTAGTTTAATCACTGCAAAAGGAGACCTATGGAGACAATATCAGTTCTGATCATAAAAATGTTATTATCAGAAGAAACACTGGAGCAATCCAACTGAGAAGAATAACGAAGATCTTTGTTACATGAATACTATTAAAAATAGGATTAAAAACACTCAGACAGAAAAATGAACCATCTTTGCTGATAAAATCATTTTTCATTTAAGAATCTCTACAGTGTGGGATCAGGCCATTCAGCCCACCAAGTCCATACCAACCATCTGAACAACATTCTAAACCAGACCTACCTATCCCCATGATCCTGCATTTTCAATGGCTATTCCATTTAGCCTGCACATCCCTGGACACTATGGGCAACATAGCATGGCCAATCCATTTAACCTGCACATCTTTGGACAATGGGAGGAAACCTATGCAGACATGGGGAGAACGTGCAAACTCCATGCTCACAGTCGCCCGAGGCTGGAATCAATCCTGCGCCCCTGGTGCTGTCAGTAACAATGCGAATCACTGAGCAATTGTGCTGCACTTAAGATTTAAGTTTGAAGGAAAATAAAGGAGAGTTGAAAAATATTTTTAAAATTAACAAAAATTGCTTCAAAGCTCAACTTCATAAATAAATCCTCATTGAATAATAAAGGAATTCATTCTTAAATACAGCAGTGCATGAAAGTAGAAGGAATCTATTGCAAGAGGATAGACACCCATATTTGCAAAGCAGGACAAGTCAAAATAATAAGAACAAGATCCTTTCACTAAAACTTGAGACATATTAGAAACCTTCAGAGTAAAGTTATATTTTTGGTGTTGATGGACGTTTTGAATATATGGTTAGATATTTATTCTTAGCTCTTCTTTGACATTCTTCTATTTCTTAGAAATTCTTGAATCATCATAAATAATATTAGACGATTAGATTTGTATTACATTTTTTATTAGATTTCAGAATAGTTCATTCACTTAAAGTTATTACTTGTTACTTTCTGTTCATTGACAATTAGTAAATAGTTCCAAGTTTTTCAACTGCAGCTGAGACAGACCTTCATATCGTACCCATTTCAGTGAAAAAGTGAACTTTTTGAAGAGAAATATTCTGGATCCTTAACCCATCTGGGATATTTATAATATAGCTAAGGCTTATTAAAATTAAGCAGGTTATTTGGACCATGGTAACATTTTCAGACAGCCTCTTCTCCTATGGGATGGTTATATAAATCTTGCAAACATAAAACTTAAACAAAAAAGTATTTGTGAAATTGGCCAGTTTGAACTCAGCAGTTGAAATTTATCCGGGAAATACTCCTGATCCAAGTTAGCTCTAAAAAAAAAAGCTATAAATCACTTCAATATTCCATTTGCCAGATCTTTGCCCATTCACTTAAGCTATCTTTATCCTTTTGTAGCCTCTTCACAACTTACTTTCCTACCTATCATCAGCAAACCTGCCAACAATACCTATGGTCCCTTCATTCCAGTCTTTTATATAAATGGCAAAAAGCTGAGGCCTCAGCACTGATCCCTAGGGCATGCCTTCGTTACATCTTCCAATGAAAAAATGAACCTTATATTTCCTTAATGTTTCCTGTGAGCGAGCCAATCTTCTATCCAAGTCTGCAGATTACCTCTACACCATGATGTGACCGATTATTACATTTTTTCTGGAAATCTACATACAGTGCAGCCATCAATTTCCCTTTACCCACAGGCACCTGTTACTTCCTCAAAGATCTTCAATAAAGTGGTTAAACATTATTTCCCTTTCGCAAATCCATGTTGACTATGCCAGAGTACCTTGAATGTTTCAAAGTGCCCTGCTATAGTGTTTTTAATAAAAGCTTCCAATATCTTCCCCGTGACATATGGCAAGCTAACTGGCTTGTAGCTTCCTGCTATATAACTCCCTTTATGATTAATAACGTTAACTTTGCTATTTTCCAATCAAGTGGAACTTTCCCAAAATTTAGTGAATTCTTGGAAATTAAAAATGCCTCAATCATATCACTAGCCACTTCTTTGACATCTGTCGGGACCGGGGAACTTGACAACCTTCACTGAAGGTTATTGTTGATATCATTCCTGCGACCTCCAAAAAACGTATTAAATTGAATGTTTAATCTCAGTTCTGGCCATCTGTGATAATATTTATTAGTTTCACCTTCTTAAGGTTTCAATTCATGGTATGGAGTATAAAAACTGTGCCCTGACCTGATCAAATGAATGGCCTCTACTCTCCCACCTAGCAATAATGCTGAAGTATTATTTCTTTGCTTGCAAGCAGAACAAATCTTGTGGGTTACAGTCAACAATAGTGTGCCAGTTTCTGCTGAAGGAATAAAATTGAATTTACATAAGGTTAATGGTCTGTACCAAAGGGACTAACAAGGGCCAATATCCACAAAAATATTTTTAGAATACTTACAACCTTATAAAGAAAATAAGGTTAGAAGAATGTTTGATATATAAATTTAATTACATTTTAAAACACGGTACTCTCTAAATTTAAATAACTTACCACATTTTATTGATTTTTTTTCCCCTTTCAGGATTCAGGTAACTAATATGGGCACTTGGGAATGTTCGAAGTGGAAATTTTAACTCCTGGATATTAGAGAAACCTAACAAACAGTCAGCCTGTCTGGTAGCCAAAGTTCCTCTCTCCAAGTGCTGCCTCCAGCCACTTAGGAATTCAATTAATTAAATTTCCCACTGATACACTTCACTCACTGCGCTGCCATCTCCCTCCCTCCCATTCTCACTCCACTCTGTTTCCCACTGTCTTTTTGCAGAAGTCCCATATAGGATATGGGCATTGCTGGCATGACCAGCATTTGTTGCCCATTTCTTACCGCGTTTGAATGGTTTTTTAGGCCATTCCAAGGTCAACTGAATATCAATCACCTTGCTATAGATCTGGATTCACATGTAGACCAGGCCTGGTAAGGATGACACATTTCTGAGATGGCATTAGGGAATCTGTTCGGTATGGTTTGAAGTTAAATTCCACCAGTTGCCTTGGTGGGATTTGAACACAGGTCCCTGCTACGTTAGCCTACACACCCAGATTATTCAGTCAGTGATATTATCACTACATCACCATCTCTCATACCTGCTTCCCTGCCTGTGGTGTATTGAGAAAGTATATGATAATGAAATGGCAATGTATATCATGCTGTGCAGAAGCAACAGCAGTCAAGGACAAGAGACTGTGAAGAGTAGTTATTACCAGCAAAAGACCACTTTATGGGGACAATGTCATCTACAGTTGTGCAAATCAAATATCTTTACCATCTACTAGGATCACGCAACAGTTACTAACAGGAAAGGGTAGGCATCACAGGCCACAGCTACCAGCAGAGACAAGGATAGTCAACGCTCCAACATCCATCTTTCACTAGCCCCTCACGACATCCCTCTGCCTCCCTCCCTGCACTCAGCAAAAGGCCTCACCCCTATAAGCTTCACTCCCATTTCTCCACCCCCAAACTCTCTCCCTCTCCTCTGCCCATTGCCTTGTATGAATTCATTGGGTTTATTTCTGGCTGTTGCATGCTGGGTGGCTCAGACCTGTGACCTACAAATACTGAACAGCACTAACTGAGGCCCTCAGTTAGATATCTCACATGGAGCCAAAGTCCAAGACAGCTGGGAAAAGGTCTGGACCCTCACCTTCTGTTTCTACCTCAGCATGGTCTCAGAACTCTACAAAAACATCAGTACAACCACAAACAGTGACACACTGTTTATAGGGTAAATGCATTAACAATGGCAGGAGTCCTATGATTAAATGCTTTACCAACAATCAACAAATGTTAAGGCTTCATTCATTCAGAGTGTCTCATGATCAAACCTTCAGGAATCCCTGCACTCAGTGACAATGGGCAGTGCTGCTTGATTTGCCAGCTTTGTTGAAATGGCATGGTGGCTCAGTGGTTGGCACTGCTGCCTCACAGCATCAGGGACCTGGTTTCCATTCCAGCCCTGGGTGACTGTGTGGAGCTTGCACATTCTCCCCATGAAGGTTTTCTCTGGCTGCTCCAGTTTCCTCCCACGATCCAAACTTGTACAGGCTAGATGGATTAGCATGGTAAATGTGAGGGGACAGGGTAGGGGGCTGTGTTTTGGTGGGCTGCACGTCAGTGGGCTGGACAGCCTCCTCTTGCACAGTAGGAATTCCATGTTTTGGGTACCTTTCCTTTCTAGTTGGGAAAGGCTTCACCTCAGAGAAAAATATAATGCCACAACATTGAATTCCTTGTGCGGCCGATTGCTGACGTAAAATTGTTGATGCCATCATAAAGTTCTTCAAGGAACTCAGTACTTGCAAGTCTAATTTTGGCATTCTGCTCTCAGGTACATCGTATCTGACACTCAAGTATTCCTGCTGTTTCCATTGAGACTGATAGAATAAAACAATTCCTATTGGCTCACTGAAAGGATCACATGACAAGATTTCAAATTTAACAAAGTTAAAAATCACACAACGCCAGGTTATAGTCCAACAGGTTTAATTGGAAGCACACTAGCTTTCGGAGCGTCACTCCTTCATCAGGTGGTTGTGGAGGATAAGATTATACTCTATAATCTTAAGCTCTACAATCAGAGCTCTGAAAGCTAGTGCTTCCAATTAAACCTGTTGGACTATAACCTGCTGTTGTGTGATTTTTAACTTTGTACACCCCAGTCCAACACCGGCAACTCCAAATAATTTCAAATTTTAGGTATTTTATTCAAAGAAACTAATGCAACCCTACCCAAGCACCATGTAGTCCGCAGGATAACTGTTTTGAGAAGAAATCCAACAATCTCCCAGCTTCCAAAAGCTTCACTTATCACATAAGAACACAAGAACTAGGAATAGGCAACTCACTCCTCAATCTTGCTCCTCATTCAATACAATCACAGCTGACCTCACCTTTGCCTCAACTCCATTTTCATGTCTGCTCTCTACAACCCTCTAACCCAGTTATAAATCTGTCTATTTCCTCCTTGAATTTATATGTCCCAGCATCCATCACAGACTGGGGTTGTGAATTCCACAGATTCATACCTCTTTGACAGAAGTAATTTCTCCTCATCTTATGCTAAAGTATGACTGCTTGTTCTAGATTGTCCTACATGAGGAAATATCCTCTCTATGTCTACATTCCAAAACCTCCTTTTAGAATCATAAATACCTCAATTAGATCTCCTCTAGTCAACCTTCTCTAAGCTACCTCTAATGCAACTATATCCATTCTTCATTTCTCCCCATTTCATTGACCTGTTACCTTGGTGGACTGCCAGATGGTGTTTCTCTCAATTTCTGGAGCAGTTCTGAACTGAATAACAGTCGTAAGGACGACTAGGATGAATCCTTCTCCTCTTAGCCTCTGCAGATTGGAGCTTCTGGATTCCTTAGACTGCCAAGGGAAGTGTCTCTGTCCATAAACCATCTTTCTTCCCATATTTTCTGAATGGTGAACTTTCTGGAGGGTCACATGATGTGACTGTGTTAGCTGCAATCATTTGTCTCTCAAAGGAGCACGCCCACTCACTCTGTCACTTTCTGTCAAAGATCAGAGAAGCAGAGAATCTGTCCAGCTGTTTACGTCCTCATTTCAGGTATGAAAAATTTTTATTTCACTCACCTTGTCGCAACATGTTGCCATGGTAACAGAACTACATGGTGTGTTCCCGCAGTGTTGTGGAAACTCCTACCAATTTGATTTTCATAGCATTTGTTTTACCTTAAATTATAAAGATTTTTCAATGTGCAGCAATCTTAGAAATTTCTCATCCACAGCAATTGAAAAGTCTCTGCCATATCTGGTGTTGTAGTTAACAATTTGGGGAGGTGATGGCTTAGTGGTATTATCACTGGACTATACATCCAATGATCCAGGAAATATTCAGAGGACCTGGATTTGAAGCTTATCATAGCAGATGGTTGAATTTAAATTCAATACAAAGCAATATCTTGAATTAAGTCTCTAATGATGACCATAGAACAACTATTGATTGTTGTAAAAACACAATCTTGTCGATCAATGTCCTTTTGAGAAGGAAATCTGCTGACTTTACCTAGCATTACACTTTCCTACCTCATGCCATTTAAAAACTACTCCATATATCTATTTCTCCTACTAAAACAGATGGCATCACATTTTTTTCACATAATATTCTATCTGCCATGTTCGTACCCATTCACTGAGACTGTCCAAATCTTCCTGCAGCCAATTACATCTCCCTCACAACACACATTCTTACTCAGCTTTATGTCATCCATAAGTTTGGAAGCAATACATCTGGTCCCCAATTCCTAATTATTGACATATATTGCAAACAGCTGGGGTCTCAAATACTGATCCTTGTGGTACCAAACTAGTCACAGCTGCCAATATGAGAATGATGTATTTATTACTACTCTCTACTTTCTGTCTGTCCAGCAGTCATTAATCTATGGTAGTATTTATCTTCTATTCCATGTGCTTTGGCTTTTTTTAAGCAGCCTCCTGTTGGGAGCTTTACAAAAAATCTTCTGAAAATTTAAATATTTTATATCCATCAGTTGTCCTTTATCAATTTAGTAACATCATCAAAAAATGCCAAGTTAGTTAAACATGATTTCCCAATTATAAGTTAATGCAGACTATGCCCAATCAGATCATTATCGATTAGGTGTCTAATTTTCAGATCCTTATAATGGATTTTAACATTTTCCCCACTACTGATGTGAGGCTAACAGGTCAATGGATCACTGACCTCTTTCCCACTGCTTTCTTACATAGTGGGATGGCACTTCCTTCCAATCTGTAGGATTCATTCCAGAAGCTTTAGAATTTGTGGAGATAATCACCAATGTATCACCTTGCTCTATTGCTATCTCATTCAATACACCAGCATGTAGAAAATTAGCTCTTGGGGATTTATCACATTCTTCCAGTCCAAATAATTTCTCCAGTATTATTTTCTTACTGATATCAATTTTTGTTTTCAAATTCTCCCCAGACACTGGGTGATTTCTGGTATTTCCCTCAGTGAAAACAGATGCAAAGTAATCATTTAACAATTCCGCCATTTATCTATTGCCCATTATAAATTCTCTTACTTTCCCTGTAATGTCCATCATTTATTTCAGCCAAATCTTTCCTTTTCACGTACATATGGAAGCCTTCATAATCCATTTTATGATTTTTGTTTAATTGCATTCATATTCCATTCTCCATTTCCTTATTGGCTTCTTGGCCCTCCTTTGTTATATTCTATAATCCTCCTAATCCTTGAAATTATTGTTAATTTTTAGCATCTTTATAGGCTCCAGAACGAATGACCTCTCTTTCAAACAGTGTAAAATTTTGTCATATTCTGGTCACTTATCCTGAAAAATTATTTCATAACAAGATTATTAGTTAGCCCTTTTTGTTAGATCAAACTAGATCTAAAACAGCCTGCCCTCTCGTCAGTTCCTCAACATGCTAGAAAACCACTCCAAGAACACTCCAGAAATCCATCCTCCACAGATCTCCTGAGCAGTTGGCTTACCCGGTCTATATACAGATTGAAGTTATTCATGATTGCTGTTGTCCGTGCTACATGCTTCTTTCATTTCGTGAATAATACTACACCCCACACTACCACTATTATATGGTGGATTATAAATGACTCCAACCAAAGTCTGCTGCCCTTTGTTTTTCTTAGCTTCATCTAAACAGATTCCACACTTTTTCTTCTGATCTGATATCCCCCATTATTATTCAATTGATTCTCTCCATTACGATCAGTGCAACTCCATCTTCTTTTCCTTCTTGGCTGCAGTCCTAAATGTCACATATTCTTGAATACTTAGTACTCAGTCCTGGTCATCATGTGGCCATGTTTCTATAATGATAATTTGACATACCGAAGTAACTCTCTGGGTCAGAGGAACATAGGAATTAGGAATGGGAGTAGTCAATTCATCCCTTTGGGCCGTCTCTGTTATTTAATATGATCATGGCTGATCCTATCCTGGTTTCGATTCTACTTTCCTGCCTTCTTCCAATCGTCCTTTATCCCACTTTTCATCAAAAACATATCAATTTCTTGCTTGAATCTCTTGATTGATTCTATCTTCAATGCTCTCTGGGGCAGTGAGCTCCACAGATTCACAACCCTCTGACAAATGTAGTTTCTCCCCATCTCAGTTTTGAACCGAACTCCTATAATTATGACCCCTTTTCAAGACTGTCCCACAAGGGGGAATATTTGTTCAATGTCCACGCAATCAATCTCTTTCGCATTTTATGTACTGCATTCAGATCTCCCCTCATTTCCAAGACTCCAGTGAGTTCCAGCCTAAGCTATTTAATAGCTCCTCATATGGCAGCCCTTTCGTCCCTGGAATCAACTTTCTCTGAACTGTTTCCAGTGCCACCTCATCCTTCCTCAGGTAAGGAGATCAAAGCTGGACACAATACTCCAGGTGTGGACTCACCAATGCCTTATGAAAATGTAATAAGGGTTATTTACTCCTACAATCCAGTCCTTTTGCAATATCTGCCAGAATTCCATTTGCCTTTCTTATTGTATGTTGCACCTGCATGCCCACTTCTGTGATTCATGCACAATGACACCCAGATCCCTCTGCACTGATGCACTTTGAATCTGCTTCTCACTTAAATAATAATTATTTTTCTAGCCAAAATTGACAACCCTGTACCTATCCACAATAATGTCCCTCTGCTAGAGTCTGGGCTAAATTCCTAGCCTATCAATATCTATCTGTAAACATTTCATCTCCTCATCACAATCTGATTTCCCACTTATTTTGGTGTCATCCATGAATTTTGCTATGTTACACTCTTTCCCTGCTTATAGATCATTTGTATAGAATGTAAACTGTTGGGGTCCGAGACCTGAACCCTTGGCAACCCACTAGTCACAGTTTGCCATCCAGAGAAGGACGCATTTATCCTAATATTCTGCTTCTGGCAGTCAAGCCAATCTTCTACCTAAACCAATATCTGACCCTTAATCCCCTGGGGCCTTACCTTCTGGATCAGTCTTTTATGTTGTCTTTATTTTCAAGTGCCTTCTGGAAGTCTAGGTATATCATGTCCATCGGGTCTCCATTATCCACCTTGCTGTTTACATCCTCAAAGAAGTTCATCACATTTGCCAAGCACGACTTGCCTTTCCTGAAACCATGTTGATACTGGTGAACTCAGCTCTGTTTTTTCCAAGTATTCAGTTATCTCTTCCTTTATGATTGACTCTAGCAACTTCCTCACGACAGAGGTCAAATTAGATCATTTACTCTGTTGCTGTGTGCATTTAGCAAAAGTGCCCTTAACTTTGTCTTTTTGACATCATTCCACTTTGGAAGAGCATTTGATGCTCATCTTTGTCTCTCCTCTTATCTGGTCTCCGCAGCAGTTTATTAACTTCATGTTACTGACTTTATGAGCTACCCCTCAGGTTCCCAAACACTGACAGGCTAATTTAAACCCACTCTAATAGCACTAGTAAATCTCCCTGTAAGGATGCCAGTCCCAGTCCTGTTAAGGTGCAAAATATTTTCCAATCGACCTGTTCGGGGATGTTATTACACTGGAGCAGGTGGGATTGAACGTGGGCTTACTAGTCCATATGTAGGGACACTATCACCATGCCACAAGAACTTTGCAAAAGGTACAGCCATTTCAGATTATACAGGTCTCCCTACCTCAGAACTGGTCACAATCCCTCAGACATCTAATGTTCTTTGTCCTGCACTCGTTCTCCAGCCATGTATTCTGTCAACTAATCCTCCCATTCTAATGCTTACTAGCACACGGCACTGGGAGTAATCCTCTGATTACTGGAGTAGGAATGGTGTTTCCTAATTCTATTTTAGCTGCTTGATTGCCATGAGACAGGGTGGGAGAACAGGGAGTTAAATTTCTATCTTCATTCCCAGAATGGTAAATTGCTGTTTAGTGAATCTGGCAGTTAAAGTGAATTACAGTTATTTTAAAAAAGGAACCCATTCCACTTAACCAGAGTATTTGTAAAACAGCTGTTGCAAACTATTTATTTCAGAAGATCGGTAGTCTCTATTTATCTTCATAGGGCAATAAAACTCTTACTTGTAAACAGTTTAAATTTAATGATCAAAGACTTCCCAGGTGGGTTAAATTTTCCTCCCATTGATTAGTTTAACCCAAGTACCTTCTGAGGATGAATTCATCATTTCGCTTGCCCTGTGACAGCAATGATGTAAATTAGACAGATGGGAAGGGCATTCTGGGGTGAATCAATCAACTTTTGTTCGGAGCAACCAATTCATTGATGCTTGTTTTCCATCGATATCAAAGTTCAAAGTTCAGCCACGATTTTCCACAGGAAGTATTTCCAGTTCCAGAGGTCACCTAGCAATTGTGAGTGATCGAGAATTGCATTCGTCAAGCTGCCTTCTAACAGACCTGATTAACAATTCAAGGTCTAGTCTAATTCCCACCCCACCCCCACCCCATGGTGAGGACTTAAGCAAACTGATTACTGCAGAGATCTCTTTGCATTTATTATCCATGACAGATTCTCTATTGTAGATGGAAATATGCAATCCATTAAGTCAATACTGGCATTCAGTTCTCGAATAAATTTAGCAGTCACATCTCAAGCCCAATTTAAAATAACATCTTTGTCAGTCACAAATCTTAACAAAATAGACTCGACTCACTTACAGCAAAAATGTTCTAATGTCTCGGTGACTTGGACCTCCAGCAACAGGTTCCATCCCATGTGCTGCAGCAGGAAGGGGGCATGATTTCCGCTAGACAGTGGAAATCTGCCACTCACCAGCTCAAGTTTCCTGGGTGCTCCTCATTAATTATGTGGGCTGGATCTGCAACAGTAAACCCGCTGCATGTAGGGTCATTGGCATAAGGAGAGAAAGAAGCTTATTCTTGTCATATTCCACAAACTCCTGCAGCAAATTAAAAACAACGAGGCTGCTCAGAGCTTTTAGCAGTGTAGGTGGGAGAACTAAAATTGTTAGGTAGTAGTTGGCATTCAGTTCCCAGTCAAAGTTTTACTATGAAGTTCTCAAAAGCTTTCAGGCAGATCATCGCTCCCAACCTTGTTTTGCATTTATTCGCAAGATATTCGCAATACTCAATCCTCATTAACACTCAGCCACTGCAGTTATGAACAAGCAGGAGGCTGGAAGAGCACAGCAAGCCACCCCCAGTCCTGAAGAAGGGTTACACCCGAAATGTTGATTTCTCCACCTCCTGATGCTGCCTGGCTTGCTGTGTTCTTCCAGCCTCCTGACTGTCTACTTTGGCTTCCAGCATCTGCAGTTTTTTTGTCTCTCAACTGTAGTTATGGGAGCAATTTTGTTAGTCAAAAACATGGCAGGTGCGTGATCAACTTTCCTCCAAGCTCTGGTAAGTGTAATCTTCATCCATTATTCTGCCCATTCATTAATAATGTGTATCTTGCTCAAATGACGTCTTTCTCAAGATGACAGTGGGACGTGGGGGGCTCAGCCTAGGGTTCGTCCATTTCTGTTGGCTTTCTTTCTCTTTTCTTTCTTATTTTGACTTTTGATCTTTTTCTTTTTTCTTTGTTTTCTTTTCTTATCAGTCCCCAGGGTCTCCTGGTGAGCGAGGAACAGGATGACTCCCCTGGCCCAGACTCGTAGGCTAGGCCAAGGCTCCAGGTCCAGGCAACTGAAGCAGGAGAAAGTCAGTCTCGGCCCGGCATGGCAGTCTCCTGGTGTGGCAGTCTTGTCCCAGCATGGAGGTCTCATCCCTGTGTGGAGGTCTTCTTCATCGTCAGTGTCCAGGTATTCCAGTAGTCTGGCAGTCAGTCTCACCCAGGAGTGGCAGTCTTGGCCCGGCATGGTGGTCTTCTTCAGCGGAAGCTTCCAGCCTTGTATCGAGAAACACTGCACGGGGACTCATCCTGACTGTGTCTTCAGGATATTATATTGTTCCTAAATCAGCTTTCCCCGAGCCTAGGAGCCTTTAACTGAACAGTGATGAACTTTGTCTTAATTTTACTTTTTTAAGTTGTCATGCGTGATTTCAGTCATTACTATAGGTGCCATGGTGAGCAATTTAGAAAACTTTTCACTCTAATTTTTAATGTTGAAGAACATGTGACAATAAATTTCTTTTCTATTGTATTGTAGTGCATTCTGTTCTGAATGCATACAGTTTTAGGGTTGATGTCTCTCCATGTCAACCAGCTCATGAGAACTCTCTGTCACTGGCTGTTGTCTTCATGCAGTTAAACACTTAAGGAATGAAGGCAAAATTCAGCGGACGCAGGAAATCTGAAACAAACACAGAGAACTCTTGAGAATCTCAGTAGGGGGTCTGGCAGTATCTCTAGGGAGAGAAGTTGAGTTAACATTTAAAGTTTGGTATGAGTTGTCTTCAGAACAGAAAGGTATTGGAATTTTTAAAAACTATTTTGGAGAGGTCAATAAATTCAGCCCGTGGGAGCCTCAGCAAGTGGCAGCACATAAAGTGAGGAACCAGGTTCTTCAGTACTATCAACCAATCAATAGAGAATAGATTCCACTTGTCTCCAGATGAGTGAAAGGCAGCATTCAGTGTTCAGTCAATTTGACCTGTAAAGTGTGAACCTTGGTAAATCTGTGAGACACAGTGTAACTGTGGTGCTCGCAGTGCAACATGGGGAGGTGCAATGAAGCGTCAGATCTTGATTCCATGCGAAGTTTGTGATGAAGATGGACAGAACTCAATCTTGTGCGCAACAGTTCTGTGTGTGTCAAGCTAACAGGGCAAACTCACTTATCAGGACAGGAAGCTTGGGTTAGAGAGTGGCATGTACTCTGGTGGGCGTGCAAGAGATTATTTATCCAGTTTGTCTGCTGGTTCCTATGGACATTTGTAGATCCATAGCCCAGGCTACGGATGGCCTTATGTTCCCGTCTGTGGAAAACAGCGCCTTGTTTCTCTCATGGAGCAGACCACAAAAGGTGATACTGAACACAGAACATAGGACATAGAAAAGTACAGCACAGAACAGGCCCTTTGGCCCACAATGTAGTGCTGAGATTTAATCCTAATGTAAAATATAGTAATTTAACCTACGCACTCCTCAACTCACTGCTATCCATGTGCATGTCCAGCAGTTGCTTAAATGTCCCCAATGACTCTGCTTCCACCATCACAGCTGGGAACACATTCCATGCATTCACAAATCTCTGCGTAAAGAACCTACCTCTGACATCTCCTTTATACTTTCCTCCTAATATCTTCAAGCTTTGACTTTTCGTACCAGTCAATCCTGACCTGGGGAAAAGTCTCTGGCTATTGACTCTATCTATTCCACTCATTATCTTGTATACCTCGATCAGGTCTCCTCTCTTCCTCCTTCTCCCCAGAGAGAAAAGTCCGAGCTTATTCAACCTTTCTTCAGAAGGCAAGCCCTCCAGTCCAGGCAGCTTCCTGGTAAACCTTCTTTGCACCTTCTCCAAAGCCTCTGTATCTTTCCTATAGTAGGGCGACCAGAACTTAACACAATATTCCAAGTGTGGTCTCACCAGGGACTTGTAGAGTTGCAGCAAAACCTCGTGGCTCTTAAACTCGATCCCCCTGTTAATGAAAGCCAAAACACCATATGCTTTCTGAACAACCCTTTCCACTTGGATGACAACTTTGAGGGATCTATGTACTTGCACACCCAGATCCCTCTGTTCCTCCATACTCCCAAGATTCCTGTCTTTAATCCTATATTCAGCATTCAGACTGGGGGCTTTCTCTGGGCTGTCTGAAACATGTCCAGGGGGATGGTGGAGATGATGACTCAAAGTTCACTACAGCCCTTGGGTGCCCTTTTTAAATATGACCTAAAAATTGAAGTTGGTCGGGCCAGAATGTCCTGTGCTGCTGCCATAAGTTTTACCCACATGCTTTTATGTTATGAGCTTAAAGGAGTTAATCACGTGTGCAAACCTGTCACACCTACAAGTGGACGTACCTCTTATCTAACCTTTACATTGAGTCTTGGCCTGAAGAAAAGTCCACCTAATTGGTAAAAGACCACATTACAGTCAAAACTGGATCTTTGAATGAGGAGCTCAACAGCAGCAGGACTTGTAGATTTACTGATGCTTTGAGGGCACATGTTTTGCAAAAAAAGGTCGAGAAACAGAGCTCTCCCTCGACCATTTCATTCCAAGATTGTCAAGGAAGAGGTAGCTGACTTCTTCACCTCCGTTATAAGATTAATGCAACAGTTAAAGGGACCAGTTATGTCCACTGTGACAGAACAGGCTGACAAGGCCATGTCTTCCAATTCCTGAATGACATTGGCAAGAAAGTTAGGAATACTGGGGGTGAAGTTGGTCACCAGCCTTGACTTTATCTCCCTTATGACGGGCTGTTTTCATAGGGAATGAGACAAAGGGAGGGATTGAGTGAAACTAAAAAGTCTGGCACAGCTATTAGTTCTGGTTCAGTTTGTGGGAAAGTAGTGATCTACCCTGTGTGAGTGCATATGAAGGGGAAAGACAATGTTGGGTTAATCAGCCAGGGTGGTCATGTGGGTGAGAATGATTAAAGGAGGACGAAACAGAACAATACAACATAAGAACAGGCCCTTCAGCCCATCATTATTCCATTCTAAACTAATTCCATCGATCTGCATATGATCTATATCTCTCTATTCCCTGCTTGTTCATGAGTCTGTCTAAATGCCTCTTAAACATTACTATCATATCTGCTTCTCCCACTTCTCCCAGCAAAGCGTTTCAGGGATCAACCACCCTGTGAGTAAAAGACTTGCCTTGCACATCTCCTTTAAATCTACCACCTCTCATCTTAAATTTATGTCCCCTAGGATTTCACATATCCACCCTGGGAAAAAAAACTCCATCTAAAAGTTGAAGTTCTAAATTGGAGAAAGGCCAATTTTGACGGTATTAGGCAAGAACTTTCAAAAGCTGATTGGAGGCAGATGTTCGCAGGTAAAGAGATGGCTGGAAAATGGGAAGCCTTCAGAAATGAGATAACAAGAATCCAGAGAAAGTATATTCCTGTCAGGGTGAAAGGGAA
>NC_057712.1:99985609-99994101 GCF_004010195.1 Chiloscyllium plagiosum | reverse complement strand
TCGAGTGAATCCTTAGAAGAGTATAAAGAATGTAGGAGTATACTTAAGAGGGAAATCAGGAGGGCAAAATGGGAACATGAGATAGCTTTGGCAAATAGAGTTAAGGAGAATCCAAAGTGTTTTTACGAATATATTAAGGACAAAAGGGTAACTAGGGAGAGAATCGGGCCCCTCAAAGATCAGCAAGGCGGCCTTTGTGTGGAGCCACAGAAAATGGGGGAGATACTAAATGAATATTTTGCATCAGTATTTACTGTGCAAAAGGATATGGAAGATAGGGAAATAGATGGTGACATCTTTCAAAATGTCCAGATTACAGAGGAGGGAGTGCTGGATGTCTTGAAATGGTTAAAGGTGGATAAATCCCCATGACCTGATCTGGTGTACCCGAGAACTCTGTGGGAAGCTAGAGAAGTCATTGCTGGGCCTCTTGCTGAGATGTTTGTATCATCGATAGTCACAGGTGAGGTGCTGGAAGACTGGAGGTTGGCAAACGTGGGGCCACTGTTTAAGAAGGGCGGTAAAGACAAGCCAGGGAATATAGATCGGTAAGCCTGGCCTCGGTGGTGGGCAAGTTGTTGGAGGGAATCCTGAGGGACAGGATGTATATGTATTTGGAAAGGCAAGGGCTGATTCGGGATAATCAACATGGCTTTGTGCATGGGAAATCATGTTGAAGAAGTTTTTTGAAGAAGTAACAAAGAAGATTGATGAGGGCAGAGCAGTAGATGTGATCTGTATGGACTTCAGTAAGGCGTTCAACAAGGTTCCCCATGGGAGACTGATTAGCAAGGTTAGATCTCATGGAATACAGGGAGAACTAGCCATTTGAATACAGAACTGGCTCAATAAATGCGAGGTGCTGTATTTTGGGAAAGCAAATCTTAGCAGGATTTATACACTTAATGGTAAGGTCATAGGGAGTGTTGCTGAACAAAGAGACCCAGCAGTGCAGGTTCATAGCTCCTTGAAAGTGGAGTCGCAGGTAGATAGGATAGTGAAGAAGGCGTTTGGTATGCTTTCCTTTATTGGTCAGAGTATTGAGTACAGGAGTTGGGAGGTCATGTTGTTACAAACTTATGAGGGGCATGGATAGGATAAATAGACAAAGTCTTTTCCCTGGGGTCAGGGAGTCCAGAACTAGAGGGCATAGATTTAGGGTGAGAGGGGAAAGATATAAAAGAGACCTTTGGGGCAACGTTTTCACACAGAGGGTGGTACGTGTATGGAATGAGCTGCCAGAGGATGTGGTGGAGGCTGGTACAGTGGGAACATTTAAGAGGCATTTGGATGGGTATATGAATAGGAAGGGTTTGGAGGGCTATGGGCCAGGTGCTGGCAGGTGGGACTAGATTGGGTTGGGATATCTGGTCGACATGGATGGGTTGGACCGAATGGTCTGTTTCCACGCTGTACGTCTCCATGACTCTATGACTCTATGACTCTCCATGTTACTCATAATTTTATATACCGCCATGAGGTTGCCGGTCAGCCTCCAACACTGGTGAAAACAATCCAAATTTGTCCAACCTCTCATTAAAGCTAATACACTCCAATCCAGGCAACATCCTACTACAGCACTATTGCATCCTCTCTGAAACCTCCATATCCTTCCTATAATGTGGTGACCAGAATTGCACATAATACTCCAAAGTGGCCTAACTAAAGATTTATATAGCTGCAACATGACTCACTAACCTTTATACCTAATTCCCCAACTGACGAAGACAAGCATGCCATATTCTGTATTAGTGGTGCTGGAAGAGCACAGCAGTTCAGGCAGCATTCGAGGACTGCTGTGCTCTTCCAGCACCACTAATCCAGAATCTGGTTTCCAGCATCTGCAGTCATTGTTTTTACCAAGCATGCCATATGCCTTATCTATAATGTTATCTACCTGTGTTGCCACTTCCAGCGACCTATGTACAAAATCCCTTTGTACATCAATGCTCCTAAGGGTCCTACCAATCATTGTTCACTCTCTTCTTGTATTTGACCTCCCAAAATGCACCACTTCACACTTCTCTGGCTTAAACCTGACTTGCCATTTCCCTTCCCAACTTTCTAACTGCTCTATATCCTGTTGTGTCCTTTGATAATCTTCCTCACTATTCACAACTGTGGTCTGCAAATTAATTAATCAGACTGCCTATATTTTCATTCACTTACATGCAATATTGAGAATGATTGATCGTGAATTGTGGTTGGAAGTGGGTGATGTAGTGGAGAGAAGATGGTGGCACTTACATTTGTGGAGTGCAGAAGGTCATTGACCATCTTGAGGCATTGCTGCACGGACAATGGAAACAGAACGGACCTGGGTAGCAGACCAGGATCAGGCTATCTGAGTATGTTGGCAATATTTCTTTTGCTGGTCTTGAGGGAAGAGGGCATTCCTTCTGTGCACATCTTGTCCCCCAGGACCTCCAAATTCCAGCCCACAAATTAGCCTGCCAATTTCCCTCTATCTGCCATACCTGGGACAATTCCTGAACTGAAGGAACCGTGCAGGGCAGCTTGAGACTGACAGAGCTTGCCTCGATCCACAATTGTGTTCTCAATATAGCACTGTTGCTGGGAATTCTGGGAGGCCTTGGCAGTTGTAAATACGTACGCCTATGAGAAGGAGAGATCAGACACGCAGAGCGCCATGGTGTTGTGCATAGTTGGTGAGGCATATTTCGGAGAATTGCTTGAGAAATTTCATTTGAACTCATGGAGAGAATCCTCCATGAAACTTACCAAAATTGACTCTTAGCTGATTTCTCAAAATATTCATCCACTGATTTACCCTGTCTTACCTAAGGAGAGTACGAGGCACCAAAGCACACTATTTTAAATGTATGCCACTTAGTTTCAGAGAACTATACGTAAATGCTCCATACTGCAAGAAAGGCCCAACCAGATAGAGCCAGAATTTAAATGACTTAAGCACCTCATTTTTAATTGGTGGATACAAGCACAGACCTTTAAAACAGGGAAGCTAGGGTCCAGAAATTGTCACAGACCCAGAGCGAGAAAGGAGTGTGGTAGACACAAGCTGGATAGAAAAGGGAAGCCAGGCAGAGGAAACAGAACTGTCCTCAACTGTTTAAGGGAGAGATCCAGTTGGGAACAAGTGGAAAACTGCCCCAAGTGATTCTACTATGGAAAATAGGGTCAAGTAAAGGAAAGTTATTTCAAGTGTTCCCCAGATACTCAAGCTGCAAGAGCAATGTCTGTAACATCAAAGCTGGTCAATGTTGCCTCAGATATGGCCATTGACCAGGACAGTTGTCAGGAATTTGTATCCATGGGAATGGTGACCAATTTAGGCGAAAGTGTGGACTGCAGATGCTGGAGATCGGAGGCAAGATTAGAATGGTGCTGGAAAAGCACAGCAGGTCAGGCAGCATCCGAGGAGCAGGATGAAGGGCTCCTGCCCGAAACGTCGATTTTCCTGCTCCTCTGATGCTGCCTGACCATGGTGACCAATTTAGTCTCACAGACCTTGGTAGTGGACAAAATAAAAGATTCTCCATCTTAAAAGCAAATTACTTGCCAGCATGCTATTCAAAGGGTTAATGGGAAAATGATTAGAGGTGCCACTGCTTAAAGTTTACTTTGAGAGGGAACTTACTACAGGTCTCGAAAAAGTAGGGGTAGCCCTGAGCCTAAAAATAGCAGGGAATCACTTTTTATTGGGGAATGATTTGGCTGGTTACAAAATATAACCCCTTTCGAACAAAGAATTCTAGAGTTAGAGGCCATATGATTAAGATGAGATGGGAAAGATTTAAAAGGGACCTAAGGGGCAACTTGTTCATTGCAGATGGTGATGCATTGATAGAATGAGCTGGTACAATTACAACATTTAAAAGCTATCCGCATGAGTATATGAATAGAAAGGGTTTAGAGTGATATAGGCCAAAGGCTGGCAGATAGGACTAGATTAATTTTGGATATCTGGTCGGCATTGACAATTTGGACCGAAGTGTCTGTTTCCACATCTATGTCTGTATGACTGGCGGCATATTTGTAAGCTGCGAAGAGAAAGATTTTAAAGGCATGAGAGACAACTGTTCTACACAGAGAGTCGTTCATATGTGGAATGAACCTCCAGAGGAAGTGATAAATGTGAGTATAGTTACAATGTTTAAAAAATATTTGGACGAATAAGAAATGTTTGAAAGGATGTGAGCCAAGTGCAGGCAGATGGGACTAATTTATTTTGGGATTATGGTCAGCATGGGCTGGTTGGACCGAAGGGTCTGGTCCTGTGCTTTATGACTCTATGAATGAAAATGTAGGAGAAACCAACAGCAAATGGTAGAAAGGCCTGACACCAAAACAAGTTTGCAAGCTCCATGGTAACAATAAACTCGGTAAGGCTTGGGACGATGCGGGAAGGGGCACTTGAATTAAATAGATCATAAGGTGTAGGGGCAGATGTCGGCCATTTGGCCCATGCAGTCTGCTATGCTTTTCAACAAGCTCATGGCTTTCCTTCAATTTCCCCATAACCCTTGCTGCTGAAAAATCTGTCTATCTCAGCCTTTAATGTAATGAATGATTCAGCTGCAACAGCCTTGAGATTATGCCCTCTGGTCCTAGAATCTCACACCAAGCAAAACAACTTACCCACATCTGTCACCTAAGAATCTTGTATGTTTCAATGAGATTGCCGCTTATTCTTCTAAACTTCAATGAGTATAGTAACGACCCACTCAACATCTTCTCATAAGAAAATACCTCTGTACTCAGGATCAACTTAGAGAACCTTCTCTGGACTGCCTCTGCTAAGGAGCATATAGGACCAAGTAAAGGCCAGCATTATGAAAGAGAGCCACAGTTAAGTTAACCTACAGCCATCCTGGTTAATTCTCTATGGTCATTAGGTTAGATTACTTACAGTGTAGATACAGGCCCTTCGGCCCAACAAGTCCACATCGACCCTCTGAAGATCAACCCACCCAGACCCATTCCCCTACATTTACCCCTTCACCTAACACTATGGGTAATTTAGCATGGCCAATTCACCTAACCTGCACATCTTTGGACTGTGGGAGGAAACCGGAGCACCCGGAGGAAACCCACGCAGACATGGGGAGAATGTGCAAACTCCACACAGACAATTGCCTGAGGCGGGAATTGAACCCGGGTCTCTGGCGCTGTGAGTTCTCACCACTGTGCCACCATGCCTAATCAAATTTAACTTGCCTGGTTTAAATTTAAATGAAGTTTGGTAGTTAACTGTCAACCATCATCTATGAATTGCATTCTCCATGACAAGGCCTCTACCAATCATTGTTCACTTGTCAACCAGTCAGCATTCACTTCATTCTGTGTAAAATTTAGTGGTCCTTCAAATTGGCAAAATGTTGTTCCCTTTTAATTTGGTATTCTTGTGAATGTACTGATAAGTGCAAGATTATGGAAAAATGTATTTTCTTAGCCATTCTCCATGACTGTATTTTCCTAAATTGCAAGTTTTTAGATTAGATTCCCTACAGTGTGGAAACAGGCCCTCCGGCCCAACCAGTCCACATTGACCCTTCGCAGAGTAACTCACCCAGACCTCTGCCTAATACAGTGGGCAATTTAGCATGGCCAATTCACCTGACCTGGACAACTTTGGACTGTGGGAGGAAACCGGAGCACCCAGAGGAAACCCACACAGACACAGGGAGAATGTGCAAACTCCACACAGACAGTCGCCCCAGGCCAGAATTGAACCTGGGACCCTGGTCGTGTGAAGCAGCAGTGCTAACCACTGAGACACCGCACTGCCCAAGTTCTGAAATTCCTTCCTCCCTTTTGATCTTCCTTCTTAAAGAAACTTTTAAAAACCTTCCTCTTCGACCAAATCTTTGGTCATCTGACCTAGCATTGCATCATGTGGCTTGGTATCACATTTGTTACATCATTCTTCTGTGAAGCTTTTTATGATATTTTAATGGTGCTATTTGAATGTATGTTGTTGTTATAGATGTTACTGGTCTGGTCAATGCACACAGGTGATCTCAGGTCTCAAACAGAAAACTAATTATCTCTTGTTAATAACTTCCGTCAAAGGCAAAAGAATTGCCTGACCTGTCACGGGGAAGAAGATTGGGACTGGTCATTTCATTTACACCCTTTGGAGTGAACAAATAGTGTTAATTCTCAATCACACAGTTCAGGGTGGATTTGAACCAAGATTAAAATGCTGTACTTATTACGCCTTTCTATCACTATGGCATCTACATTTCATTCCTTAATTATGTTCACCTCAATTTAGTGATTAAATGTGGACAAATGTTAAATTGTGGTCCTCTACTGACTTAAAAATTCTAAAACCCATTCAAGTTGAAGTCCCACATAATGAGCAAAGAATGATTTGGCGAGTGCAAGCTGCAATTAAATGCCATTGATATTATCACTTGTAAAGCAAAATGCTTTGCTTTTCTATCACTCTCCAGTTCACAAGTGTTGTTATCAGCTCAATAAACTATCTATGGTGTAGAAAAAATGCTTCAGTACAGCAGTCATTGCTTATTGCTCTGTGGTATATATTTCAGTGATAACCGTAATAAAACGGTCAAATTGCTGTAAAAGGACTATTGAAGGTGAAAGGACAAAGGTTTAATTCTATCCTTTTGTTTGGTTGCATTCTTACCAACTTTCTTGACTGCAGCATCTGCATTATTAGCTCATTTTTGCCAAGCTCTTAAGAAATATATTTATTTTTCAGGGCTACACTGTGACATCTCCAATCCAGAATTCTGAAATCTGAGAATATTGATTGGCCACAATACTTTTGAGCAGGTGTACACAACATGTAGATGCACCATATGCTGTGTTGCATCAAATTGCAAAGTATTGAATGCAATGGCGTTTATATTATTTCAGTGTTCCTGTTTAAGTGAGGAGAAGCGGAACAGTCCTAGGATTCAGTGGGAAATCTGTAGGAGAGGTAAAAAAGATGGCTTACTGAAAGAAAAGTCAACCAATAAGTTAAAAATTACAATTAAAAATCAAAGTGATTCACAGTGATTGTCACACTGCCAAGCTATTAGGGAAAGAAAATTGTTTGCAGCTTTTTATATCGAAGGTTTAGTAAATAATGACTATGTGACCTTCCCCAATTGCTGGTGGGACTAATTCTGGAGTGCTTGGGACCACTTGTCCCCTCAAATTTATTGGAATAATTCCAGCACTGTATTTGGAAATATGAAAAGTACATTCTGGATAAATAAAACAATCTTTATTTGCATTTTTAACTTTTTATTGCCTGTTCTAACACTATTCCAATCCAAAATGTTAAGGTGGTAACATGACATACAGATTCCTCTATGTGCTGAAACACTGGATAACATTTTTTTGCAGATACTTACAGCTAATTTACTAAACATGTATTCATTTCGTAATTTTTATTGTTCTTTATTCTTTGATAGAATCATCGAGGTCTACAGCACAGAAAAATGATCACAACGTTTTCACCTTTGACAACCAGTTCTTCATCCAGACACACGGAACAGCCATGGGGACCAAATTTGCACCCCAATATGCCAACATTTTTATGCACAGGTTCGAACAAAACTTCTTCTCTATGCAGGATCTACAACCAATATTATACACCAGGTACATTGACGACATTGGACCCATGGCGAGGAGTCACTGATAAAACTACACAGTGACATCAACAAGTTTCATCCCACCATCAAACTCACCATGGACTACTCTCGACTATCTGTCTCATTCTTGGGCACATGCATCTCCATCAAGGATGGACACCTCAGCACCACACTCTACCCCAAACCCACAGACAACCTCACAATGCTACACTTCTCCAGCTTCCACCCAAAACATATTAAAATAGCCATCCCCTATGGACAAGTCCTACGCATACACTGCATCTGCTCAGACGAGGAGGAACGTGACGGGCACCTGGAAGTACTCAGGGACGCCCTCACAAGAATGGGGTACGATGCCCAACTCATCGACCACCAGTTCCGACGTGCCACAGCAAGGAACTGTAATGACCTCCTCAGGAGACAGACATGTGTTGCAACTGACAGGGTATCCTTCGTTGTTCAGTACTTCCCAGGAGCTGAACAACTGCGCCATGTTCTTCATGACCTGCAACACATTATCAATGAGGATGAGCACCTCACCAAGACCTTCCCCACACCTCCACGACTTGCCTTTAAACAACCGCCAAACTTCAAACAGATCGTTGTTCGTAGCAAGCTGCCCAGCTCTCAGGACAACTCCATACAACCCTGTCACGGTAGGTGCTGCAAGATGTGTCAGAGTATGGACATAGATACCACCATTACGCATGGGGACACCTCCCACCTTGTACATGGTAGGTACTCATGTGACTCAGCCAACGTTGTCTACCTTATACGTTGCAGACAAGGATGCCCGGAGGCCTGGTACATTGGGGAAACCGAGCAAAGGCTACACAACAACGGATGAATGGGCACCACACAACAATCAACAGACAGGAGGGTTCCCTCCCAGTTGGG
>NC_057712.1:99974062-99984945 GCF_004010195.1 Chiloscyllium plagiosum | reverse complement strand
TTGGACTATAACCTGGTGTTGTGTGATTTTTAACTTTGTACACCCCAGTCCAACACCGGCATCGCCAAATCAGAAAAAAAGACAGTTGGGCTCATTGTGTCTACGCTGAAAATGTGTTGCTGGAAAAGCGCAGCAGGTCAGGCAGCATCCAAGGAGCAGGAGAATTGAAGTTTCGGGCATGAGCCTTTCTTCAGGAATTCCTGAAAAAGGGCTCATGCCCGAAACGTCGATTCTCCTGCTCCTTGGATGTTGCCTGACCTGCTGCGCTTTTCCAGCAACACATTTTCAGCTCTGATCTCCAGCATCTGCAGTCCTCACTTTCTCCTCATTGTGCCTGCACTGGTCAAAAATAACCACCTTATTTATTTAGTCTTATTTTCCAGCACTTGGCCCATAGTCTGATGAAAGGCGTTTGCCTGAAACGTCGATTCTCTTGCTCCTCGGATGCTGCCTGACCTGCTGTGCTTTTCCAGCACCACTCTATCTCCAGCACCTGCAGTCCTCACTTTCTCCATAGTCTTGTATGCCTTGACATTGCAAGTGCACAACTAAATAATTCTTAAATGTTACAAGGGTTGCTGCCTCTCCCACCCTTACAGGCAGTGAGTGCCAGATTCCTACCACCCTCTGAGTAAAAATGTTTTTCTTTACATTGTGTGGCAGCATGGTGGCTGCTGCTGCTTCACAGCACCAGGGACCCGGGTTCAATACCCGCCTCAGGCAACTGTCTGTGCAGAGTTTGCACATTCTCCCCATGTCTGTGTGGGTTTCCTCCGGGTGCTCCGGCTTCTTCCCACAGTCCAAAGATGTGCAGGTCAGGTGAATTGGCCATGCTAAATTACCTGTAGTGTTAGGTGAAGGGGTAAATGTAGGGGAATGGGTCTGGGTGGGTTGATCTTCGGAGAGTCGGTGTGGACTTGTTGGGCCGAAGGGCCTGTTTCCACACCGTAAGTAATCTAATCTCTTCTGGCTCTTCCCTTAAATCCATGGAATGTTGCTGGGAAGGCTGATGTTAATGTGTGATGTTATGTGTTTGAGTGATACTCAACTCAAATTTCCTTTGAACTATGTGGCTACTTCAGACAGCACTTCAGAGTCACCCACATAGCTGTAGACCTGGAGTCATGGATGGCAGATTTCTGTCCCTAAAGGGTATTAGCAAATTCGATGAATTTTTACAACAATTGATGGTAGTTTCATGATCACCATTACCGAGGGTAGCTTCTAATTCCAGGTTTATTAATTTAATTCAAAATGCACCAGCTGCCATCGGGAGATTTGAACCCAAATCTTCAAAGAATTATTCAAAACTTCAGGATTGCTAATGCAGTGACATTACCACAGTATCACCATCTCCTGATTAATTTTAGTGTTTCTATGGACAACTAATGTTTAGTATTCACAGCTGTACAATAAAAGGGCCAGGTGGATATGTCTAATGGCCTTATCTGTACTGGACTTTATTAGCTATAAGTTCAATTTCTTTTGATTAGAATGTACTTTGATTCTGTTATACCCCCTGTATTTCACAATGGAATTTTCTATCATGTCGAGATTTGTGTCTTGGCTCTGTAGACCATATGGAATTACGCAGAAAAGTCATGGTTTCCATCCTCCTGTTACTGCGTTTGTCCCCTCTCTGTCTGTCTGCAGGCAGGCCTTGGCTGAGCAAGTTTATAATTCACCAACTCTCAGCATTCAGATCATGCACTTAACAAATATTAAATTTTTTGAGCATAAATGCCAAACTCCTGACAGCTTATATTCAATACACAGGAAACACTGTTTGCACCAGTTTCCAGCACTATTTCATTCAAATCATTGGGCTGAAGTGGGCTTAGTTGCTGGTGAGGCAACATTTGGGTCAGAAACCAAATGAACCAACTGGAGAGGCTTACCAGATCTCTTTAACCAGGGGAAAGATATAAAAAAGACCTAAGAGGCAACTTTTTCACGCAGAAGGTGGTACATGTATGGAATGAGCTGCCAAAGGATGTGGTGGAGGCTGGTACAATTGCAACATTTAAGAAGCATTTGGATGGGTATATGAATAGGAAGTGTTTGGAGGGATATGGGTCGGGTGCTGGCAAGTGGGGCTAGATTGGATTGGGATATCTGGTCGGCGTGGACAGGTTGGACTGAAGGGTCTGTTTCCATGCTGTACATCCCCATGACTCTATGACTTTATGACCTTCTCTCCATCATAAGAAAGGATTAAGTTGATTAGGGATAGCCAACACGGTTTTGTGATGGGTAGGTCGTGTCTCACAAACCTTATTGATTTCTTTGAGAAGGTGACCAAACAGGTGGATGAGGGTAAAGTGGGTGATGTGGTATATATGGATTTCAGTAGGTGTTTGATAAGGCTCTTGCACAAAATATGGAGGCATGGGATTGAGGGTGATTTAACGTTTTGGATCTGAAATTGGCTAGCTGCAAGGAGACAGAGTGTGGTGATTGATGGGGAATGTTCATCCTGGAGTTCAGTTACTAGTGGTGTACTGCAAGGATCTGTTTTGAGTTCACTGATGTTTGTCTTTTTTATAAATGACCTGGATAAAGGCGTAGAAAGATGGGTTAGTAATTTGAGGATGACACTAAGGTTAGTGGAGTTGTGGACAGTGCCGAAGGATGCTATAGGTTATAGAGGTATATAAATAAGCTGCGGAGCTGGCCTGAGAGGTCAAAAATTGAGTTTAATGTGGAAAAGTGTGAGGTGATTCAGTTTGGAAGGAGCAACTGGAAGAAAGAGATCTGGGCTAATAGTAAGATTCTTGGCAGTGTAGATGAACAGAAAGATCTTGATGTCCATGTACATAGATCCCTGAAGGTTGCCACCCAGGTTGATAGGGTTATTAAGAAGGTGTATGATGTGTTCGCTTTTATTGATAGAGGGATTGAATTTCAAAACCACGAGGTCATGTGCAGCTGTACAAAACTCTGGGTCGGCCACACTTGGAGTACTGTGTACAGTTCAGGTCACCGCCTTATAGGAAGGATGTGGAAACTTTGGAAATGGTTCGGAGGTGATTTACTAGGATGTTACCCGGTATGGAGGGAAGGTCTTACGAAGAAAGGCTGAGGGACTTAAGGCTATTTTCATTAGAGAGGTTGAGAGATGACTTAATTGAGACACATAAGATTATCAGAGGGTTAGATAGGATGGACAGTGAGGGCATTTTTCCTCAGATGAAGATGGCTAGCACGAGGGGACATAGCTTTAAATTGAGGGGTGATAGCTATAGGACAGATGTCAGATATAATTTATTTACTCAGAGAGTAGTAGGGGCGTGGAACACACTGCCTGCAACTGTAGTAGTCTCGCCAAGTTTAAGGGTATTTAAATGATCATAGGATAAACATATGGATGAAAATGGAATAGTGTAGGATTGATAGGCTTCAGATTGGTTCCACAGTTTGGCACAACATCGAGGGCTGAAGGGCCTATACTGCGCTGTAATGTTCTTTGTTCTATGTTCTATGAGGTCAGAAATGGGGATGTTTGCCGATGATTGCACAATGTTCAGCACCATTCATGACTTCTCAGCTACTTAAGCAGTCCATGTTCAAATGTAACAAGATCTAGACAACATCCAGGTTGGGCTGAAAAGTGACAAGTAACATTCCTGTCACAGAAATGCCAGGCAATAATCATCTTGAAGAAGAGACAATATAGTCACCATCCCTTGACACTCAATGGTATTACCATCACTGAATCCCCCACTATCAACATCTTTTGGGTTACCACCAACCAGCATATGTATGACGTACACGATACACCACAGAAATTCACCAAAGATCCTTAGGTAGCACCTACCAAATCCATGACCACTTCCATCTAGAAGGACTAGGACAGCAGATACATGGGAACATCACCATCTCCAAGTTCCCTTCCAAGCTCTTACCATCCTGATTTGGAAATATGGCCTAGTGGTATTATTGCTGGATTGTTAATCCAGAAATCCAGGTCATATTCTGGGGTCCTGGATTCAAATCCCACAACATCCCAGATGGTGGAATTTGAATTCAATAAAACTCTGGAATTAAGAGTCTAATGATGATTGCCGATTGTTGGAAAGACCCATCTGGTTCACCAATGTCTTTTAGGAAAGAAAACTGCCTTCCTTACCTGATCTGGCCCACAATTAACTCCAGACACACAGCAAAGTGGTTGAATCTTAACTGCCCTTTGGACAATTAGGGATGGACAATAAATGCTGGCCTAACTAGTGATGCCCTCATTCCATGAATGAATTTAAAAAATCGCCCATCCTTCATTGTCACTGGGTCAAAATCCAGGAATTCCCTCCCTAAGTGCATTGTGGGTAAACCTACAGCAAGTGAACTGTGATGGTTCAAGAAGACAGATCACCACCACCTTCTCAAGAGTAACTAGGGACAGGCAATAAATGCTGGCCAGCCAGTGACACTCACGATCTCCAAGTGAATCTAAAAGTTCAATGGCTTGCATATCAAAGACTATCAAAGCAGTTTTATGATTGGAGAATGGCATTCAAAAATTCTCAGAACTCCTAGATTGTTGCAACATTCTGCCCTCGAGCTGATTGCAGTCTGAAACTATTTCCATTCAGATCTAAAATTAAAACAAAGAATTGTGAATGCTGAAGATCTGATACAAAAACCAAAAGTTCTGGAGAAAAACACAGCGGGTCTCGTAGCATCTATGAAAGTAAGCAGAGTTACTGTTTAGAGTCTCGGGACTCTTTCTCCAAGAGTCATAGCACTTGAAAACCAGTGATTGCTGTCTCGAAAAGCTCACTGTACACCCAGGCAGGTACTCCGTCTGGAACTACCCTGCACAGTTCCTCTGATATTTACCTCAGACAAGGAAATATCTTTGACCCACTTTGTGAAAAGGGACCTGGAGGTCCTGCTGGATGGGCTGGTGGACCTGAAACTTTCTCTTGCCTGAGGACCGGCAGTGGAAGTCACAAAACTTGCCAGCCTGGTCTGAGATTTTCAGCCATTCTGAGGAGTGTCCTCAGGGGTCAATGACCTTCTCCAGTCCAGCAGAATAAGTGCCGTCATGTCTCTCCAATACCTTATACTTGTTGCAGGCATTACTGAGAGTGATAGAGCATGAGCCTTGTGGGAAATGGTTATAATTGCAGAAATAGATGGACTGTGAGATATTGGAGGTATCTTCCCCACTCTCACCCTCACTCACCCTAAATTGGGACACCATTAATCCTGCACACCATCTGGGTTGCCTGTTCTCTTACTCGTTTGGGAAATCTCCCCCCTCGAACCTACAGTAATATCTGTGCCACACATTCTGTAATACCTGCTTCTCACTCATTTCAGAAATAAAACTGCACTCAAACAGCAAGAAGAGTCAAGGCAGTTAGTACTGCCCAGTACCTAGCTCCTTACCCCTTATCAGCAGAGGCTCATACTCCTACTGCCTGGAGCATAGCCAGGACTGGTATTGGAGATCATTGGCCTCTATTCCTGATGAAGGGCTTTTGCCCAAAACATTGTTTTTCCTGTTCCTTTGATGCTGCCTGACCCGCTGTGCTTTTCCAGCATCACTCTAATCTAGACTCTGGTATTGGAGATTGCCTTTGACTTATTGTGCCAGGACCTCTGGGTCAAGGCTATCTCTGTTGACTAGACTGACATCTGCTGACAACCATGCCAAGCTTCCTAGTTTTGTGCCTGTGCTCATTGGCACAACAAGGCATTCTGAGCCAGGTACCACTGGATGAGGAGGCAATGCCATGCCAGGCAAGGATGCTGTGAGCACCAGATAGTTTCAGAGTAAGTGAGTGCTATGATAGTGAGGCAAGAACCTGGAGATACAGTCTGGTCCTATCCATGAGTTTGCTGTGTGTCCTGGAGCACAGTTACCTTGCTGCAATGTTAGTTGCCAGAACCTTCCAGTAAGTGTCTTCGAGATATGCCATCTGAGATACTAGAAACTGAATCATGTCAGCTACAAGTTTCTTTGGATATGGGGTTGGTGTAGCTGCTGCCCCTGGACTGTGCCCTGGGATGTTGACGCCCAGTGTCCAATGTGTAGATCTTTTAGAGCAAATGGCGAGTTGTACCTACCAATAATCTGCTTTGGTTTCCATGATAGAGAAATATGGAAAATAGGACCAAGTGTAGGAAATTTGGCCCTTCTAGCCTGCTCCACCATTCATTATGATGATTGTTGATCATCCAGCTCATTGTTGATATTCCAACCTTGACCAAATCCTTTGATATTTTTTGTCCCAAGTGTCATATCTAACTCCTTTGTGAAACCAATCAATGTATTGGTCTCAACTGCATTCTGTGGCAATGAATCCCACAGGTTCATCACTCTCTAGGTGAAGAAATTCCTCCTCATCTCAGTCCTAAATGTTTTAACTAGTGTACTTAGACTGTGACCCCAGTTCTGGACTCCCTGACCATTGGGAATATCCTTCATGTTACTACACTGTCTAATCCTGTTGGAATTTTACAGGTTTCTGTGAGATCCTCTTCATTTTTCTGAACTCCAGTGAATATAATCCTAACCGATTCAACCTCTCCTCGTATATCAGTTCTGCCAGCCTAGGAATCAGCCTGGTAAACCTTCACCGCATTCCCTCGAGAGCAAGAACAGGCTTCCTCAGGCAAGGAGATCAAAACTGCACAGCATACCCATGTATGGTTTCACTCAGGGCCTGTGCAATTGTAGCAAGACATCTCTGCTCCTGTATTCAAATCTTCTCACTATAAAGGCCAGAATACCACATGTCTTCTTCACCATCTGCTGCACCTGCATGTTTACCTTCAGCAGCTGCCGCATAAGGACACCCAGATCTCATTGCGTATTTCCCTCTTTCAATTTATAGACATACAGATAATAAGCTACCTTCCTGTTTTGGCTACCAAAGTGGATAACCTCACACTTACCTACATTATAATGTATCTGCCATGCATTTGTCCATTCACTCAGCTTGTCCAAATTGCACAGAAGCACTTCTGCAACCTCATCACAGTTCACCCTCCCATCCAATTGTGTGTTGTCTGCCAATTTTGAGATATTACATTCAGTTCCCTCATCTAAATCATTAACATATATTGTGAATACCTGAGGTCCCCGTACTGATTCCTGTGATCCCCCACACATCACTGCCTGCAGAAAAAGACTCACTTATTCTCAATCTTTGTTTCCTGTACATCAACCAGCTTTCTATTCATCTCAATATGCTACCCCTAATCCTATGTACATTAGTTTTATACGCTAATCTCTTTTGTGGAATGTTATTAAAAGACTTCTGCAAGTTCAAATTAACCACTCCATTGGCTCCCCTTCATCAACTGTACTAGTTACATCCTCGGAAAATTCAAGGAGATTTGTCAAACTTGATTTCTGTTTAATAAATCCATGCTGACTCTGTCTGACCCTGTCACTGCTTTCAAGATACTCAGCTATTAATTCTTTTATTAAACACTCTAGCATTTTCCTACTTTAACTGTCAGGCCTATGGTTTATAATTGCTGGATTTCTCTCTGCCTCCCTTTTTAAATTGGAGGGTTACATTAGATACTCTCCAATCCGTAGTAACTGTTCCAGAGTCTATACACTCATAGAAGATGACCACCAATGCATCCACCATCTCTAGGGCCACTTCTTAATTATTCTGGAATGTAGATTATTGGGACTTGGGGATTTATTGGTCTTCCATCAAGTTCCATCAGTTTCTCCAATGCCATTTCCCTACTCATACAGATTTTCTCCAGTCCCTCCTTCTCACTACACTCTGTGTTCCCCAACATTTCTGGTTTCTCATTTGTTGTCCTTTTGTAGTCAAACCAATTTCCTGCACTCCAACCCCCACTCTTCTCTCCCCTCCTAGAACAATGATAGGGTCCCCCTTGTCCTCAATTTCAACTCCATCAGCTTCTACATCCAAAGGGTCATGAGCTGCCATTTCTATCTCCTCCAGTGGGGTGCCATTACCAGACGCATACTCCCCTCCCTTATCAGCTTTCCTCAGGGACTGTTCCCTCCGGAACACCTTGGTCCACTCCTCCTCCAGTCACAAAACTCCACCGCAGCTTCACAGCATCTTCCCATGCCATTGCCCATGTAGCTCCTCCCTCTTCACTACCTAAGGCCCCAGACAGCAGCAATTTACTTGTCCTTCACTCATATACCTACTGTATTTGCTGCTCACAATGGGGTCTCCTCTACACTGAGGAGATGAAACTCAGGCTCGGCGACTGGTTTGTGGACCAGCCACGTTTGGCCAATAAAAATGATTCAAGTTTTCAGATGCTTGTCACTTTAAACACACCATCGTGCTCTTATGCTGATAGTTCTGTCTCAGAATTTCTTCATTGCTATGACAAAGCTTAATACAAGCTGGAGGAAAAAGACCTCATTATCCACTTTGGCAACTTCTACCCTTCAGGAATTAACATTGAGTTTAATAATTTCTGAGCGGGAACAACCCCTTCCTTATTTAATATCTACACCCATAACCCTAAGTTCTATCACAAAATAATCCATTTTCAACTACTCAATCTCCATTATCACCTAACTAGCTTCTCTTCTTCCCAAGCTTCCTATCAAAATCCAAGTGCCTATAATTTTTTCTCTTTCAACCTGGGCTCCCTCATCACCTCACTACCTACTCATCCCTCCTCCCCATGAGCACAAATGCCACCTTTTCCTTGTTGCTTTGAGTTCTGAAGAAGGGTCAGTGGACATGAAACATTAACTCTGATTTCTCTCCACAGATGCTGTCAGATGTGTTGAGCCTCTCCAGTAACTTCTGTTTTTGTTTGTTTCCGTTATATTGTGGTCAATTATCTAAAAGGAGCCTCACACAGCTAGATTGTGTAGTGAGAAAAAAAATGGCAACGTCCAGTCTAGGAGGGCATGTTCTCCAGGTGTTCCTTTAAAGTGTTGGTCCAGAAAACCATCCCATTTACACTCCAGGAATTCCTCCTCCATGGAATTGTTACTAGTTTGATTTGCCTAATCGATATGCAGATTAAAATCACCTACAATTATAGGTGTGTCTTGATTGCATGCATCTCCCATTTCTTGTTTAATACATTTCCCAGCCTCACCCCTTTGTAACTCATCCAATTCCCATTATTATTCATTTTGCCTCTGTTTGATTCTGGCCCATGATTTCTCTGTCTATCATTTTTCTTATTCCTTTTCAGTTTTTCGCTCTTGTCCTTGAATAGGTCCCTATCTCCTGTCATTTTAATTTAAAGCCTCCCCAACCACTCTAACAAATACTCCCCCAAAGATATCAGGTGCAAGCAGCCTAGCTTGTATTGGCTTGAGAGCTCCCCGTCAAGAACTGGTCTCAATACTTCAGTAGTCTGAAAGCTTCCTCCTCTCACCATCTCTTCAACTACTTGTTCATCTGAAATAGCCTGCTGTTTCTATTCTGACTAGCACATGGCATTGGTAGTAAATCTGAGATCACTACCTTTGAGGTCCTACGTTTCAATTTAGTTCCTAAGTTCCCTGTTTAACTTTTAGAACCTCATTCCTTTTTTTTAAGCTATATCAAAGTGCACCACAAGCACTGGCAGTTCATATACTCCTCCAGAATGTCCTGTAGTCACTCTGAGACATTCTTAACCAGAGAGATACATACCATCCTGGTGGCTTTTTGTGCCCACAGAACCACTTGTTTATTCCCCTTACAATTGAATCCCTTATAACTATTATTTTTCACACTTTTTCTACTCCCTTCCTCAGCAGAGCCAATTATGGTACAAAGATTTTAGCTGTTAACTGCTTTTCTCTCAGAGACCATTCCCCTCAACAGTATCCAAAGGAGTTTACTGGTTTTGCAGGGGAATAGCCACAGGGGATTCCTGCATTGTCTGGTGGTCATTCATTTCCTTCCTGCCTGGGTTGTCGCAGCCTACAGTGTGACCGCCTCTCTGCACATATGATCCGTGACTCTCAGTGCTTCCCAGATACTCCACAGTGCTCCCAACCACCATTCCAGCTCCAAAGCCCAGGCTTCCAGGAGCTTCAGCTGAAGACATTCCCTGCATGCATGCCGGCCCTGGACCCTGGAAATATTCCTGACTTCCCACATAGAGGAAGAAGAGCATACCATGGCTTTGAGCTCTCCTACCATGACTTACCTGTTAAATTCAATCTTTTGGAAGGTGTTTACTATTTTAAAAAAAAGCAAATGCCTAGTCCTCATTACTTTTGAACAAGAGCCATACAAGAAAAATCAAGAATACCTCTTCCCCTCTACACCAAATTCCCACTGTGCTCCAAATTGCCAGAAACCCACACTCATACTGGCCGTACCTTTTGCAACTGCTCCTGTGAAGCTTACTGATCAGACACTAAGACTCTTAGAGTCATAGAGATGTACAGCATGGAAACAGATCCTTCGGTCCAACCCGTCCATGCTGACCAGACATCCCAACCCAATCGAGTCCCACCCTGCACCTGGCCCATATCCCTCCAAACGCTTCCTATTCATATACCCATCCAAATGCCTCTTAAATGGTCCCACTGTACCAGCCACCACCACATCCTCTGGCTGCTCATTCCATACACGTACCACCCTCTATGTGAAAAGTTGCCCCGTAGGTGTCTTTTATATCTTTCCCCTCTCACCCTAAAGCTATGCCCTCTAGTTCTGGTCTCCCTGACCCCAGGGAAAAGACTTTGCCAATTTGCCATATCCATGCCCCTCATAATTTTGTAAACCTCTATAAGGTCACCCCTCAGCCTCCGATGCTCCAGGGAAAACAGCCCCAGCCTATTCAGCTTCCCCCTATAGCTCAAATCTTCCAACCCTGGCAACATTCTTGTAAATCTTTTCTGAACCCTTTCAAGTTTCACAACATCTTTCCGATAGGAAGGAGAACAGAATTGCATGCAATAT
>NC_057712.1:99957262-99973329 GCF_004010195.1 Chiloscyllium plagiosum | reverse complement strand
ATGCTCTCATCCAAATCATTTATGTAAATGAGAAAAAGTAGAGGACCCAGCACCGATCCTTGTGGCACTCCACTGGTCACAGGCCTCCAGCCTGAAAAACAACCCTCCACTGCCACCCTCTGTCTTCTACCTTTGAGCAAGTTCTGTATCCAAATGGCTAGTTCTCCCTATATTTCATGAGATCTAACCCTGCTAATCAGACTCCCATGGGGAACCTTGTTGAACGCCTTACTGAAGTCCACATAGATCACATCTACTGCTCTGCCCTCATCAATCATCTTTATTACTTGCTCAAAAAATTCAATCAAGTTTGTGCGACATGATTTCTCACGCACAAAGCCATGTTGACTGTCCCGAATCAATCCTTGCCTTTGCAAATACATGTACATCCTGTCCCTCAGGATTCCCTCCAACAACTTGCCCACCACTGACTTCTGGCTCACTGGTCTATAGTTCCCTGGCTTGACCTCACCACCCTTCTTAAACAGTGGCACCACATTTGCCAACCTCCAGTCTTCCAGCACCTCACCTGACTATCGATGATACAAATATCTCAGCAAGAGGCCCAGCAATCACCTCTCTAGCTTCCCACAGAGTTCTAGGGCACACCTGATTAGGTCCTGGGGATTTATCCACCTGTACCTGTTTCAAGACATCCACCGCTTCCTCCTCTGTAATACGGACATTTTGCAAGATGTCACCATCTATTTCCCTACAGTCTATATCTTCCATGTCCTTTTCCATGTAAATACTGATGCAAAATACTCATTTAGTATCTCCCCCATTTTCTGCAGCTCCACACAAAGGCCGCCTTGCTGATCTTTAAGGGGCCCTATTCTCTCCCTAGTTACCCTTTTGACCTTAATGTATTTATAAAAACTCTTTGGATTCTCCTTAATTCTATTTGCCAAAGCTATCTCATGTCCCCTTTTTGCCCTCCTGATTCAGTCCCTTTCTTAAATAGAGCTGTAGTGAGCTGAGATGATTGACACAAGTTAAGCCTTATCTCCACCTATTGACGCCCTGTTCAGACTTCAGATGTTGACTGTTAACTGTCCCTTCGTCAGCTCAGTCAGCAACCTTAGAATAGATTGGTGAACTTTTTAAAAAGAAAACGAAAGGAAGATTTACCACTTCAATTCCCATAGTCCTCTAAACTCCCAGAAACACACACTCACACTGTGCTCTTTCCCAACTTGCCCATGCAGTTTCTCCGTTAGTATCACACCAGCATTATTTATTGATTGACCTGTTGGCTGTGTATTCTTTCATTGCATGCAATAACGTTCAATGGCAATATAGTTTCCACCTCATCTGTATATACACACTGCAGGTGCCATTTTGTCACTCTAAAGGGCATTTATAGCAGTAAAAACATGGGAGCTGACGAGCCCAGTTTCTCACTCAAGTAGTCATGTTATTGACTTATAGATGACAAAACTAAAAATACTCAGGGAGATATTTATTAATCAAAAGTGTGGTAAGTGTGTTGACCTTGATTTATTAAATGGCAGTGCATTCAAGAGGCTGTAAAGGTACTTCTGCTGCTGTTTCTAATTTGAAGAACTTGACAGGTTCTTGTCAATATACAGGTAGTTCTCCTATAATGACATAATTGTGTTCCACTGAAACCTCGCTTAATAGAAAATCGCTTAATCAAAATAATTGGGCCTATGGGAAAGGTGGGGTTAGGGCAGACCAGCAAAGAAAAATCACACCTGATCACTCAAAAATCACTCAAATGTCTAACAAAGTATAGCACAGCCTGAATGAAGGTTGAAACCATATTTATTAACAAAACAAAAGTAAATTTAGCACAACATATTTAAAAATGTAAGAAAGTTGCTCTCTGTACGGTACCCCTGAAAGAAAGCTGCTGTATCAGCAGCTGACATCGACACATGCACAGAACAGTATAAAGACCCGAGCTCACAACACGCAGAACAACACAGAGACTTCGGTGCTGACATCACACATGCACAGAACAGTACGTAAACTTCAATGCTGACATCACACGTACAAAACGGTACGTAGACTTCGGTGCTGACATCACACATGTGCAGAACAAAGTACGCAAACTGATCCCTGCTGGAATTGTGCTATTGCCAAAGGAGGTAAGAATTCTTGAAAATACCATTCCCCAATTTTTCAGCAACATTATAGCCAAATCATGCTGCCGAAACATGTGTTATCCCGGAACTACCTGTATAAAATCTAGAATCATTAGAATTGTATCAAGGGAATACTGCACATAGAAGGGTAAGATGAATCAAGTGTCATCATTCTGGAAGAAAGTATTGTGGTGAAATATTATCATGTAACTCTGAAGTATCAGTGGATTTTGGACTTGTCTAGTGATATGTGCTCTGGTAGCACTCTGTCTGACTCGTGCTGCGCAGATTGGAAGATTGAGAAGAAAATTGGAGCATTGTTTACTATTTCCATCAATTTAACACAGTAAGCACTTGGAAAAGGGCCATGAGTGTTAAATAACTGTCACATCTTTAAAAAAACAAAGAACCACAAATAAGGAAATAATAAAACAAGCCTCAAACAACAAAATCATTTGGCTGGCATTATGTTGCAATGTTGTGATACATGTTAAGGACTCTGATGATTTTACAAATGTCAATTAAACTGTCAGCCAACTTACATCCTCAAACATATTTTTAAACAGTCTATTCAGTTCTTCTGCTGAAAATGTGTTGCTGGAAAAGCGCAGCAGGTCAGGCAGCATCCAAGGAACAGGAGAATCGATGTTTCGGGCATAAGCCCTATTCAGTTCTTCTGTAGGGTAAATTCCTCTGATTTGTGTAATTGAGATCTATTTCAATGTAATTGCTTTGAGGCTGAATAGGCTGGGGCTTTTTTCCCTGAAGAATTAGAGACTGAGGGGTGACCTTATAGAGGTTTAAAAAATCATGAGGGGCATGGATAGGATAAATAGACAAGATCTTTTCCATGGGGTGGGAGAGTCTATAATTAGAGGGCATAGGTGAGAGGGGAAAGATATAAAAGGGACCTAAGGGGCAACATTTTCACACAGAGGGTGGTGCGTGTATGGAATGAGCTGCCAGAGGAAGTGGTGGAGGCTGGTCTAAATTGCAATATTTAAAAGGCATTTAGATGGGTGTATGAATAAGAAGGGTTTGGAGGGATATGGGCCAAGTGCTGGCACATGGGACTCCATTAGGTTAGGGTATCTGGTTGGCTTGGATGTGTTTGACTGAAGGATCTGTTTCCGTGCTGTACATCTCTATGACTCTATGACTCTAAGTCATGACAAACACTGCTACAAACAGGATACAACACCCCAATAAAGTTCTTTGAATTGATGAGTTCAATTTAATTCAACAAACACACAAATATGGCATGGTTAGAGCATTATAACCCAGAGATAGATTTCAGGCATGAGCTTATGGGTACTTGAGTTGCCATGCTAAAACTGATGAGCAAGAGAAGCATGTACAATTAGTCTTTATGCATCTTTGGGAGTATGGACATACAGCTGCACTCTAAGACAGACTGGTTTCAAAGAAAATGAAGCTTATCATGTGGGGATTGCAGCATTGCTGAAGCTATGACTCAGAGTTAGATAGCCATCCAGTCACACAACATGGAATGGATCCTTTGGTCCAATTCATCTGCACTAACCACACATTGCAATCTGATCTAATCCTATTTATCAACTCTTGGCCCATATTACTCTAAACCCTTCCTATTCATATACCCATTTAGGTGCTTTTTAAATGTTGCAATTGTACCAGCCTCCACCACCTCCTCTGGTAGCTCGTTCCATACACGCACTACCCTCTGTGTGAAGAAGTTACCCCTCAGGTCCTTTGTAAATCTTTCACCTCTGACCTTAACTATATGCCCTCTAGCTTTGGACTCGCCCATCCTAAGAAAAATACCTTAGCCATTCACGCTATCCATGCCCCTCATGATTGTATAAAGTCACCCTTCAGCCTCCGATGCTCCAGGGAAAATAGTCCCAGCCTATTCAGCCTCTCCCTATGGCTGAAGCCCTCCCAGTCTGCCTGGTGGGGAGAAGGTTGAAAGGGGCAATGCTCAGGGTTGGACAGCTAGCCACATTTTTAAAAGTGGAGCAAAATGGAGCATTTTATACCCTTCATTTTGTCAGCAGCCTCCAGCTGTCCCTTAAAAATGCCTGGTTTGACTGCTGACAGCCAGAGAAAACTGACACTGCAGGCATAAAGCCTAACAAAAACAACTAACTATCGAATTCTCACAGACTATAGGCCTAATTCTAGTTTTGACCAAGTTCCATAGAAGATTGAGTGGGGTCCTAAGACATAGGATATGTCATGTGTTGCCAGCACACACTTATTTGAAGGCTCTATTCAACCCTTCACCCAGGTTTCCCTGCTTCAAAATATCCCAAAATACAACTCTTTAATTTTTTTTTGCTTGCACGCCCTCACTTAAGCAATTGGCTGCTGCATAGAAGCAGTAACTTTCCTTTCAAAAATAATTAATTGGTTATGAAACACTTTGAAACATCTGGAGGATATGTACAGATCCTATAGTATAATATCTTTTGCCATTTCAGGCCTCAATGGAGCCCTCAGGAATTCCTTAGTTTCAAAAGACTCTAGTCCATTAGGAAGTTGATGCTTTGCAACTGTTGCAGCCAAAACATTAATTTCCTCCCAGCCTGCAGCAATAAACCACTATGGACCATGACTGCTATTGTAAACCTGTTCAACATTCTAAATCAGGCTCCTGTAAGGATCATACCATGCTTTTTCAGCTCTGTAACCTGTCCCCAGCCCAGAAATCCAATCCTAACATGTTTCTTGCAGATGGGTCTACTTGAGGAATTGGTCTGGATTGGTTGTTTTGAATCATCTCTTGTAGCTTTTCCTAATGGGAATGCTACTACTCTAATTGTCTATGTTGATTTATGTCCTGACTAACTGCAATCAAATGATTTCCTTTACCTTTGTGGATTAACACTTCAGGTCAGCAACCTAGGAAAAGCTAGGCCATGAAAGATGATGGCTGATGGACTGTCACCACTCAAAGCTTCATTATGTAAGTCTGGTTTCTTCCTCTTTTATCTGCCACTATCCTGACCATCCACATCTCATTGATTTATTCGCGCACACCCACACACAATACTCATAGGATTGGCCACAATCCAGCAATAACAATGCTGTCCAGAACCATTTCCCACATTTATTGATGATCACGCTCTACGGAATCATGTCAATGCAGACTTTTACAGTGGCCTTTTCTTGTCACTTTGAAGCTGTCAGTGGTGCATTTTCCATTTATGTACATTAGGTGGGTGGTGAATCTTTGTAACCAGCGGCCTGTTGGAAATCAGAGCTGAAAGGCTTGCATTGCTTTACAATGAATTCATTCCTCCATTTCATTCAACAGAGAGAGCTAATCAATGCACAGCAATACAAGCAGCAAAATATGCACCTCCAATTTCTGGTGGACTCGTTGATGGCAGAGTCTAAATATCTGGAAGCTTCAGATCTGAAGAAACATAAATTCATAAGCTTCACTGTACAGTAGCACAAGGTAACTCCATATGCTCTGGAGGTATAAAGACAAATAATCTTATAAGATTAGGTCAGATTCATGACTAAGTAGTCATTGGGCCCTAGATTGAACTACAGAAGAAAATCAATATGTTACCACTAGAAGGCACCAAAGCTGGAATTATTTCAATACTCCATTTGCCACCAGCCTGAGTACTTGTTTTCCATTTACTGAAGAAATATTTGCAATAAGCTTCTGGGCTGATTGTATTAGAACAGAGACATGAGGTGAACAGAAGAGAATTGTGTGAGGCACCTCGCTAGAGCTGACAGAGCGAAGCCCTCAATGTTACTCCCCAAAACTGATGTATAGATAATTCATGGTAAAATTCAACCCTGGCTGTGCCAGATTCTGTATGTTGTATTCATGCTCTCCATCAGCTAAATCATTTGAATTAACCTTGTTCCTCTCACCCTTTAGTCCTTTCCATTATTACTGCTGGAACACAATTATTTTCAGAAATGAAGTTATATTGTTTAGGGTGGCAAGGTGGCTCAGTGGTTAGCACTGCTACCTCACAGCACTAGGGTTCCAGGTTCGATCCCAGCCTTGGGCGACTGTCTGTGTAAAGTTTGCAATTCTCCCTGTGTCTGCGTCGGTTTCCTCCCACAGTCCAAAGATGTGCAGGTCAGGTGAACTGGTTATGCTAAGTTGCCTGTAGTGTTAGGTGCATTACTCTCCGGAGGGTCAGTGTGGACTGGTTGGGCCTGTAGGTAATTTAATCTAATCTAACTTTCTGATATCAGCAATATGTTGTTTGGGCCAGCATTATTTTAAATAAACGTGAAATTATAAAGGAACAAGAGGAAAAAAACTGCTACTTTATGCATTAATTAGTTGCTGATAGATTTATGGTGAGAGGAGAAAGACTTAAAAGTGACCCAAAGGGCAACCTTTTCACGCAGAGGGTGATGTGTGTGTGGAATGAGCCGCCAGAGGAAGTGGTGAAGACTGGTAAGTTACAACATTTAAAAGGCATCTGGATGGGTATGTGAATAGGAAGGGTTTAGAAAGATATGGGCCAAATACTGGCAAATGGGACTAGATTAATTTAGGATATCTGGTCAGCATGGAGGAGTTAGACTGAGGGATCTATTTTCATGCTGTACATCGCTATGACTCTATGACTCTAATAGCCATTATTGACAGTCTATATTTTAAGTGAGATGTTAGCACAAATGTTCATGAGAAATTAGGTGCAGTTCGCTAGGAAGTGCTGAAAAAAATACAAAATCCTTCAAACAATCCATTGAGTTAGTGTGTGGTATAAAATACTGATTGCACTGTGCAGTGATATGTGTATATTTTTGGTTCTCTGTATTATATTCATTGTAAATCATGACAGATGGTAGCACCAGATCGGTAAATTAGTCTAACAGTGTGATATTTCACATTCTCTGAGATGCATTTGACATTTTGCGTAATCTCCAGCCTTCAATTTACTTGAATCGATTAACAATGGGGCTAAAAGATATTGTTATATGGCTCCAATATCAGACATTTACCTTTGACTCCAATCAATTTACATGCACAGGTTTATATAATAGTTCAGTGCTGGACTGAACACAGTATTGAATTCAGAATATGATTTTTTAACTGGAACAGCTTATTGTCAAAAAAACAAGAAATTATGAACCGTATGGAGTAACAATATAGTGTGCTTCTGGCTGACCTGTATTCATGTAGAGCAGCAACACTCAATACACAAAGCAGGAACATTTCCCTGATTACTGACGATGAACAGATGCTGCTCTGCTGATGTGATATCAAAATAAGTTATTAAAATGGGAATAACTGTCTCAGTAAATATTATAACAAATTTTGGCTGGTCCATTAGGTTGCTATTCCCATAAATAACTAGTGGGAAACAGCTCAGTAAGACAATATAAAGACCTACATAATGCAATTTTTTTTTTGCACAAGAACATAAGCTACAAGTGTGGAATTGTTTTGGAGGGGAATATAGGGTAAATAGACAAGATCTTTTCCCCGGAATGGGGGAGTCCAGAACTAGGTTTAGGGTGAGAATGGAAAGAGTTAAAAGGGACCTAAGGGGCAACTGTTTCATGCAGAGGGTGGTGCGTGTATGGAATGAGCTGCCAGAGGAAGTGGTGGAGGCTGATACAATTACAACATTTAAAGGCATCTGGATCGGTATATGATTAGGAAGAGCCTAGAGGGAAATGTGTCAAGTGCTGACAAATAGGACGGTATTAGTTTAGGGTATTTGGTTAGCATGGATGAGTTGGACCAAAGGGTCTGTTTCCGTGCTGTACATCTCTATGACTCTAAATCTATAAAAGTCTCCCAAACTGAATAAACTCAGTATCTCACTGTATTCCAACATTTGAATATGTAGATAAATGAGCTGTTGTCATATATTACATGTACTAAAATTAGAGTTCTATTTATTTGGAAACGTATATAAAGTTTCTATTCATTCATAGACCTGTTTTTGGTGTGTTGTTGATATGCACAATGTAGGCCATGGCACAATCTGGTTTGTGTTGACCAAGCAATGATCACCTTTAAAATGAGAGGGTCTATTCTGACAAATGCGTTCATTAAATGCAATTTCTTTTATTTACAGAATTTGAAGTCATACAATAAATTGATATCAATATGACTTGTTAATTTGCTTTTAAGGAGTTCTGAACAGTTAAAACCACTATGTTTTTTGGAAAAACATTAGCAGGATCAGAAAATACGTCTGAGACACATTCCAGGGAAGAATTTCACATCACTAGAGATATTAAATTTAAAGAAGAGAAGACCAAGATATGATTTGACAAGTGTGTTCAAATAATAGAGTCTAGAAAGAAAGAAGCTGTTTCAATTCGTAGAAAAGTCAAGAGCCAAAGGACACCTTGTTAAAATACTTGGTGAAAAAAACAATAGCAGGGCAAGAAGATTTTTTTTTACAACGCAATTGATTTGCATCTGGAATATACTTTCTGAAAATGTGATGGAGGCAGATTCAATTGTGGCTTTCAAAAGTAAAATGGATTAGCACATGAAGAAAAAAATGTTTGCAACATTTCAGGGAAAGGATGCAGAGTAGATATAGTGTAATGTTCCTTCCTAATTACCCTCGAGAAGATGGTGGTATTCCCACAGTGATATTAGACAATGAGTTCCAGGATTTTGACCCAGTGACAACAGAAAGGTTTAGAGAGACATGGGCCAAATGCAGGCAAATGTGTCTAGTTCCGTTGCCTGTTTCCACGCTGTATGAATCTATGACTCTACAGAGAATTGTCTGGATGTGATAATAACAAATGGCTTCCTTCTGTAGCCATTCTGAGATTCTAGATTCACAATGATTGTTAGTCCTTCTGGATATCATAAACATCAAAATAGTTCCTGGCATGTGAAATACAAAAAATAAATAATGACAATTCAATTCTGTCAGCATCAGATTTGTTACTAATTTCTTGTATTCATAGTTTATTTTTATACAAAAGAATGTGCATAATGATGCAGCACAAAGAATTAGTTGAATGCATTAATAATGGAGGAATTGAGAATTTGGTGCTAAAACAAAGAAATCAGATTCACAAGCTGACACATTATGAGAATCTATTCTTTGTTTGCACTTCATTGCAGGTATTACTAAGAGACTGCTGGCAGAATTGGAAAAAGATCTTCAAAAATGGATGATGTAGACCAACAGGAAAGATGATCCCTGATTGTCTCAAAGTACAGAATCATTTGAATATTTATTCTTTATCATATTGACACAATACACTAAAATTGTACCATTGGGCAGAATCTTATCAACAATTGGCTCGCTGTCAATTTCGGGAAGTGTCATGGAAGGTTTCCCTTCTTGAGCGCTACGGAGCTATCTCCCACAATTCTCAGCTGCACATCTCATTACATACACACCGTGCCCTGACAGCACCGCACTGTCACTATTGTGCACTCACCAACAGAGGGAATATTCGCCACTGCCAGGATCTTCCAGGATTCATATCGACAGCACCATATTTCAAAGCCAGTGGTGAACCATCATGTAATGAGAGGGGGAAAAAATTAATTGTGTCTGAGGGTAGTAGGTGGCTTGGATGACACTTCATTGTAAATAGCATTTCATAGTTGAAGAAGTGCTGTCACTTTACATCATCACCTGTCAGTTTGACTGTCACTGGAACTGCAGATACAGATGCTGCCCATCCTTAGTGCCATGCCATGTTCGATACCCTAGCATTTGATAACACCCTGCCCTCATTCAATGTGAGAGCTTCACATGTTGAAAAGATTTCAAACAGTTGAAAATATTCACTTTTATTGAATGATAGAAGATGCAATTTTTAAAATAAGTAATAGGAAACTGCATTTACCTCTGCAGTTACTAAACAAGGGAAGCTTAATTCTCAGGCAATAATGAATTTCACTCAATAACTGATGACCTCACTCAACTCACATCTGTTGCAAATAGAAACAGAGATAGGCCATTCCACCCCTCGGGTCTGCTCTGCCATTCAATAGGCTCATTGAATGATCCAGTACTCTTCAGGTCCATTTTCTTGCCCTTTCCCCAATATCCTTTACTTCTGACTAATCAATAATTTACCTCAGCTTTAAATAGATGCAAAGACTCTACTCTCCACATCTCAGTCTGAAATTGATGCATCACCAATTATGGTTGCTATGGGTAACCTGCCTCACCTAGCAACCATCTGGGTCTGGAAGTGGGGCAGAAACCTGACAATTATCACCGACATAGGCATTGTGGTGAGATATTTAATGCAGCTCTAAGAGTAGTAGTGATTATCACAGATAACTTCTACATTGAGTGAATGGAAGCCAGTTCAGGTTATGAAATCTGCTGGGTTATGTTACAGCGCTCTCAATGCGATGTCTCATCTATAGTGCTCTGTAACTGGGGGAAGCCAGCTATGTTGGCAGAGCCTGGGCTGCAGCTCTGATCCTGCCACTGGGGAAATGAGGTGAAGTTGCGTGAGCAGGCAAAATTTCATCGGTAACAGCCTTTGTAGGTTGGAGATTGAGGGAGGCCACATGGGTCCTCAATGGATCCATGGAACCAGCCAGTTGCAAAGGTGTTCCATGAGGCTGTCACCTTGACTGTCACCAGGACAGAATGGTCACCCACTCCTTCAGGTTCCAAGGCCTGCTCCAAGCAGATGACACAGTTCTGTGACAGTGTCCTGGATATCCTCAGTCTGTGGTGACACTGCACCTTGTTCATCCTCAGGAAACAGCATTGAGAATGATTGAATCTGGGCCTCCTTTACCTCTTGCACCTCCTCAGAGAATCTTGAACTGTGAATTCTTCATGCGGAGGCTGTTCAGCAGCTGCCGGAGTTTACTGCAGATCCTGGGCTTGATTATGTATTTGCTTCTCCTCCTCCTCCTTCTCTTTGTGACCTCACTGCTTTGCAGCAACAATCATGCTAACCCTGGTTGCGGCTGGATCCATTGGTTACAGTTCCTAACTGGAGAATATCAGCCAGCAGTGAGCATTTGTTTCACACACAAATGACAATCTTACAAAGTAATCGATGCAGTGGGATATGGAGGACTTCGAGGAGGAAGCCCATAGAATGCCTGTACGTAAATCCTTGACGTAGGGGATCTCTTATTCCAATGTACTTATAATTTAACATTTTGCTCATTTTTCTTGTGAAAAGCATTCGTACATACCTTTAAGAAGTTTTTGTTCAGTTTTTGCAGGAGGGTCAGCGTAATTTGATGAAAATTCCTGAAATTTAACAAGACCAATCATCTTACAAACATGGCAACAGGACCAGTAAAAACTGGCAACCCCTTTTGTTCCTCGGGGTATTTTACTGCTTCCTCTAACTTTCTTCAGGATGGCTTTTGTAAGGACTTCCAGGAAAGGAATTTCCCAAATTTCAGGAGGATTTCCTGGTTTAAGTGGGATATTGTCCCCTGAGTGACCTGGTTATTTTAGCAAGGATTGTATGATGGTAGGTGGGGAATACTCCATTGTAGTAGTGACAGTGTTGCATACCAACTCATTAATTTTTATTTCAAAAATATACTTTATTCAGAAGAATTGTCGGTAACTACATAAGAAGGTTCTAAATCATACCTGTACAGTCTGTGCACAGAGAAATAAGATAAATGAAATGTGGGAATTTACACTTCTCAGAGTTTCTCTACGATTGCAAGAAAGTGTTTTCCTATTTATGCAGGTAACTAGTTATGTTCATACCAGCTCATTATAGATAAGTGATGAACTTCCTTGGTTTGCATGAGTAGACTTGGACCTGAATGCATTTGGGCTGTCCTTTAAAAGTTATTCACTTCACAATACAGGTGACAGAAGGATGAGGATGGTTTATCGCCTCTCCAGCATCCATCCTGCAAAATCTGTACTTTCCTTTCTGTTACAGAAGAAGCTCTCTCATTCTTTAAATTTTACACAATTCGACCCGCTAGTCAGCTGGGTTTGTTTAGGACTCATTTTCTTTGCAACCAAGGCGAGGAGGAGCTCTGAGAAACATTCGGGTGAATACAGATCATGCCTGCAACCTTATTATTAGAATTGATATGTATATATTTTGACTTCATCGCTCACCTGAACATAAACAATTTCTCAGACACATATTATTTCAAAGTCTAGTTCAAAAGAAAAAAAGAAAGTCCTGATTTTTGGCTAACTGAGATACTAAATCTTAAAATTTTGCCTACAAATTCCATTTCAGTAGTACTTAGCTATAAAGTCCACACACAACATAAACAAATATTTATGCGTTCAACGAACACAACCCCAATTCATAATTCATGCATCCTTGCCCTTCAAGCCCTGTGGACACTGCAAACACATATTTACATTGTACGGATTATTTTTAATAACTTCTTTGATTCCTACACATTGGACTTCATTTAAACTCACTCAAAATGAAAAGTAATTGAATATAGATAATATGGGGCTGATTTTCATCTCCCAATGGATGTCTGAATTAGATTGCAAAATGGCAAACACACATTTCTTTGATAGAAAAACAATATTTTTCTGCCTTCTTGACTGTACATCACTTCATGTGGTCTTTTTACAAGTTGGAATGGTCTTGGGCGCACAATGTACCTTTTCTGAAACCGAAGTCTCCTTTGTAAGGATTGCAAGAAAAGTGCAGTTCCTCCTGCACACTATTTTTAGATGCTGGTGTGCATTTTTGGGAGACCTAAAAACACATCATTAGAGAGTTTATAACCACTGGAGGAAGCCTTCTGAGGAGTTTTGGCAACATTCTGAAAAATAAGTGCAAATTGTGTACTCTAATTTCAAATATTGTTGTTATGTGCAATATGATAATGAAGCTCTCTTTTAAAGCAATGCTTCATCATATGGCTCTGCCTTGCAAAGGTAATTTGCTCATTACATTTCCAATTATTGCACACATATTAGCATTAATTACAGTACTTTTCCCAATGGAGAAAATAATATACAATATTCAATACTTTAGAAAATTCTCCTGAAAAGCTTTCCTGACATGTTTTAGACTGAAACTTAAATGTGTAGACACCTTCATAGCATTTAAAAATGGGCTTGTTTTCAAAGTAAAATCAAAATCTAAGCTTTGATCTGGTGGATTTCATTAATTGACAATATATTTTGAAATGGAAATGAACATCAGCTTAAAAGAAAGTCCTCTGTTTCTGTTCAAATGGGCTGTATTGATGACATTTTCTTTGATAGCTGAGCTATTATGAATTCTAATGAGTTTAAGAACCAACCTTTTTTTGCAGGGGGTGCTGTGTCCATATCTTAATTGGCAATTTTAAGATGTTATTAAAGTATTATTCATCTTTGAGGTTGCAAACAGAGGAATGCTTTTTTTAAAATAGATTGATCACTTGAAAAGGATTTATGGAAGACATCTTTTTCAGTTTGAAATGTATTTGAATATGGTAGCTCTAATATGTTGTTATAATTTTATTTTGTAATGTCTATTTCAAATTAAGTATTCTTGTGCTTGTCCTGATGAGTGCAGGACAAAAAGCTTTAGCAACATGTCTCTCTGTTCTGTAACACTTTTGAAGTGTATCAGTGTAGGAAACATGACAGCCAAATTTCACATAGCAAGCACTCCCAAACAGCAGTGGTTGAAGATCTGTTTTTGTGAGCGTGACTAAAAGAGATACATTGATCAGGATGTTGGGGATGACTAGGCTGCTCTTCTTTGAATTAGTGCCAAGGGATCTTTTATATCCGCTTGATCGGGCAATTGTTTTGATTTGATTTGAGTTATTTATTGTCATGTCTATCTTATTACAAAATACAGTGAAATTGTATTTTGGCAATATACTATTGCCACTCTCTGGCGCCATCTTAAATCACAGAGAAATAAATCACAACATAGAACATAAAAGCAGAAAACTGAAGAAATTAAGAAAACGTGTCCAACTTTATAGTCCTTCTTGTTAAGTGTTCCATCATGGGCCTTGGGCCTAGGCACCAGTTTCCTTTGCCGTGCTGCCATTGCTGAAATGAAATTCGGCCACTCTTCGGTGCCATCTCATCTCTACTGACGCCAGGTCCACAAATGAACCTCGCCAATGCAGACACCACCAATGCCGCCGTGTACTGCACCGATGCAAACCCAACTCTGCCACTGCCAAGTGTCTGCTTTGGGCCCACCTCACCAATACAGCTGCTGCTGATGCGTCCAGATCTCATACTGGCTCCAAAATTGCCTCCGATGCTTCTGTTATAAGTCCATGCTGCTGGGCCTACTCAAGTCCACACTGCTCATCCTACTTGAATTCACCCTGCTGGGCCTACTTAAGTACCTGCTACTCAATCTACTTGAGTTCACCCTGCTGGGCCTACTTAAGTACATGCTGCTCAGCCTATTCGAGACCAATCTGCTAGACCTACGCGAGACCACACTGCTAGACCTACTCGAGGCCATGCTGCTGAACCTACTCCAGTCCACTCTGCTGGACCTACTTGATTCCAACCTGCTGGACCTACTTGATTCCAACCTGCTGGACCTATTTAAATCCACTCTGCTGGACATACTCAAGTCCACTCTGCTGGACCTATTCGAGACCACTCTGCTGGGCCTTCTCAAGTCCATCCTGCTGGACCTACTCAAGTCCACTCTGCTGGTCCTACTCGAGTCCACACTGCTGGTCCTACTCGAGTCCACACTGCTGGACCTACTCGAGACCACCCTGCTGGACCTACTCGAGACCACCCTGCTGGACCTAACCAAGTCCCCTCTGCTGGACCTAACCACGTCCGCCCTGCTTGACTTAACCAAGTCCACCTTGCTGGACCTACTCGAGGCAACCCTGCTGGACCTAACCAAGTCCACCCTGCTGGACCTACTCAAGTCCACTCTGCTGGACCTACTCAAGTCCACCCTGCTGGACCTACTCATGTCCACCCTGCTGGACCTACTTGAATCCACCCCGCTGGACCTAACCAAGTCCATCCTGCTGGACCTACTTGAGTCCACTCTGCTGGACCTACTTGAATCCACCCTGCTGGACCTACACAAGTCCACTCTGCAGGACCTGCTCGACTTCAGTCTGCTGGACCTACTCAGGTCCACCCTGTTGGACCTACTCAGGTCCACCCTGCTGGACCTACTCGAGTCCACTCTGCTGGACATACTCAAGTCCACCCTGCTGGACCTACTCATGTCCACTCTGCTGGACCTACTTGAGACCACCCTGCTGGACCTAACCACGTCCACCATGCTGGACCTACTCGAGTCCACCCTGCTGGACCTAACCATGTCTACCCTGTTGGACCTACTCAGGTCAACCCTGCTGGACCTACTCGAATCCACTCTGCTGGACCTACTCGAGTCCACGCTACTGGACCTAACCAAGTCCACTCTGCTGGACCTACTCAAGTCCACTCTGCTGGACCTACTCAAGACCACCCTTCTGGACATAACTACGTCCACTCTGCTGGACCTACTCAAGTCCACATTGCTGGACTTACTCGAGTCCACTCTGCTGGACCTACTCAAGACCACCCTGCTGGACATAAACACGTCCTCTCTGCTGGACCTACTCGAGACCACTCTGCTGGACCTACTCGAGTCCACTCTGCTGGACCTACTCGAGACCACCCTGCTGTACCTACTCGAGACCACCCTGCTGGACCTAACCAAGTCCCCTCTGCTGGACCTAACCACGTCTGCCCTGCTGGACTTAACCAAGTCCACCTTGCTGGACCCACTCGAGGCAACCCTGCTGGACCTAACCAAGTCCACTCTGCTGGACCTTCTCAAGTCCACCCTGTTGGATCTACTCAAGTCCACCATACTGGACCTAACCAAGTCCACTCTGCTGGACCTACTCAAGTCCACTCTGCTGGACCTACTCGAGTCCACCCTGCTGGACTTACTCGAGACCACCCTGCTGGACCTAACCAAGTCCCCTCTGCTGGACCTAACCACGTCCGCCCTGCTTGACTTAACCAAGTCCACCTTGCTGGACCTACTCGAGGCAACCCTGCTGGACCTAACCAAGTCCAC
>NC_057712.1:99932894-99955175 GCF_004010195.1 Chiloscyllium plagiosum | reverse complement strand
CTGCTGGACCTACTCGAGACCACCCTGCTGGACCTAACTACGTCCACCCTGCTGGACCTACTCAGGTCCACCCTGTTGGACCTACTCGAGTCCACCCTGCTGGACCTAACCATGTCCCCTCTGCTGGACCTAACTACGTCGGCCCTGCTGGACCTAACCAAGTCCATCCCCACTGGAACTTCTCACGTTCACCCTGCTGGACATAACCACGTCCGCCCCGCTGGACTTAACCATGTCCACCCTGCTGGACCTACTCGTGTCCACCCTGCTGGACCTAACCAAGTCCACCCTGCTGGACCTAACCAAGTCCACCCTGCTGGACCTACTCGAGACCACCCTGCTGGACCTAACTACGTCCACCCTGCTGGACCTACTCAGGTCCACCCTGTTGGACTTACTCGAGTCCACCCTGCTGGACCTACTCAAGTCCACCCTGCTGGATCTACTCAAGTGGACTCTGGTGGACCTACTCAAGTCCACCCTGCTGGACCTAACCAAGTCCACTCTGTTGGACCTACTTGAATCCACCCCGCTGGACCTAACCAAGTCCAACCTGCTGGACCTACTCAAGTCCACTCTGCTGGACCTACTCGAGTCCACCCCGCTGGACCTACCTGAGTCCACTCTGCTGGACCTACTCGAGATGATCCTTCTGGACATAACCAAGTCCACTCTGCTGGACCTCCTCAAGTTCACCCTGCTGGACCTACTCGGGTCCACCCTGCTGGACCTAACCAAGTCCACTCTGCTGGACCTACTTGAATCCACCCCACTGGACCTAACCAAGTCCATCCTGCTGGACCTAACCAAGTCCACTCTGCTGGATCTACTCAAGTCCACCCTGCTAGACCTAACCAAGTCCACCCTGCTAGACCTAACCAAGTCCACTCTGCTGGGCCTACTCAAGTCCACCCTGCTGGACCTACTCATGTCCACCCTGCTGGACCTAACCAAGTCCACTCTGCTGGACCTACTTGAATCCACCCCACTGGACCTAACCAAGTCCATCCTGCTGGACCTACTCAAGTCCACTCTGCTGGATCTACTTGAATCCTCCCTGCTGGACCTACACAGGTCCACTCTGCAGGACCAACCCGAGTCCAGTCTGCTGGACCTACTCAAGTCCACCCTGCTGGACCTACTTGAGTCCACTCTGCTGGACCTACTCGGGACCACACTGCTGAACCTAACCAAGTCCACAATGTTGGACCTACTCGAATCTACCCTACTGGACCTAACCAAGTCCTCTCTGCTGGACCAACTCATGCCCACTCTGCTGGACCTACTCGAGACCACCCTGCTTGACCTAACCACATTCGCCCTGCTGGACCTAACCAAGTCCACCCTGCTGGACCTACTCGAGTCCACCCTGCTGGACCTAACCAAGTCCACTCTGCTGGACCTAACCAAGTCCACTCTGCTGGACCTAACTACGTCCACCCTGCTGGAACTACTCACGTCCACCCTGCTGGACCTAACCACGTCTGCGCTGCTGGACTTAACCAAGTCCACCCTGCTGGACCTACCCGAATCCACCCTGCTGGACCTAACTACGTCCAACCTGCTGGACCTACTCAGGTCCACCCTGTTGGACCTATTCGAGTCCACTATGCTGGACCTAACCAAGTCCACCCTGCTGGGCCTACTCAAGTCCACCCTGCTGGACCTACTCAAGTCCACCCTCCTGGACCTAACCAGGTCCACTCTGCTGGACCTACTTGAATGCACCCCGCTGGACCTAACCAAGACCACCCTGCTGGACCTAACCAAGACCACCCTGCTGGACCTAACCAAGTCCACTCTGCTGGACCTTCTTGAGTCCACCCTGCTGGTCCTAACCATGTCCACCCTGCTGGACCTACTTGAATCCATCCTGCTGAATGAAGCTTGTCTTCATTCACATTGACAGGAATTGCCTTTTTCTTCTTAAACATCCACAAAAAATGTGGAGGGAGGTTGGGTTAGAGTTAAAGTAAATTGAAAGGAGCAGAAAGACAATATCCTGTTTAAATGGGAAAATAATCAGGTAAAAAGCAAGTGTGGGAGGGAGGTGAAGTGAAAGCAGTTTGAGATAGAGCTCATTAACCTCGATTGAAGAGGACTGCAGTGAAAGTAAAACACTGTCCAGCTCTTTCCCTGAGTTGGAGACTAGCCAAAGTCTAACAATAATATCATTTAAAATAAAAATAAGTTAGCTTCTTTTTTTTAATATGGACTCAAAGATACGGAGCTATGATTTAAAAAGTGATTAAATTCCACACTATACAGTCGGCAACCAAAAAAAAGGGCAGTCAATTCTTTTTAGAAATTACAGATCACTAAATTGAAAGGGGGCTATTTCTTGCATCACAAACCACTTGGACTTTTTAAAAGAGCAGCCATTGGGCTGAATCTTATGTTTTTCTGGCAAAGTTTCGGTTGCGTTGGATACTTCAGGGCGATTTTACTCTGAGGCCCAATGAAGTTTCTCACTGTTTCTTACCAAACTCACCTCATTAACTACTGACCTCCACATTTACGGTGCCCCTCTTGTCCGATTCTCATCTCAACCTACACTGAGCCATTCCCAGAACAACACGCCACTGCCAAGGTATCCGGAACTGACGGGCATCCCTGGCACTAGCGCCATCTTGTAAAATGGATAAGCATTGTCAGTCCGGAGCTCTGACACACCACTTGTGAAAGCACAAAATGTGGAGAGAGATGTTTCCGATGTCAAGCTCAGCATTGCTGGACTCCTCACTCAATTCTGTCACAAATTGTGTCGTAGCCCACGTCATTCAGACGGGACAGTAAATTGTAAATTTATGGAGATTATTCGTTGCTAAATGCCTTATTGATGGCCCAACTCAACTCATTAATAGTCAGCATCCCAGCTTACCAACGCTCCCCAAATAAGCTAGACATCGAGAAAACTAGACATGGAAGTCCGAACAGGGTACCCGGTGAGTTCAGCTTGCCGATCTCCATCTTGGACTCTGGAAACCAATATCTCAGAGCAAGTGCCGATGGCAGCAAACAACAGACCCTCCATCCACGAATGTTGGCATCTGATATGTGCCAGTCTCCCTGAACCCTCCAATCCACTTACAGGATGCTCTACACTTCAGTACTTCACCAATGCTTCATTGTCATGCTGCAGCAAGATCAGTGTGAACTCAGGGAGATACAGCCAGTGCATAGACTGGAGCAGACTCCATCTCCAGGCTCTTCATTTGCTGCCGCAGCACTCATTCACATACTGTGTCCCTGCCTGAATGCTTATGGCATTGTTGCCTTGCCTTGTCATTCTGCACTTGGTCCCTTCGGCCAGATATATGAGGCTCATATTACTTCTGCCTTGTCTTGCCATTTAGTGCAGACACCAAGCCAGGAAGCTTGTCATCGTCATCAGTCAAACCAAATGAGATAGCCTTTGCTCAGGAGTCTCAGCACAGTCAGAACAGCCTCTAATATTAGCCCAGGGGCTTGGAAACAGATAGTCAGCCACTTGGAGAGGTCAGAGTCAGGACAATTTCCATATCAGGGGTAAGGAGCTAAATGGCCCGCCCCCATCAACAAACTTGATGCTTACAGCTTTCTTTCAAGAATGAGAGGAAAGGCAGTTGCTAGGAGAGATAAAAGTGGGTGGCACAGTTTTTACCCTTTGGTGTAAGTGGGGAGGTCATGGTAGTGGCATTTGTGAATGAGTGAAGGAAGATGCTCAGGCAATATTGAGAGTGGTAGAGAATGAACCTTGGTGGAATAGGGTACAATGATAGAGATTGAGAGACTGTGAGGTATTGGTGGTACCTACACTGGCAGAGTGGGAAAGGTCATTGGCCCTTTTCTTTCAGTGCTGGCCATTCCTCCAGATGGCTGAGAATGCAACCTCAGAACGGATTGGCATAGCCTGGTATTATGGTTTCCACTGCTGGTGCCAGGGGAAAAAAATATCTGCACCATCCCATCCAGCAGAACCACCAGCTCCCTGCCCACAGAGTGAGACGCCAGTTTTCCCCTGTGTGCCACGTCTGAGGCAAACATCGGGAACTGTGCAGGTAGCTCTGGGCTGACAATGCTGGTCCAGTTGCACAGTAGGCTCTTAAAGATGGCACAGACACAGGAATGCTGATGAATTCAGGGATATCTGCTGAGGGGTGAGTTATTCTGGGAACAATGTGTGATAAAATGGGAGCCACGATCGGTTGTGAGGGATGCTATTGGGTTGGGATATACAGTCTTTGAATTGAATTGAATTGAATTGAATTGATTGTCACACGTACCGGGGCACAGTGAAAAGCTTTGTCTTGTGAGCAATACAGGCAGATCACAGAGTTAAGTAGCATCGATAAGTAAATAATAGGTAAACAGTGGCAAAAACAAAAACACAGGTAAAGGCGAATGTTAAGAGTTTGTGAGTCCACTCAGTATTCTAACAACAGTCGGGTAGAAACCTTTGCAAAACTGGCTGGTGCATGTGTTCAGGCTTCTGTACCTTCTCCCCGATGGTGGAGCTTATAGAAAAACATTGCCAGGGTGGGATGGATCTTTGAGAATGCTGACTGCCTTTCCTTGACAGTGGGCCTGGTAGATGGATTCTATAGGTGGGAGGTTGGCCTTTGTGATTGCCCGGGCCGAGTTCACCAATCTCTGTAACCATCTCTGATCTTGAATGGTACAGTTGCCATACCAGGTAGTGATACATCCCGACAGAATGCTCTCGATGGTGCATCTATAAAAGTTGGCAAGGGTATTCACCGTCATGCCAAATTTCTTCAGCTGCCTGAGGGAGAAGAGATGTTGTTGGGCCTTTGTAACCAGTGCGTCCACATGAAGAGTCCAAGAAAGCTTGTTGTGGATGACCACTTCCAGGATCTTGACACTCTCCACTCGTTCCACCTTTGTGCTGTTATTATGTTGGGGGGGGCATGATTAGCGTCCCGTCAAAAGTCAGGTTGAGGTGAGCTTGGTAAAATATATTGAAAAAAACTAGCCAGATTGAGGCAAAAGTCTCAACGGAATTTGGATTTAGCTAAAATCCCGTAAGGTTCAGCTCATGGACTCTGCTCATTATCTAAACTTGACGATTGTATTACAGCGCTACATCACTTCAGGAAGACAGTCCCATGCTGGATTATCTGACAGTCTCAAAGTGTAAGGCCTCAATAAGGTTTCCATTGGAGAGAAAGTGTGAGGTTTTGAAAGAGACTCATTATGCATGGGCTGGCCTAACTGCAGGTGACAAATTTATATGAATCCATCCATCCTTATCTTGAATTCCCATCTCCATTTGCAGCTCACAACTTTGGTACGTTGCAACCCATAGAAAACAGGTACTGCAGTCTCCTATTGCTGCAGAAATCCACCACTTTAAGAAAACTCTGACCATGAATTTCAATAAGCAAAATCAACTTTTACTCTACAGACTTTCCGATGTGGGCCGGATATGATGTTTCACACTGTATGTGTAGACTGTATAGGTAAAATTATGCAGTCTGTTCAAAATGATTAGATAAATCAACAAACAACTGATTTGTAGAGCTGTAAGAGAAGATGGAGGAGTGACATTAATTGAATAGTTCATTCAAAAGTTGAGAGGTGGTGTCATTGAAACATATTGGATTCTTAATGGGCTTCGACGTTTCGGGCAGGAGCCCTTAATCAGGAAGGGTTGAATTCCTGATGAAGGGCTCCTGCCTGAAATGTCGATTTTCCTGCTCCTCGGATGCTGCCTGACCCGCTGTGCTTTTCCAGCACCACTGTAATCTTGACTTTGATCTCCAGCATCTGCAGTCCTCACTTTTGCCTTCTTAAGGGGCTTGACAGGGTAAATGCTGAGAGCATGTGTCCCCTCATGGGAGAGGCAAGGACCAGAAGGTATAGTCTCAGAATTAAGGGGTGCTAATTTAAGAGTGAGATTAGGATCAAGTTTGTCCCACAGAGAGTTGGGAGTCTTTGGAACTCCTTGCTACAGAGAGCTGTATAGGCAGAGTCCTTATGTATACTTCAGGCTGAAACAGATTCCTCATCAGTGGGGAATCAACGGTAATGGGGAAAGAGTAGAAAGTACATGTGAGAAGGGTTGGATCAGTGGTGATTGTATTGAAGGGCAGAGTAGGCTCACATGGGGCCAAAAGGCCAACTCCTGTTCTTATTTGAAAAGAAACACTAAGACAGCTCACTGTTTTATATCTTTTGTTTCTTTAATACTGCAGCATAAAAATCGTATAAATAATAGACTTTTATATTGATGTAGCCACTATCGGTGCAGTGAAGTCAATGTGCTTTGACTTATTATTGTCACATGTACCGAGGTACAGTGAAAAGTTTTGTTTTGCTTGCAGCACAGGCAAATCATGTCATAAAAAGTGCATTAGATGATAGAACAGAGCAAAAAATACAATGTTACAGTTCCATTCAGAAGTCTAATAACGGCCAGGAAGAAGCTGTTCTTAAATCTATTTGTATGTGCATATAAACTTTTACATCTTCTGCCTGAGAGGGTGGAAGAGAGGGGTCTTTGATTATGTTGGTTACTTGACCAAGGCAGTGGGATGTATTAATGCAGTCAATGGATGGTAGACTGGTTTGTGTGATGGACTGACTCTCTATAGTTTCTTACTGTCTTGGGAAGAGCAGTGGCCATACCATGCTGTGACGCATCCAAACAGAATACTTTCCATGGTGCATCAATAAAAATTGGTAAGATTCCTTGTGGGCATGCCAACTTTCCTTCACTTCCTGAGGAAGTAGAGACATTGTTGTGCTTTCTTGACCATTGCATTGATATGGGTGATCATCACTCCCAAGAACTTGACCATCTCCACCTCAGCACCATTGATGCAGAAAGAGGCAAGACTTAGCTAAGGGTGAAAATATATCCCACAGTCTTTGTACCTGCAGAGAAAATGTCAGACCCTCATTTAGGGTTGACAGTCATAGATTGATCAGCTAAAATTAAGGCATTTTCTCTACTGGCTCAGAGATCTACAGACTGAGAGGTCCGATCGGAAATTTGGAATTGGAGATCTGACAACTTCATTATAACTGATCACCCAAGGGGCAGCTGATTTCTCTGCTCAGTTTCTTAACAGGAGCCTCAAGTCTGCAGAGCAAAAGAATGGAAATGTGTTTTATAATCCCTTTTGATTGAAGAACAAAGTGTATTTTCATAGACAAACCCAAGTTGACCTTTGACTCAGAGATTACTTGGGCCACGTCTTCAAGATCCTGACTACTGGTTGCCTTTGGCACTGACTTCACTGGAAGTGACAAGTACCTGCATGGAATGCTCCTATTGGTGCATTCTAGGTGCCAACCAATCCCCAGTATCAGCAACTACCACATCTGATGTGACTAGCTGGCTTTCTGAGGAACAATTTTACAACCATTCGGGTCCTTTTCTAAGGAGGTGTAAAATTTTTTAAAATGACGAAGGCAAATTTCTCCTCACCTTTAGGGGTCCAGCTTGGACATTCCAATCTTCCCCACCAGGTGGCGCCGACTCTCATTGTTACTGAACAGGCTGACCAAACGTTCAGCAAGCCTCTGATAGGAAGAGCTGAAGGCAATTTCCAGCTTATGAGTTCCCATTCCTCAAGTATGGGGTGATCTTGTTACTTTGATCCTACTGTTTGTTCACAATTGTTAAAGCAGTCAGCTGGATATAGCATTGAGGATAAGAAGAACTGGGAGTAAAAATCAACATCATCTTTTTCCCCTTTAGTCTTTCATGGTATATGGGCATGGTTGGCAGTGACTGCATTTGTTGCCCGTTGCCAACCGAGTGGCTTGCTAACCATTTCAGAGGGTGGTTATGAGTCAACCACATAGCTGTGGGTCTGGAGTTATAATGTAGGCCAGACCAGGTAAAGGTGGCAGGTAAGTATTAGTGGACCAGCTGGGGTTTTGTGACAGTCAGTAACAGTTTTACGGCACCATTATTTTTCCTCCGAATTTATTAACTGAATTTAAATTCCACCAGCTACAATGGAATTTGAACCTATGGCTCAGAACATTAACCTAGGTAGCTAGGCCTGCAAACATTATTGTTTCACCACCATTGCCCCCAAAATGATTTACCTTTTATTGCGACCACTTGATATCTTCCACATTCACCTAGAATCATCAGTTGACAGCATGGTGTTGAGTCAGCATGGCTGGTCTCGATTAGTGAGGGTTTGTCAGCTGCTAAAAGCTTCACGCTACTAGTTAGATGTCATTCACTCTGAAAGCTAGTCTCACTGAACATGTTGCTCGGTTGAGGTTCAAGCAACATATCACTTCTCCTTTTTTAAAACTGTTTTTGAGCCCAGTCTGATTCCGCAATGCTCAGATTGGTTGTAGGCTTTGACTTTGATGAAGCTTGGATCTGTCTGTGTTGTTCAAGAAAAGTTAGAGATAAGCTGATGAAATACAGTCTGATGGTGAAAACATACATATAGAAAATGTACGGAAAACAAATAGAAAAATCAGAGAGAGAATTAAAGTGAAAGATAAATGTAGGAAGACAAAGTTGCAGAAAGATGTTGTTACATTTGTTTTTGATTTGATTTATTGTCATGTGTATGAACTACAGTGAAAAGCTTTGTTTGTGAGCAATACAGGCAGATCAAAGTAAGCAAGGGCATATAGATCATAGGGTGAAAAATAAACTTGGACAGAGTGAGGCATGCAAGTTATACTGCACAAGACATGCACAAGGCAAGATCAAGATTACCAAGATCAACATTATTTATTGATCCATTCGTCAGTCTAATAACAGTAGAGAAGCAGCTGTTCTTGAACCTGCTGGTGCATGTGTTCAAGCTTCTGTATCTTTTGCCTGATGGAAGGTGTTGTAGGAGAGCATTACAGGGGTGAGAGAAGTCTTCAATGATGTTAGCAGCCTTTCCACGACAACGAGACACGTAAATAGAGTCCATGGATGGGAGGTAGGCTTCCATGATGTTCTAGGCTGTGTACACAAGCTTCTGTAGTTTTTTACAGTCCTGTGCAGAGCAGTTGTCATACCAGGCTGTTATGCACCCAGACAGTATGCTTTCAGTGGCGCATCTGTAAAACGCTGGTGAGGGTCCTTATGGACATGCCAAATTTCCTGAGCCACCTGAGGAAGAAGAGGTGTTGCTGTGCCTTCTTGACCATTGCATCTACATGGGAAGTTCAGGGCAGGATATTGGTTATTGTCACTCTAAGGAACATGACACTCTCAACCCTTTCAAGTTCTGCTCCGTTGATGTAGATGGGGGAACGTGTTCTCCTCATTTCTTTCTGATGTCAAAGATCATGAACAACATTGGAGACTAGTTAGCAAAATCTGTCATTTGTTCATGATTTGGAGAAGCTGGTGTTGGGCTGGGGTGAACAATAAATTTGTAGGACAGTAACCCGATGTTGTGCGATTTTTAACATTATCATTTGTCCATCACTGCTGTTGCCTCGCTAACAGCACTGTTGAAGCATCTAGACAACGTAGGCTGCTGAGGTTGAAGAAAAGTTTCACCTCCACCTTCTCAAGAGTAACTGAGGGTTGACAGAAGATAATGGAACCAATTAATGGTCCAATTTGAGTTTGTGGCCTACAGTCCTTTAACAACTGTGATTGCAAAAGAAAAAAAAAACGCTTTGTTGTTTTTAAAAGAACCATTGAGGGCACATTGAATTCTATCGATGGGAAAAGCACCTGACCAAATCCCATCCCTCCCTAGAAGTGAATCATTCTCAGCCACAATTGACTACAATTGACACGAAGTGAATTTATGTTTTGTTTAGAGTTTGTGGAAGACATCCAGCCTGGGATAGCCAAGCAGTAAAAAACACACATGTCCCCACTTAGTTCAGAATAACTTTGGGCCTTCCAGTACCTGGGAAATTATTGGAAAAGTTTCTGAGAGACAGAATTAATCTCCACTTGGAAAGGTGAGGATGAATCAAGGATAGACAGCATGGCTTGGTTAGGCGGGAGGATTTCTAACATATTGGTTGATTTTTTTCTCAAGGAGCTGACTAGATGATGTAGTATATATGAACTTCACTAAAACTTTTGACAATGTGGTTGACTGATTAAAAATCTAAGAGCCCAAGTCATCCAACACAATTTGGCAAATTGAATCCAAGATTCTGAGCAAGGATCACTGGACCCAAACGTTAACATAGTGTGGACCAGGGAGCTGGTATCCGATTCATGGATAAACACTTCCTCAGGTGCACTGACCTGCTGAATGGTGAAAATGAGGCCCAGTTAGGGCCATGGGCCACTATGGTGGTATGAACACCATAGAAACAAGTCAACAATTTTTAAAAAATGAAATGAATTGACAGTGTGCTTCCTTATAAAACCAATAGTTGGAGACACTGTAAAGCCTTTTGAAGAGGGGACTAGCATCCATGTTGGAGTGGGTGCTTCAGACAGCTGACTCAGTTACATCATTTCAGGTAAAGCAAACACCCAAATATATAACCTCACTTACCCAGCAGACCCATGTCCGCTCCTGCTCAGCGCTGTGCTCTGCCCGTACTTTAAATTTACCTTCCCATCAGGAGCATCCAGAATAAGGTGGGTGGACTAGGTTCACCTGTGTGAAGCATAGGTTGGTTCCTGGGACTTTGATGTTGTGGCCATTTTGGAGACATGGATAGAGCAGGGACAAGAATGGTTGTTGCAGGGTCCGGGATTTAGTTGTTTCAGTAAGAACAGAGAAGTCGGTAAAAGAGGGTGTGGCATTGGTAATCAAGGACAGTATTATGGTTGCAGAAAGGATGTTGAGGACTCGTCTACTGAGGTAGTATGGGCTGAGGTGAGAAACAGAAAAGGAGAGGTCACCCTGTTGGGAATTTTCTATCAGCCTCTGAATAGTTCCAGAGATGTAGAGGAAAGGATAGCAAAGATAATTATGGATAGGAGTAAGAGTAACAGGGTAGTTGTTGTAGGGGCTTTAATTTTCCAAACATTGACTGGGAATACTATAGTTCAAGTACTTTAGATGGGTCAGTTTTTGTCCAATGTGTGCAGGAGGGTTTCCTGACACAATATGTAGACTGGCCAACAAGGAGGGGGGACACGTCAGATTTGGTACTGGATAATGAACCCGGCCAGGTGATAGATTTGGAGGTAGGTGAGCACTTTGGTGATAGTGGCCACAATTTGGTTATGTTTAATTTAGCAATGCAAAGGGATATGTATATACCACAGGGCAAGAGTTAAAGCTGGGGGAAAGGCAATTGTGATGCAATGAGACAATATTTAGGATGCATAGGATGGGGAAGGAAACTGCAGGGGATGGGCACAATTGAAATGTGAAGCTTATTCAAGGAACAGCTACTGCATGTTGTTGAGAAGTATGGACCTGTCAGGCAGGGAGGAAGTGGTTGAGCGAAGGAGCCATGTTTTACTAAAGAAGTTGAAGCTCTTGTCAAGAGGAAGAAGAAGGCATATGTTAGGTTGAGACATGAAGGGTCAGTTAGGGTGCTTGAGAGTTACAAGTTAGCCAGGAAAGATCTAAAGAGAGAGCTAAGAAGACCCAGGAGGGGACATGAGATGTCGTTGGCGGATAAGATCAAGGAAAACCCTTAAGCTTTCTAAGCATATATCAAGAATAAAAGATTAAGGTTAGGGCCAAACAAGCATAGTAGTGGGAAGTTGTGCGTGGAGTCCAAGGAGATAGGGGATTCGCTAAATGAATACTTCTGGTCAGTATTCACACTGGAAAAAGACAATGTTGTTGAGGAGAATACTGAGAGACAGGCTACTAGATTAGATGGAATTGGGGTTCACAAAGAGGAGGTGTTAGCAATTTTGGAAAGTGTGAAAATAGATAAGTCCCCTGGGCTGGATGGGATTTATCCTAGGATTCTCTGGGAAGCCAGAGAAGAGACTGCAGAGCCTTTGGCTTTGATCTTTATGTCATCATTGTTTACAGAAATAGTGCTGGAAGACTGGAGGATAGCAAATGTTGTTCCCTTGTTCAAGAAGGGGAGTAGAGACAACCCTTACTTGGGTCTTACTTGGGTTACGGGTAAAGTGTTGGAAAAAGTTAAAACAGATAGGATGTATAATCATCTAGAAAAGAATAAATTGATTAGGGATAGTCAACACGGTTTTGTGAAGGGTAGGTTGTGCCTCAAAAACCTTATTGAGTTCTTTGAGAAGGTGACCAAAAGGTGGATAAGGGTGAAGTGGTTGATGTGGTGTATCTGGATTTCAGTAAGGTTGGTAAGATGTTTGGTGTTTGGTAAGATTCCCCATAGTAGGCTATTGCAGAAAATATGGAGCAATGTGATTAATGGTGATTTAGCAGTTTGGATCAGAAATTGGCTAGCTGAAAGAAGGCAGAGGGTGGTGGTTGATGGGAAATGTTCATTCTGGTGTTTAGTTATTTGTGGTGTACCACAAGAATCTGTTTTGGGGCCAATGCTGTTTGTCATTTTTATGAATGACCTGGATGAGGGCGTAGAAGGGTAGGTTAGTAAATTTGCGGATGAGACTAAGGTTGGTGGAGTTGTGGATAGTGCCAAAGGATGTTGCAGATTACAGAGGGACATAAATAAGCTGCAGAGCTGGGCTGAGAGATGACAAATGGAGTTTAATGTGGAAAAGTGTGAGGTGGTTCACTTTGGAAGGATTGGCAGGAATGCAGGGTACTGGACTAATGGTAAGATTCTTGGTAGTGTAGATGAACAGAGAGATCTCGGTGTCTATGTACAAAGATCTCTGAAAGTTGCCACCCAAGTTGATAAGATTGTTAAGAAGTGTGTTAAGAAGTGTGTTTGTTTTTATTGGTAGAGGGATTGAGTTGCGGAGCCATGAGGTCATGCTGCAACTGTACAAAAGTCTGGTACAGCCACATTTGGAGTATTGCGTACAGTTCTGGTCATCGCATTATAGGAAGGATGTGGAAGCTTTGGAAAGGGTTCAGAGGAGATTTACTAGGATATTGCCTGGTATGGAGGGAAGATCTTACAAGGAAATGCTGAGGGACTTGAGGCTGTTTTTGTCAGAGAGAAGGTGTAGAAGTGACTTAATTGAGACATATAAGATAATCAGAGGGTTCGACATGGTGGACGGTGGGAGCCTTTTATCTTGGGTGGTGATAGCCAGCATGAGGGGATCTAGTTTTAAATTGAGGGATGATAGATAAAGGACAGATGTCAGACATAGTTTCTTTACTCAGAGAGTAGTAAGGGTGTGAAATGGCCTGACTGTAACAGTAATAGACTCACTAATTTTAAGGGCATTTAAATGGTCATTGGATAATATACAGAACATAGAACAATACAGCGCAGAAAAGGCTCTTCGGCACTCGATGTTGCACTGACCTGTGAACTATTCTCAGCTCGTTCCCCTATACTATCCCAAAATCATCCATGTGCTTATCTAAGGACTGTTTAAATCTCCCTAATGTGGCTGAGTTGACTACATTAGCGGGTAGGACATTCCATGTCCTTACCACTCTCTGTGTAAAGAACCTGCCTCTGACATCAGTCTTAAATCTATCACCCCTCAATTTGTAGTTATGCCCTCTCGTACAAGCTGACGTCATCATCCTAGGAAAAAGATTTTCACTGTCTACCCTGTCTAATCCTATGATCATCTTGTATGTCTCTATCAAATTCCCCTTTAGCCTTCTTCCTTCCAATGAGAACAGACCCAAGTCTCTCAGCCTTTCCTCATAAGACCTTCCCTCCAGACCAGGCAACATCCTGGTAAATCTCCTCTGCACCTTTTCCAATGCTTCCACATCCTTCCCGAAATATGGGGACCAGAACTGTACACAATATTCCAAGTGTGGCCACACCAGCGTTTTGTACAGTTGCAGCATGATATTGCGGCTCCGGAACTCAATCCCTCTACAAATGAAACCTAACACACTATATGCGTTTTTAACAGCACTATCCTCCTGGGTGGCAACTTTCAGGGATCTATATACATGGACTCCAAGATCCATCTGCGGATCCACACGACCAAGAATCTTTCCATTGACCCAGAACTCTGCCTTCCTGTTATTCTTCCCAAAGTAAATCACCTCACATTTGGCTGCATTGAACTCCATTTGTCATCTCTCAGCCCAATTCTGCAGTTTATCCAAGTCCCCTTCCAACCTGTAACATTCTTCCAAACTGTCCACTACTCGACCGACTTTAGTGTCGTCTGCAAATTTAGTAATCCATTCACCTATGCCTGCGTCTAAGTAATTTAGAAAAATGACAAACAGCAGTGGTCCCAAAACAGATCCTTGTGGCACACCACTAGTCACCAGACTCCCAACTGAATATTTTCTATCAACCACCACTCGCTGCCTTCTTTCAGAAAGCCATTTCTAATCCAAACTGCTAATTCATCCTCAGTCCCATGCCTCTGCATTTTCTCCAACAGCCGACCATGTGAAACTTATCAAAGGCTTTACTGAAGTCCATATATACCACATCAATTGCCCTACCCTCATCTACATGCTTGGTCACCTTCTTAAAAAGTTCAATGAGGTTTGTGAGACACGACATGCCTTTGACAAAACCATGTTGACTATCTGAAATCAAATTGTTGTTTGCTCGATGATTATAAATCTTATCTCTTATAACTCTTTCCAAAACCTTTCCTACAGCCAATGAGCGGCACAGTGGCACAGTTTAGCATTGCTGCCTCACAGTGCCAGAGACCCGGGTTCAATTCCCGTCTCAGGCGACTGACTGTGTGGAGTTTGCACATTCTCCCCGTGTCTGCGTGGGTTTCCTCCGGGTGCTCCGGTTTCCACCCACAGTCCAAAGATGTGCAGGTCAGGTGAATTGGCCATGCTAAATTGCCCGTAGTGTTAGGTGTAGGGGAATGGTTCTAGGTGGGTGCGCTTCGGGGGGTCGATGTGGACTTGTTGGACCGAAGGGCCTGTTTCCACACTGTAAGTAATCTAACGTACAACAGAAGTAAGGCTCACTGGTCTATAATTACTGGGTCATCTCTACTGCCCTTCTTGAACAACATTTGCAGTCCTCTGGTACTAAATCTGTAGACAATGACGACTCAAATATCAAAGCCAAAGGTTCTGCTATCTCCTCCTTAGTTTCCCAGAGAATCCTAGGCTAAATTCCATCCGGCTCAGGGGACTTGTCAACTTTAATGCCTTCTAGAATTGATAACACCTGTTTGTAACTAATCTCAATCCTTTCAAGTCCAATATCTCGTACCTCATTCTTCTCCTCTACAATAGTCTCCTTTTCCTGAGTGAACACCGATGAGGAATGTTCATTTAGCACCTCTCCGACCTCCACAGGGTCCACACTCAACTTCCCACTTCTGTCTTTGACTGGCCCTATTCCTACCCTAATCACCCTTTTATTCCTCACATACCAATAGAAAGTTTTAGGGTTCTCCTTTATTCTATTTGCTAAAGACTGCTCATGTCCTCTCTTTGCTCTTCTTAACTCTCTCTTTAAATCCTTCCTAGCTGATCTGTTACTCTCTCATCTGAAACATCTTGCGTCATCAACACATAGGCCTCCACCTTCTTTGTAACATGAGATGCAATTTCTGTAGTAAACCACAATTCCCTTACCTTATCACTTCCTCCCTGCCTGACAGGGACATACTTATCAAGGACTTGCAATATCTGTTCGTTAAACCAGCTCCACATTTCCATTGTCTGCATCCCCTGCATTTTGCTACCCCATTCTGTGCATCCTAATTCCTGCCTAATCACATTATAATTGCCCTTGCCCCATCTTGACCTGTGGCATGGACCGATCCCTTTCCATTGCTAAACTGAATGTAACTGAATTATGGTCACTTTCTCCAAAGTGCTCAACTACAACTAAATCAAACACCTGGCCTGATTCATTACCAAGCACCAGATCCAGTGTGGCCTCTCCTCTTGTTGGCCCTTTGACATACTGTGTCAGGAAACCCTCCTGTACACATAGGACAAAAACTGATCCATCCGATATACTAGAGTTATAGCATTTCCAGTCAATGTTGGGGAAGTTAAAGTCCCCCATAATGACCACTCCTACCCAGAATAATTTTACTAATCCTCTCTTCCGCCTCCCTGGAACTCTGCAAAGGCCTATAAAAATTCCAAGCCGTGTGACTTCTCCTCTCCTGTTTCTAACCTCAGCCCACAGTACCTCAGTAGAAAAGTCCTCATCAAAAGTTCTCTCAGTCACCGTTATACTATCCTTGACAAACAAGGCCACGCTTCCCCCTCTTTTACTGTCTTGCCTGTTCTTAATGAAAGATCTAAACTCTGGAACCTGCAACATCCATTCTTCACCCTGCTCTATCCATGTCTCCAAATGGCCACAACATCGAAGTCCCAGGTCCCTATCCATGCTGCAAGCTCACCTATCTCATTTTGGATACTCCTGGCATTGAAGTAGAAACACTTCAAACCACTTCACTGTCTGCCAGCATATTCCTGTGACCCTGAAATCCTGTCCCTGTCCTTCCTACTCTCATCCTCCTGTGCACTACAGCTACACCTCCGGTTCCCATCCCCCTGCTGGGAGATTTAAACCCACCTGAATAGCACCAGCAAATATCCCCCCAGGATATTAGTACCCCTCTGGTTCAAGTGAAGACTGTCCTGTTTGTACAAGTTCCACCTTCCCCAGAATGAGCCCCAATTATCCAAGAACCTGAAACCCTCCCTCCGGCACCATCCTTGCAGCCAGGTGTTCAGCTGATATCTCTCCCTATTCCTTGCCTCACTATCATGTGGCACGGGTAACAATCCAGAAATAACAACTCTGGTTGTTCTAGCTCTCAGCTTCCACCCTCGCTCCCAGCTTCCACCCCAGCTCCCTGAAATCCTGCCTTACATCCCTATCCCTCTTTCTACCTATGTCATTGGTACCTACATGGACAACGACTTGAGGCTGGTCACCATCTCCCTTCAGGACCCCAGAGACACGATCCGAGACATCACGGACCCTGGCACTTGGGAGGCAACACACCAACCACGAGTCTCACTCGTTCCCTACAAACCTTCTATCTGAGCCTCTAACTATTGAGTCCCCAATGACTAACACTCTCCTCCTTCCCTTCTGTGCAACAGGGACAGGTTCTGTGTCAGAGACTTAGGCTCCACTGCATACCTCTGGTAAGTCGTCCCCCTCAACAGTATCCAAAACAGTTTACATGTTTTTCAGGGGAACGATCACAGGGGATCTCTCCACTGACGATTTTTCCCCCTTCGAACAGTCACCCAGCTTTCATCGTGCCTAGGAGTAACTATTTCCCTGTAACTCTTATCTATCACAGCCTCTGCCTCCCAAATGATCCGAAGTTCATCCAGCTCCCGCTCCAGTTCCCTAACATGGTCTTGGAGGAGCGAGAGTTGGGTGCACTTCCTGCAGATGTACTTGGATGGGACACTAATGGCGTCCCTCACCTCAAACATCATGCAGGAGGAAAATTGCTTTCCCTGCACTGCCATCCCTGCTGGTCCCCTTATCACAAAGTAATAAAAGAAAGAGACGCTTACTTGATATGTCCCTGGTCTTTAAAGTTAGAGGAGGTGGTTGGGTGGGAGGCCCTACAAGCGTGGGGTCTCGGATTGAGAAGATACTGACATATAGCAGGACGGAAATAAAAATAAGAAGTCCCTCCTTTCCCAGAAACCTCTGCTCTCTGACTTTAAATTTAAAAGCACAAATCAGTGACTCACCGCTCCCAGCAGGCCTCTGGTGCAACCCTTTGAGTTGCTGCTGCCGCTGAAAAACAGAAATGGTTGAGAATGCAATAGTGTAGGTTAGATGGGCTTCAGATTGGTTCCACAGGTCAGCGCAACATCGAGGGCCGAAGGGCCTGTACTGCGCTGTAATGTTCTATTTTCTATGCTCTAACTACACAAGTGTGTCAACAGTGGTTCAGTTGTTTCAGAGTTTCACGAGAACACTTGAGTGCTGAAGGCCTGACACTTTCAGATAATGTTGAAGGAATCCTGGACTGTCGGATGAGATATTTTACCTCTCGCAGTGCTAGTTGATAGAATAGATGGGTTATCATTGATGTCCAATATTTATCCCACAATCACAGCACAAAAACTGATTGTCTGGTACAATCCTTTGCAAATTATCTGCTGCATTTCCTACAACAGTGACCACACTTCAAATGCACATCTTTGGCTGTGAATTGTTTTGAGGGCGTCCTGTGGTTGTGAAGTAGATCCTGACTCTTACATTCCCATATATGCCCTTACCATGAACGGTTAGCTCCAAAAAAGGCAGAACCCCCCCCCATTTTACATGTCTGAAGAATGATTTTGTCATAGTTTAAAAAATTCCATCAAGGGTGTGCATGATATATCAGAGTTCTTAAAGCACTGAGCTAGTGCACAATGCAGACACATTTCATTACAATAAGGTTATTTTCAATCCTGACTTAACTGTTACTTCAACCGATCTGGGTGCCGACATACAATCTGAGTGTGCTTCTTGGTTTTGCTGATAGAGGGGTTGGAACCCATTCAAGTCCGTTTGTTGGTTTTGCTGATGTGATAAACAAATCTTCGCTTGAAGGATTAATAGATACTCAGAACATCATTCAAACAACCTACTCTTCAAAATGCAGCCCAGTTTGATTTGTAGCCCTTTGGACAAATGAAACGTTATCCAGTGAGCATGGTGTTTAAAGTGGTGTCAAGTGTTTCAGTCCGATGAGATTGCACAAAAATATGGTGTCCCTGGGTGACACTGTTCCATCTATAAGCCTCAATTCGCATTCTTTCTGTACGGTCCCTGGAATGAGCTTTGATAAATATCCACTCGTCAGAATTACCTTCTGTGTCAGATAATTCATCCTGAGTGGCACTCTAAAATTCTGAATTACCTAATCATTTGAAATAATCAATGTAAATACCATGTCAAAAAGGTGGGAATTTAATGCTTAAAAGTTGAATTAATGCTTAATTCAGAGTTAAGAAAAGGTTATGCAACAAGTGGTGTTTGAAAGGAGTTTGTAGCAAGACAGTAAATTGTGTGGGTGATTTGCAAAGAAGACTCATAAATCACTTTGACTGGTAGTGATTAGCAGATGTTTGCAGAGATGTCCCTGGTTTAGCCAAAACCATGAGTGTTGGCGCCTACTCCAAGCCAAGGAACAATTGGTTTTGTGATTATATTCTTTGTGAAGTATTCACTCTCTCCTTTTTCATACTCAATTTACTTGCTTTAACCTGTTCATGATGTCCCATTCCAACAACCACAGTAAGCACTTCACGAACATAAAGCACTTTCAAGTTCACAAATGTGACATGAGTAATGTCTGCAAAGTGGCATTTACCCTTTCAGCTGTGAATCAATAGCAGCACTGGCATATACTTTTGTGCCAATATCTCTTAATTTTTTTGTGACAGATTTAGCATCAACAATTGTTATAATCCGGGCTATGAACAATGTTAGGTACTCCAAAAGAATTTAGAAAAAATGTGCAAGGAGAGTGCAAAATGTCCATAATTAGCATAATTGCTAGATTTAATACTGGCAGTAAATATGCCTACACATGATAATCCAGACTTTCTGATTTACAAAGGCCAATTATTCAGTGTTTTGAATGTTTCATGACACGTTTTAATTTGTTTCAGATTGCTGTGGTGCACATGATATCACTGAAAATGAACTGAATTTTCATGCCTGATTTCTGAAGCATAAATCCCAATGGTAAATGTCAGAGAGTACAGAATGAGGTTATGGAGTTCATGTTAACTGAACACTACCTATTCTGCCAGGTTGGAAGTAGGTTAGCTTTTACACTTCTGTCCAAAACAAATGCAATAACAGCCAAAGCAGCACATGCATTCTGTGAAATCATCTCCTCCATGATATTCTTACTGGTGTTCCAGCAAAATTCTGCACCATTTTATTGCTACATGTTGTGATTTTGCAAAAATGTTGAAATCCAACAACAGGCATTAAAAAAAACTGTAATCTTGGCATGTCAAATCAAAGGAAATAATAGTTACTAAGGGAACGGGAACTCCAAACGCTACAACACAAAACACATCTGCAACAACTGATATTTTAAACATAAACGGGGTTAGAATTTTTCTGATCATTTTATGTAGTTACAAGCAAATGCACTTAAATCGAACCTGTCCAACCTTTCCCAAAATTGCCTTTTGTTGGTAATCCTTTTGGAAAAGTCAGCATGAGAACAACACTGGACTTCACATTTTATACTCATCCAGACTGCCTTGCCAGAATTATCAACAACAATATTTCAGTCAGGAAGATATAGTACTTTGTGACCACACATCAGCTTAGATTTCCCAATTGGCTCGGTTGAAGTACAAAAACATTTCAAATGAGGGGAACTAAACCCTCTTCCTATTTACATCCCCACATCACTGCCAGCATTTCTTTCCAGCATGAGAGTACACATCAGTTTAATGGTTTGCATCTGTAACAGAGGCCTTAAAGAACTGTTAACTTTCTCCTTTATAATTTCGTCCGCACAATATTAAGTAGGCATTTAGTGTTGACTGAACTGTTGGTGAAAGTGTTTTCAAACCCTATCTAAAACAGATGCAAGGAGAACTTACACGCCCTTTGTGAACGTTATTGAGCTGTTGTTTCTGTTGACCAATGTTGAAGTAAAATTGCAACAATTGACCAAGTGGCATTTTTGCTCCAAACCATTTATTAAATTTCTCGAAAGACCCTTCCCTGTACTTGCATTCAATTAAAACAAAAAAAGGACCAAATATAGGCTGTACGAGAGGTACTTTGTGCACACCCATTGCTACACTCATCTGCATTTATAGATCAACATCCTAAACTTCTGTGTTTTGTAGGCACCATACAATTGGATCTTTGAGTGACATGTCAGAGTTTTACACAACATCTTGTGGAGTTATATCCGATTTATGATCTTCTCTGAAGTCCAATGGCAGGGATTCACCCACTATTTTATGATCATGTAAATGAAGTATTTTTCACCATTATATACCCTAAACTGTGTCATTTCTCCTCTTTGGTCACCTATCACAGCCATGGCTGTTTGGATCAGGGCTGTAGTGAGATCAGGAGATGGTAGACCTGGTAAATCCAAACTGAGCATTAGCAACTCAACCAGGCTCCTTCGACAGTACTTTTCAAACCCACAACCTCTAATACCTACAAGGTCAAGGGCAGCAAGTACATTGGAACATCAATATCTGCAAGTTCCCCTCAAAGCCACACACCATCCAGACTTCAAAATATATCACTGTTCCTGCGTCAAAATCTTAGAACGCCCTTGCTAACAGCGCTGTGGATGTACCTGTATCCCAGGACCTCTAGTGGTTCCAAAAGGCAGTTCACCACTAACTTCTCCAGGCCCATGAAGGATAAGCAGTAATGTTGGCCAGTCAGCAATACCCACATCACGTGAACAATAAAAAGGAAGTAATGCTGGAGTATAATGAGTATAAGAAATAAGGCAGATGAGCCTGACAGCACAGATTGAATGCAAGAATATATGCAGCTAGAAACAAGATATGAGTAATCTTGAGTAATAGCTGAACATTCCTGTTCACCGTGATTTCAGACAAATAGTGAGCAGGATGCAATACTGACTAAAGAAACAATTATAGCTATGAGGAAGGGGATGCTATGGACAAAACAAAAATCAAATGAGCCCAAATGGGTTAAACTGAAGAAAGAAATAGGGATAAACACGTTACTAGATGTGGACTACAGACCCACAATCAATCAAAGGGCAATCATAAAGGCACATCTCTGTGAAGTGTAAAAACAATAGGGCAATAATGAGACTAATTTAATTTTAACTAATTTTAACTAATTTAATATTAACGATGATGCAATTCAAGTAATTGCAAAAAGGGAGCAGAATTCTGAAAATTTGGCAATAAAGGTATGTCGATTTAGCCACTGACCAGAACAAAATAAACCTAAGAAAAGGTTCAATGGAGAGTCAAACCACTTCAAGATACCAGGCAACAAAAGTCATCTTTATTAATTATTTTTAAGAAGACATTTATAAAGAAGGTTTTACTTTTGTTAGAAAGCAGTTTAACACCATTCCAAATTTGAACTTGCATATGGTTATTGCCATGATGTCAAGCCTCCCCCTTAGTCCAAGAACTCCCCACCTACGTTCGGGACACCACCCATGCCCTCCACCTGCTCCATGATTTTCGCTTCCCCGGTCCCCAACGCCTTATTTTCACCATGGACAGCCAGTCCCTGTACACCTCCATCCCCCATCACGAAGGACTCAAAGCCCTCCACTTCCTTCTTCAAGGACCGCAATTTCCCCCCCGACGTGGTCGACGATGCCCTCCACCGCATCTCTTCCACTTCCCGATCCTCCGC
>NC_057712.1:99921969-99931819 GCF_004010195.1 Chiloscyllium plagiosum | reverse complement strand
GTCTGACCTATCACCCTCACCTTGACCTCTTTCCACCTATCACATTTCCAACGCCCCTCCCTCAAGTCCCTCCTCCCTACCTTTTATCTTAGCCTGCTGGACAAACTTTCCTCATTCCTGAAGAAGGGCTTATGCCCGAAACGTCGATTCTCCTGTTCCCTGGATGCTGCCTGACCTGCTGCGCTTTTCCAGCAACACATTTCCAGCTCTAATCATTAAATACAGCTAACATAAATTGGGTTTCTGAAAATTATGTCACATCTAAGTTTGTTCAAAATGCTACAGACAACTTGATATATCTACTGGATGACTAATAAACCTAAGTGCCTTACATGGCATTCATGTTTTTTAAAAATGTGTTGAATTTGATTACTGAGACACATCATGGAGATATCTCAATTCTCTTGGGAAGATTGAAGGTGATATTATTCAATATATCTTCTCCTTTTATGTAGCCACTCCAGAACTTCTAGAGTGAAGCCTCCACGAATACCTCCTTGGGGATTTTAAAATAAGATCTCCTGTGTCTCTATGCCTTGATGGCGGGTATCTTCAGGATGATCAGGCTGCCTTATAACCTGGCCTCTTGACTTCCCAGCTATTTCCTACTTAGCAAGTTCCTTTAACGTATGTAGCATGAAGAGGAGCACCTTATTAGAAACCTCATTGTGCAAGCTGACTTGGGGACTTGAAGTCTAGCCTTGTGTTAAAATCAAGGCTGAAAATCTCACTCCTTCCTAGAAAAGCCATTGGAGGTCCCTGTTCTCCTAATGTCAAATATTTGTAATGTAATCTCCTGGGAATGGAAAGGTCGCAGGTCAGAAGTTTAACTATCCAATCATCATATCAATGAACATACTGTCTCCCTTTTCACCGCAAGTAGCACGTTTGATCTGATAGCTGTGCAAACGAGATGCAGAGTAATTTTCCTCTGAAAAGTTAACCTATCAGCATTTTCAGTTTTGTCTGCAAATACAAAAAAACTGCTGAATTATCAAGTGGTTTAATCCACTGCTAACTCTTCGCAGAGCAGAGCTCTTTCTGAGCATGCTCTGAATGAGTAATGTCATTGAGGGGGCTGGGAAGTGGATGTTAGCAGAACACTGTAGTGAATGGAATCCAGTCACTTCAGCAAGACCAAAGTGTACTGTGTGAACTTTGCCAAGGGCCAGCGAAAGCCTAGTGCTTGCATCAGAGCAGTTGCTTTGCACATAATCAGGCATTCTTCACATTGCAGCCAACTCGGGTCACCCAGCAAGTATCACACAACAATGATAAAAAAGACAAACACAAACCCTCGGGCTCATAGTAGCCCTTATTCGTACAGTGCACTTTGAAAAGCTCCTGTTTCTTATGGAACTCTACAGTTTTAGAGTCAGAGAGTTTTCTTCAAGTGTGGTCTGGAACTCTGGCCTCTGTTGAAATTTGTTCAATTAAAATGTTCCAAGTGAAGGTAGATCAACCTGCGTTATGGTTAGGATTTTATGTAATATAGAACATGATCAGGAGAATGGAATTAAAATATGCATCAGCAATAATTTAAATGGCAGAACAGGTTTGAGAGTCTGAAAGGCCTGCTGTTTTACTGGGAGATTGTTTCTTTAATTCTTTGATCCCTTTAATGGCTGTTGTTGTATTTCCCTCCTTGGTCTTACCATTTTCCACTGTCCATGTGCAGGACCGGCCAATTGGAGGTACTAAGAGTGCCAAAAATTAATTATCGTTTAAAATATGATGCACTTTGATCCAGATCATTGCACAAGAAATGGGAGCTGAAGCACATAATTCCACCTCGCAGCTCTGCTCCACAGATCATGGCTACATCCATATCAACACCATTTTCCTGCACTATCCACATATCCCTTGATATATTTAATATCTTAGAAATCTATTGATTTCAGTCTTCAACGTACTCAATGACCATCCCTCTATACACCCATGAGACAGAGGATTCCAAACCTTCACCTCCCAATGATTCAAAACTTCCTTCTCACCTCAAATCTTAAATGGCTTGTCTTTTATTCTCAGGATATGCTCCCTAGTTTGAGATTACCCAGCCAGTGATAAGTCTGAATGATGTCACCTCTCATTCTTCGAAATTTCTTTCCTGGCAAATAAGTCATTCCTTAGACAAGGAATCTAAAACTGGACACAAGACGGCTGGTACAGTTTCCCCAGGTACAAGAAAGAGTAAACGAAGCCCTTGTAGTATGCCTGCTCACCTTTGCTAAGCGAATTGTTTTCAAAGTGTGGTTTATGTTGTTATGTAAGTACATGAGGAGGGCAGATTCTTCTCAGGCTACGCATAGATTTAGGGTGAGAGGGGAAAGATATAAAAGAGACCTAAGGGGCAACTTTTTCACGCAGAGGATGGTACATGTATGGAATGAGCTGCCAGAGGATGTGGGGAGGCTGGTACAATTGCAACATTTAAGAGGCATTTGGATGGGTATATGAATAGGAAGGGTTTGGAGGGATATGAGCCGGGTGCTGGCAGGTGGGACTAGATTGGGTTGGGATATCTGGTCGGCATGGACGGGTTGGACCGAAGGGTCTGTTTCCATGCTGTACATCTCTATGACTCTAAGTGACCCATTAGCTTGCTTGATCTTTGTGTTTTAGGTATTTGCCCTTTGTCAATTCAGAGCAATATGAATACCTTTTTCTTCTTCCTCCAATCCTAACCACACTGAATGTATTTTCAGCATCTCTACTTTAATTTTGCAGCTTTCCTTTTCAGTGCACTTTTCTGCAGTTGTTATCTCGTATAGAATGGTGGCAGGGAGGGAGGTGGGGGTGAGGTCCACCTCTGCTTCCATGAAACTTTGAGGGCACACTTAAAATGAGTTAATTGTTTGGGTAGAGCATACAGAATAAAATCAGACGGGATTCCAACAGCATGTTAACAGCTTACTTCCCTCATTAGTGCTTGTGAGGCCCCCAGTGGATGGAGGTTCAGTTTTACCTCCCGGAACAGTTGGGGAAGTGGGTGGGAAGTTGAAGGATGGAAAGCCTGTGCTTTTTCTGGTTTCCCCCCACCACCAAACCACAGAACGTTAGGAACAGGGTGGACATAGACGGACCTCCTGCCCAGCTGGTAAGTGAAACCCTTAAATGGCTCATTAAGGACACATAAAGTCTCACCCCCTCCACCATTGCTATGCTATCAGTGCCCTATGCCATGTGCAAAGGGCACCCAGTAACAACTGGCTCCCCGTGGGCCCTCCACCTGTTTACTTGCTTGCCTGTTTGCAAGGCTTGCAACCGCCCTTCCCCCAGCGCCTGTCTTCCCCATATTACCCACCCCCCTCCCCAATGAAAGAGCTCCCTCGCCCTTTCCCTGTGTCAATTTACAAAGTACTGCTAAATACCTCTCTGCCTTGCCAATTTTGCAATCTTGAAAATGGTGGGATCTGTGTCACCGGTAGCCTCATTAAAGCATAGCAATTAAGTTTCTAGTATGCTAGGAATGGGTGTGCATCTGGGCACAGCCAATACAATATCAGATTTCTGTTGCTTCAGTCAGGGGAGCATTCACCTGAATCCCTTTTGGATACACATCAGAGAGCTCAGTGCACTTGTGAAAGTAAAGTATTGTCTCAGTCCTGCTGCTTCAGTAGAATGACACACAATCAAATCTTCTGTGGTCTAATGTGTGGTTATTGTGGAGGTGTGCTTGATAGTTCGTAGTCTGATCTCTATCTTATGAATTTGATGTCTGTCACTGTGTGGACGGATAAACATTAAAACTACAGATTGGGGGTTCGAAATTGCACTAACCATTCTGTAATGATAATATCTTTAGGACTTCAATTTGCATTTGATTAGTTTGAGTTGAAAGTCAGAGCATATAAAGAGCCAGGTAGATCAATGTGTCTGACTCAGGAGCTGCAATCCATCTAAACCCAGAGGGAATTGTATGATTGGATCACCAAATAGGAATTCTCATGTTCCACTACAAATTTGGCTGAAAGGTTGTACATCCGGTTGCATTGCAATACTGTGGATTACCAAAATAGTTACCGAACTCATCACAGCTCAGCAGATCTATTAACTTTGACGTTTAAATGCATATATCTGGTTACAATCAAAAGGTTCAATTTACAAGTTCACGATGACTCAACCTTGGCAGTATACTTAATACGCTGAACTTAGAAGTACTGATCAGTTGTTGAATGCTCTAACTGGCCAGCATCAGACAAACACTGTGGGTTATCGAGGTTTATATTTGAATGATTAATCAACAGGGACTGACTGCAGCCCAGCCATTCTGGCAGCAACAGTTGGAGCCATTCTGAGGCCCAGCTCTCTCATTTGACTAGCATTAGAAAGCTGCATTTTGCAAAGAGACTTCCTGCCAGAGCTCATTCTACAGGGGGACAGGCATGGCGTCCTGTTCTCACCTGATGGGGCAGGGATAACTGAGGCCATAGTCTAAAAGTGTGGCGCTGGAAAAGCACAACCAGTCAGGCAGCATCCGAGGAGCAGGAATGTCGATATTTCTTACGCTCAAAAAGTCGACTGTTCTGCTCCTCAGATGCTGCCTTATCAGCTGTGCTTTTCCAGCGCCACACTTTTAGACTCTGATTTCCAGCACCTGCAGTCCTCACTCCCTCATAACTGAGGCCATGACAGTTGTAATTATCAAAGGCCATTGTATCTTTACTGCTGCTTCCTTTTCAGCCCACAACCTGTTATAATATACACATTTCCAATGGTGTCAGCATGCATCTCCCGTAACCACGCTCTCCTCACGATAACCCTATGCAAGTATCTTCCTCTTTTCAGACCACAAGAACTTCAACCTGGTTAAGCAGTAGTGAAGGGTAAGATTCTTGCAGGCTCATAATATTGTTTATAGAAGTTCAGTCTCCTGTCATCACATTCCAGAGTCCAAGAGGCTTTGTAGGCTGCCACAACAGCCCAAAAATCTCTTTCAGTCAGTTTCCCACCATTGTTGATATGTCACTCTGGGAAGTCTCTATGGAGCACTAGCCTGCCGCTGAGGTTCTCTCAGGAGGACATTATCACTGGTGCTGCCCAGGCCAAGATGGGCATCTTACAGCTGGCCTTTCAAGCCCAGAGCTGTTGTAGATTATTCTGAAAGGCCACTTGCAAGCTCTGCCAACATGAGACTGCAGCCAAAACGTAACACAAAAATTGCGCTCAACAGAGCACTGCCAGGCAGAATGTTTACTTGACTTCAGGAATTTGGTGAGTAAGGAAATTTTAAAGGATCACTTATTTCTGAAATCCAATCAATTTTTTTTCATTCAATATTTACCTTAACTTTATGGACCAGAAACAGAACTGGATGAGCCAAATAAACACAGTGGTTACAAGAGTGGCTCAGAGGCAAAGACTGTGATGGAATACTCCCCATTTGCCTGATTTAGTGCAGCTCCAACTGTACCTAAAGAAGTTTCACACCATCCGACCTGATTGGCACCCCATTAACCATCATGGTGAATGGTAGGGCCTTAAGGAGTGTAGTGGAACAGAGGGATCTTAGGGTTCAGGTTCACAGTTCTCTGAAAGTGGAGTCACAGGTAGAGAGGACAGTGACAAAGGCGTTTGGCACACTGACCTTCATCAGTCAGGGCATTGAGTATAGAAGTTGGGAAGTTATGTTGCAGTTGTACAGGACATTGGTGAGGCAGCACTTGCAGTATCATGTTCAGTTTCGGCCACCTTGTTATAGGAAGGATGTTATTAAACTGGAAAAAGTGCAGAAGAAATTTACAACAACATTGCCGGACACAATGGTCCGTGTTATAGAGAAAAGTTAGACAAGCTAGGATGTTTTCATTAGAGCATAGGAAACTGAGGCGGGGAGGGGACCTGACAGAGGTGTACAAGATCATGAGAGACATGGGTAGGGTGAATGCACTCAGTCTTTTTCCAAGGGTTGGGGAATCAAGGATGAGTGGGCGTCAGTTTAAGGTTAGAGGAGAAAGAATAAAAGGGAACCTGAGGGGCAAATTTTTTACACAGAGGGTGGTACACATGTGCAATGAGCTGTCGGTGGAAGTGGTTGAGGTGGATGCATTAACAACATTTAAAAAGCATTTGGACAAATACATGGATAGGAAAGGATTAGCAGGATATTGGCCAAGTGCAGGGAAATGGGGTTAGCATGGTCAGACATGTTGGTCGGCATGGACCAGTTTGGGTCAAAGGGGCCCGTCCATGCTGTAAAACTCTATGACGCTATGACTCGAAATGTTCGCTCCTTTCACCAATGATGCACAGTGGCAGCAGTATGTACCAAATACTAGTTGCACTGCAGTAACTTAACAAGGCTTCTGCCACACATCTTGCAAACTTTGGATCTCCACGATCTAGAAGGGCTATAGCGGTACTCGTACAGAAACACCCTTATCTGCAAGTTCCCCTCCAAGCCATATACCATCCTGACTTGGAACAGTATCAGCAATCCGTTACTGTTACTTGGTCAAATTCTTGGAACTTCCTTCTTATCATCACAGTGGGTGTCTTCCATCTCAAAGACTGCAGTGTTTCAAGAACACAGCTCATTATCGCCTTCTTTCGAGCAGTTAGGGATGGGCATTAAATGCTGGCCCAGCCAATGGCACCCACATGCCATCAAAAAATAATTTAAAGAAAACTAACTTGTAGCTTTCTTCTATCTTAGTCAGTCAGCGGTAACTATTTCTATGTGTTAAACTGAATCTACTATCTCCCAGTCGAAGAGTGTGGTGCTGGAAAAGCACAGCCGGTCAGGCAGCTTCCTGAGGAACAGGAGAATCGATGTTTTGAACATAAGCTCTTCATCAGCTTATGCTCAAAACATCGATTCTTCTGCTCCTTGGATATTGCCTGACCAGCTGTGCTTTTCCAGCACCACACTTTCCCCTACTGTCCAAATCCATTCTACTTTCAGTCAAGATCCTCCTGAAATATTTTACTATCATCCTTGTTTGCTATACCACCTACATTTATGTCTTCTGTGAATGTTGGTTTCTGAGCAGCTGGTATTAGCTCATGTTAAGTACCAGGTAATGCAGAAAGAAATTCTGCTTGAGATATGAGTGAGGAGAGCAGGATAAATCTTGTCATATGTTTTGAACCTTTTGTCAGCTACCACCCACAATGCAACAGAAGATAAATGGTCTGAGATATAAAGGGAAGGAATGAGCCTTTTGGGTCATATGACCTTCTCTGATTTTCATTTGTTGATCTTTTCCTGCGCAAACCTTTTCAATCAGTTTAGCTTTGGTGTTCCAGACATCATCAAATTGTAGGTCAAAGGGTCATCCATCTTCATGAGGTATAGGCACATAAATGACATGGGAACACATCTCTGTATCATCTGGCAAATATGACTCATGTTTCTTCTTTCTTAAAATTAATTTTTAAAATAATGTTCCCATGACAATCAACAAAGTCTGATTTGAGGAGAGGAGACTGGGGAATGTATTGCACAGCTAATGTATTTTTAAAATAAAACTAATGAATACATTCAAGTCACAAATATTAAATTGTATACTGTATTAACACCGAAGTAACTATGATTTTAATCATGATTTTAAGGCCAAGAAACAATTGCAGGGTGGATTCTGGCGCACAACATGTCTTCTCACATTGCCTCACTGAACTATATGGTCCAGATGGAGTCCCTGGCCATGCACTCAGATCCTGTGCAGACCAGCTGGAGGGAGTATTCGCTGACATTCTTAACCTCTCCTTGCTACAATCTGAAATTCCCCACTTGCCACAAAAAGACCACCATCATCCCAGTACCAAAGGAAACAATGCAAAGTGCCTGAATGATTACCGCCTGATGGCTCTGACCTCTATAATTATGAAGTGCTTCAAGAGGTTAGTCATGGCTCACATCAGCTCTAGCCACCCAGCCTGCCTCGATCCCTTGCAGTTCGTCTACTGGTGCAACAGGTCCACAGCAGACGCTATCTCCCTGGCCCTACACTCATCCTTGGAACATTTGCATAATAAGAGTACTGACATCAGGTTTCTACTTATTGACTACAGCTCCACCTTCGACACTATAATCCTGACCAAACTAAGCTCCAAACGCTGAGATCTAGGTCTCTACTCTGCCCTCTGTCACTGGATCCTCAGCTTCCTGACCCATACACCACAATCAGTGCAGTTAGACAAATGCATCTCCCCCACGAATAACTCTCAACACGAGTGCCCCACAAGGATGCGTGCTCAGACCCTACTGTACTTCCTGTACAGTCACAACCGTGTAGTCAAACATCTTCCAAACTCCACCTGCAAGTTCTCTGACAACACCACAGTTATAGGTCGGGTGTCAAACAATGATGAGGCAGAATACAGGAAAGAGACAGAGTGTTTGGAGGCATTGTATAAAAATGGCAATCTCGCCTTCAATGTCAGCAACTCATAATGAGCTGATTATCGATTTCTGAAAGAAAGGTGGAGGACCCGCCCCCCCCAACTGGAGCGGAGAGGGACAGGGTCGGGAACATCAATTTCCTAAGAGTGACGATAACCAACAATCTGTCCTAGACCACCCATGTTGACGCAATGGTCAGAAAGTCCCAGCAATGCCTCTACCTCCTCAGGAGGCTTAGGAAATTCTGCACGTCCATAATGACTCGCACCAACCTGTATAGATGCACCATAGAAAGCATTCTATCTCGATGCATCACAGCTTGCTATGGAAAGTACTCTGCCGAGGACCATATGAAATGACAAAAGGTGGTGTGCTTAGCCCAGACCATCATGGAAGCCAACCTCCCATCCAGGACCCCACTTATACTTCTCAGTGCCATGGAAAGGCTGCCAACATCATCAAAGATCCCTCCCACCCTGGTAATGCTCTCCGACAACCTCTTCCGTCAAGCAAAGATACAGAAACCTGAACACACGCATCAACAGGTTCAAGAACAGCTTCTTCCTGTTATTCATTGATGAATGGGCCTCTCAAATCTCAAATCTAATGTTGATCTTGCTTTTGTGAACTTTCTTTGCAGTTGTAACGTTGTATTCCTCGCTCTGTTCAGTCACCCTGTGATCTTTGTATGTTATGATTTGCCTGTACTGCGCCAAAACAAAACTTTTTACTTCGGTACAGATGACAATAATAATAATAAATCAAATTATACATGACTTTAAACCAGTCTCGATCTCAAAGCATAATAACAAGAACTTATACTTAAATTTCACATAATAAAATGTTCTAAGGTACGATAGAGACACAGTACAAGAAAGAAAAATATGACGTTGAGCCATTAGGACTGATGAGACAAAGCTCAGTGAACAAGGTAAAAGTGAATTAATGAAGAAATTAAGATCAAGAGCCTTAAGGGGTCTTAAGAGGGGTGGACTCAGTAGCACAGTGGTTAGAACTACTGCCTCACAGTGTCAAGGACCTAGGTTTGATTCCAGCCTTGGGCAAACACCTGTGTGGAGTTTTCACATTCTCCCCATGTCTGTGTGGGTTTCATTGGGTGCTCTGATCCTCCCATAGTCCAAAGATGTGCAGGTTAGGTGGATTGGTCATGCTAAATTGAGCCGTAAGTGTTCATTGATGTGCAACTTACAATGGTTAACTCTGGTGAAATGTGGAGTTACGGGCATGGGGTGGGATGTTCTTTGGAGATTCTGGATCAGTGGTGCTGGAAGAGCACAGCAATTCAGGCAGCATCCGAGGACAGGCAAAATCGACGTTTCGGGCAAAAGCCCTTCATCAGGAATAAAGGCAGAGAGCCTGAAGCGTGGAGAGATAAGCTAGAGGAGGGTGGGGGTGGGGAGAGAGTGGCATAGAGTACAATAGGTGAGTGGGGGAGGAGATGAAGGTGATAGGTCAGGGAGGAGAGGGGGGAGTGGATAGGTGGAA
>NC_057712.1:99859838-99921657 GCF_004010195.1 Chiloscyllium plagiosum | reverse complement strand
TTCCTGCGGTGGCAGGGGAAGGTGCCAGAATGGGAGGGTGGCTTATAGGGGCGTGGCCCTGACCAGGTAGTCACGGAGGGAACGATCTTTGCGATAGACGGAAAGGTGTGGGGAGGGAAATATATCCCTGGTGGTGGGGTCTGTTTGGAGGTGGCGGATGATTTGGTTTATGCGAAGGTTGGTAGGGTGGAAGGTGAGCACCAGGGGCGTTCTGTCCTTGTTGCGGTTGGAGGGGTTGGGTCTGAGGGCGGAGGTGCGGGATGTGGATGAGATGCGTTGGAGGGCATCTTTAACCACGTGGGAAGGGAAATTGCGGTCTCTAAAGAAGGAGGCCATCTGGTGTGTTCTATGGTGGAACCGCTCCTCCTGGGAGCAGATACGGCGGAGGCGGAAGAATTGGGAATACGGGATGGCATTTTTGCAAGAGGTAGGGTGGGAAGAGGTGTAATCCAGGTAGCTGGATCTGGGCTACCTTCTTGAAATATTTTGAGGGGTCTGGCCTGGTGCATAACAGGGTACAGATGCAATGTTTAAAATATATTTAGAGGTGCCAGAAAACTGGAGGTTGGCTAAAGTGGTGCCATTATTTAAGAAAGGCGGTAAGGACAAGCCAGGGAACTATAGACCAGTGAGCCTGACGTTGGTGGTGGGCAAATTGTTGGAGGGAATCCTGAGGGACAGGATGTACATGTATTTGGAAAGGTAAGAACTGATTAGGGATAGTCAACATGGCTTTGTGCTTGGGAAATCACGTCGCACAAACCTGATTGAGCTTTTTGAAAAAGTAACAAAAAGGACTGATGAGGGCAGAGGGGTGGACATCATCGATATGGACTTCGGTAAGGTGTTCGACAAGGCTTTCCATGGAGACTGGTTAGCAAGTTTAAATCTCACAGAAAAAGGGAGAATGAGCCATTTGAATACAGAACTGGTTCAAAAACAGAGGGTGGTGGTGGAGGGTTATTTATCAGACTGGAGGCCTGTGACCATTGGAGTGCCACAATGATTGGTGTTGGGTCCACTGCTTTTCGTCATTTATATAAATTATTTGGATATGAACATAGGAGGTATAGTTAGTAAGTTTGCAGATGACACCAAAATTGGAGGTGTAGTGGACAGCAAAGAAGGTTACCTCAGAATACAATGAGATCTGGACCAGATGGGCAAATGGGCTGAGGAGTGGCAGATGGCGTTTACTTTCAATAAATGTGAGTTGCTGCATTTTGGAAAAGAAAATCTTAGCAGTACTTATACACTTAATGGTCAGGTCTTAGGTAGTGTTGCTGAACAAAGAGACCTTGGAGTGCAGGTTCAAGGCTCGTTGAAAATGGAGTTGCACCTAGATAGGATAGTGAAAAAGGTGTTTGGTATGCTTTCCTTTATTGGTCAGAGTATTCAGTATAGGAGTTGGGAGGTCATGTTGCGGCTGTACAGGACATTGGTTAGGCCACTTTTGGTATATTACGTGCAATTCTGGTCTCCTTCTAATTGGAAGGACGTTGTGAAACTTGAAAGGGTTTAGAAAAGATTTACAAGGATGTTGCCAGGGTTAGCCATAGGGAGAGGCTGAATAGGCTGGAGCTGTTTTCCCTGGAACATCAAAGGCTGAGGGTGACCTCATCGAGGTTTATAAAATCACGAGGGACATGGATAGGATAAATAAACAGCGTCTTTTCCCTGGGGTGGGGGAAGCCCAAAACTAGCAGGCATAGGTTTAGGGTGAGAAGGGAATGATATAAAGGAACCTAAGGGGCTACATTTTCACACAGAGGGTGGTGCATGTATAGAATGAGCTGCCAGAGGAAGTGGTGGAGGCTGGTACAATTGTAACATTTAAAAGGCATCTGTATGGGTATATGAATAAGAAGGAATTAGAGGGATAGGGCCAAGTGCTGTCAGGTGGGACTAGATTGGGTTGGGATATCTGGTGGACATGGATGGGTTGGATGGAAGGGTCTGTTTCCATGCTGTACATCTCTATGACTCTATGACTCTGTAAGTACATGATTAAGAAACGTTTGATGGGATATGTGCCAAACACAGGCAGATAGGACTGGTTTAGTTTGGGATTATGCGTGGACTGAACGGAAGAGTCTGTTTCCATGCTGTATGACTACATTACTCCATGGCTGAAGGAGATTATAAAAATAAAAAAGTATAACAGCATGGAGGAATTTCAAAATGAGAATGAGAATTTTAAAATTAAGGCATTGATTAAAGGCCAGCAAAGGTCAGTGATCAGTGGGATGATAGGCGATTGCCAATTAGTCCAAGACAAGACATGGGCAGCAGAGCTTTTGATCGCCTCAAATTAACAAAGAGTGAGGAGGTGTGAGGTCAGCTGGACGGCATTAGTATAGTCAAATTAGGACAGAGCAAAACCATAGATGAAGACTTCAGCACCAAAAGAGCTGAGTCAGAAAATGGTTTTGTTCTAGATCTGGAGATAGACAGTTTGAGCAACTGGACAGATATGCTCATATCAGCATCAAATCTGACACAGTAGATGTGAATAATTTGATTTAACATCTGATATTTTCCAGGGAAGGGGGAAGAAAACGGTGACAAGGCAGCACTTATTCTGGTGGGAGATAAAGACAATGACTTCAGTTTTCCAATATTCCAATGTGCTCTCACTCAGTAATGGATGTTCAATAAGCAATCTAGAAATGTAGAGATTGTGGAAACATTACAAGCGATAATGGTGAATCAGCCTGAAATGAGAGCATATAAAAAGGTCAGGACAGTAATCCTCGGTGACTTTATACAGATTAGGATAATTAGTTTGGCAGAGGTAGCCAAGAGGAAGAATTTATAAAATATGTTCAGGACTGTTTCTTAGAATATTATGTTGTAGATTCAACCACAGATTAATCTAATTTAGATCTAGTGATGTATAAGAAAGCTAGTTTAATAAATGAGCTCAGAGTAAAAGATATTCCCGGAAACAGTAACCATAAAATAGTATAATATAAGATTCTGTTTGAGGGAGCAATTTAGGTTGGAAACAAACTTAAGTAAGCTCAGTAGCTTAGCAGCAAATATAGTTGAAGAACAATGGCAGAATTTGAGAAAATAGTTCATGGCTCAGCAAGGTTATATCCCAACGAGAAAGAAGGATTCTCGGAAGGCAATAAGCTAGCTGTGGTTATTCAGGGAAGGTAAGGGTAGCATCTCATTGAAAATAAAAGAAAACAATTGGCAAAGATTAATCCTAAATCAGGAGATTGGGAAAGTTACATAAAACCATCAAAAAAAACCATTAAAAAGAGGGAGAAGATGAGTGTTGAGGGGAAACTTGCAAATAATATCAAGATGGACATCAAGAGCTTCTTTAAATGTTTTTAAAAGAAGAGAACGACCAAAGTTAATATAGGTTATTTCGAGAATGAGGCTGGGAAAATAATAATGGGGAACTAGGAAATGGCAGAGGAGTTGAATAAATACATCGCTTCAGTCTTTGTAGACAAAGGCTCCATTAGGATTCAAAAACTTTTAAATAGTCAAGAGGCAAAAGGAGAAGAGGAAATAAATGAAATAACTATAACTAGAGAAAAAGTACTTGGAAGCTAATGGGGCTAAAGACCAATAAGTCTCTGTACTTGATGGAATCTTTCTGGAATATCACATATAGCTATAGAGATAGTGGATACACTGGTTATAATCTTCAAAGAATTCTTAAATTCTGGAAAAGTCCCAGAGGATGAGAAAACTGCCAATGTAACATCTTTATTTAGAAAGGGAAAGAGACAAAAAGTACTCAGCTCAATGCAAGTTAGCTTGACATTTGTTATTGGAGAAATGTTAGTGTCTATTATAAATGATGTAATCGCACAGCATTCAGAAATACATAATACATTCAAAACGAGTCAGTGTGGCTTTATGAAGGAGAAACCATTTTGATGAATGTATTCAAAATCTTTGAAATAGCCAGAGGCAGAATAGGATTCTTCAGCCAGAGCTCATCTGCTTCATCTGTTTCTTTTTCATTTTCTACCTCTTTCTGCTCGGTGATGCCGTGAACTCACGGCCTCAGCTCAAACTCAAACTTCCGGCCTCAGCGCAAATTTGGATTCCTGGTCGCAACACAGATTCAGACTCCCAGCCTCAGTGCTGACCCAACAAGGTGTCCTCCCAGCCTGGCATGGTGATCTCTTGGTGTGACATGGTGGTCTTCCAGCCTGGCATGGCATCCTCTCTGAGTGACATAATGGTCTCCCAGGCCTGGCATGATGATCTCTCGGTCCAATATGGTGGTCTCCCAGCCTGGCATGGTGATCTCTCAGTCCAACATGGTGGTCTCCCAGCCTGGCATGGTGATCTCTCAGTCTGACATGATGGTTTCTCGGCAACTCAATATGGTGGTCTCTTGGTGGCTGTGGTGGCCTTTTGACCTGGTGTGGCCTTCAAGCCTTAATGTGATTCAAGGTCCGTGTGGACTGATGGCAAGGTGCCAGCATGGATTGTTATTCTGAACAATTTATTTCTGTACTTTTCTAAATTATTCATCTAAGAGCTTGTATTGAAAAATCAGTAGCTAGATACCTTGTACCTAAGATGGCACCCTAAGTGGCAACATGTAAATTTTTCACTGTACACATTTGAGTATATTTGTGAATAAAGTTAATTCAAATTCACATTTAAGAGATAACAAGCAGGATAGATAAAGGGAAGTAGTAGATGTACTATTTCTGGATTTTCAGAAGGCACTTGACAAGGTACTTAATAAGATCAGGGCCAATGCTATTAGGATTGATATATTAGCATAGAAAGAGGATTGGCCAACTAATAAAGGAGAGAGAGTTGGGATATGGGAGCATTTTCAAGATGGCAACCTATAACCAGTGGAGTGTCACAGGGATCCGTATTGAAGCCACAATTATTTATCCTCTATATTAATGTCTTGGATGCGGAAAGTGTATGCTAAGTTTGTGAATGACACAGAAATAGATGGAAAGGCAAGTGGTGAGGGTGAGACAAACAGCCTGTACAGGAACAATATAAAGGTTCATTGAGTGGGCAAAAAACTTGGCAGATGGAATGTAATGAGGGAAATTGGCAGAAGGTATATAGGAGATTAATATATTTAAGTGTAAAAAGACTGTGGAAAGCTGGAGTACAGAGAGATTTGGGAATTCTTGAGTCCTACATTGATTGGAGTTTTTCGAGTTAATGATTGGATGATGGTAGCCTTCGTTGAAAAGAAACGGTTGAGCTCCTTTCACTTTTTGATGGAGGTGAAGTGGGATGAGACAAGAAAAGTTTGATTAAGAAAATGTTTTGCAATAGACAAAGGCAATTGCATTAAACATTGCATTCCTGAATAATCCTGGAATAGAGATCAATTACAAATTATGTGATTCAGTGAGATATGATGGCAAATGGCTAATCTAGTTGACTCTCTTACCCATTTAATGGCAATGGATTTAAGGGAACAAAGATGAGGGTTATACTTAGAGACTGGCTAAGTTGAGAAAGAGTAATGGTCTTTATTGGAGCCAGGCTATGAAGAATGGAAGTGAAGGTGTGATATGGACATTTAAGCAGCTAATAAGCTGCAAGAGATGGTGATGCCTTTTCCTATCGACTTTAAAATCGGAAGATAATATTCTATGTATATTTGATTTGATTTATTGTGGTCACATGTACCTAAGTACATTGAAAAGCTTTGTTTGTGAGCAGTACTGGCAGATCATAGCTAGCAAGGTCATACAGATCATAGGCTACTTAGACAGAGTGAGGCAAACAGTTTACACTGCACAGGAAATGTGCAAAGCAAGATTAACATTATTTGAAGTGAGAGAGTCCATTCATCAGTCTAATAACGGCAGGGAAGAAGCTGTTCTTGAACCTGATGATGCATGTGTTCAAGCTTCTGTATATTCTGCCTGATGGAATAGGTTGTAGGAGAGCATTACCAAGGTGGGAGGGCTTTAGATGATGTTGGCAGCCTTTTCTCAGAAACAAGAAGTGTAAATGGAGTCCATGGATGTGAAATTGGCTTCCATGATGGTCTGGGCTATGCACCCAACTTTTTGTAGTTTCTTACAATCCTGGGCAGAGCAGTTGCCATACCAGAATGTTAAGCACCAGGACAGGATGCTTTCTATGTTGCATCTGTAGAAGTTGGTGGGGGTCCTTATGGACATGTCGAATTTCCTAAGTTACCTGAGGAAGAAGAAGCATTGCTGTGCCTTCTTGAACAACTTCCTTCATTACATTCCCTGCTACATGGGAAGTCCAGGACAGGTTGTCAGTTGTCATCATTCCTATTGACCCCTGCTCCCACTGATATCAATGGGGGTGCAGTCTCCTCCTTTCTTCTTGAAGTCAATGATCAGCTTGTTTCCTTTGCTGACATTGAGAGAGCGGTTATTGTCGTTGCACTATGACACCAAACACTCTACCTCCTTCCTGTATTCTGACTCATTTTTGATTGATATCTGCCTTATCATGGTGATGTCATCAGCAAACATGTAGATGGTGTTTGTTTAGAATTTGGATCCACAGTCATGGGTATACAGGGAGTACACTAGGAGGCTGCAAACTCATCCTTGTGGTCAGGGGCAGGGGTGGGGAATCTCCAGTGTTGAGTGTTGTCTTGAAGAGGTGCAATTATCTACCTTCACCGGTTGCGGTCTATGGGTCAGGAAGCTGAGGATCCAGTTGCAGAGAGCAGAGATCTCAGAGTTTTGAGATCCATCTGGAGGGGATTATTGTGTTGAAGGTGGACCTATAGTCGGTAACATAAGTGTCCTTGTTGTCCAGACTTTCCAAGGATGCATACAGGGCGAGGGAAATGGCATCCATTGTGGACCTGTCACATCATTGGCAAATTGCATATCCTGTCTCTCTCTGTTGTCATTTGTTTGTTATACTGGAGATGTCCAGATCCTGAAGCAGTCAGAAAGACTCCACTTTGGAAATGTCTTGATGGTTGCTTGAAATGCATTTTTATGATTATTAACATTCCTCTCAGTATGAATTACAAAAAACACTTAGTGATTTGGACATAATAACGTCAACATGCAGTCAATTGGGTGCCTGTGTGCCTTTAAATGAAATAAGTTGTTTCGAGTTTTTTGAGTTGTGTGACCATTTCTTTCCTAATTATTGAGGAAAAGCTTAGCATGGGATGTCCACATCTGATGGTAATTCCAGATGACATTTGATAATATATTGTTAAATTTATTTACATGACATAAATAGAAGAAAGTTTGATTAATTTGTGTCTTTTTTTCCATTAGTTCAGCTGTTATCTTCTTTATGCGCCTGGTTACAGCTACACTGCATAAGGAATGAGAGTGTATTTTTTAACGCCTGGTGTTGAGGTTTATTCAAAAGTTCATTAATTCCATTTACAATTTTCAATTTATCTTTTTAAAAAATGCAGCACTTTTCTATGTCTCCTTTGTCCTCATTTTCACTCACCACTCACTCAGTATTTCCTCTTGCGGTTGGAACTATGGAAAGATTAGCTCAAACCTTGTCAACCTGTCACCAGGTTCATAGGAGAAAGAACCAAATGTTTGAATCAATTGTTTTAATTGGATATGCAATGGAGTTGTACATATAAAGTGCACTCCAGAACTTCCAGCAACTTTAAGGGGCTGTTGGAATCTTCGTGATAAGCGCCTAAATAATTTGCCAAGAGATTTGATCCTTGGATCAGAAGTCTCAGAAACTGAGGACCTAATTAACTAGTTCCAAGTTCTTTGTACTGTGACCCATTTAATGGTTTACTCAGCTGTTCAGGATAGCAAAAAAAAAACTAAACAGGCATAAACAAATCAAAACATTTTGTATAAGTTATGAGTATTGTAAAGTATGGAGTTACCTTTAGTTAATTTTGGCAGTTGATGTGTACCTTCATGTGTTAAATGTTAAAGATTGATAATTCACCAAGTGTATGCCTGGATCAGGTTATTGTATTTAAATGTTACACTTGGATCAAGATTCAGTACAACAGCAAATTGTTGGATTAAATGGAATTCTGTACTTGACATTTGGATTGAAATTAAGCTCGATCCTAGATTTGACAATATTTGCATTTTATTTGCTAATGATTGAAGTGCACTGTTGCTGACAGAATTTCTATTTGGAAGCAGCATGATTGCTATTCTCTCTATTCTGACTCAGCACTATGCAGTGGTACCTGTGAAAAATACATTCCAGTAATGTGGAGGAGAAGCTATATGGAGTCCAGCAAAAGTTCATTGAGGTATTCTCTTCCAATATAAAGAACTGCACTCATGTTGCCCCTTTCTTTGATGGGGAATCAGTTTTTCACAGATTCCAGTTTCTCAGCCTAAGGCTATTTTACATTTCGAGAGATTGCATAAGAAAAACAATATTATCTCAGCAGCCAATTAATGGAGATGAAAATCTGGTAAAATTTATAATGATTACATAGGATCCCGTAGGATTCATGACACAAAAACAAACCATTTGGCCAAAATATCCCATGCCAATATTAATACCCTACCTAAGCCTCCTTCTGTATTTTCTTCCCTAAATCTATCATTGTACCCCTCTATTCCCTTTTCCTTCAAATATTTATCTAGCTTCCCCATACTAGCTTCTATACTATTTGCTTCAACCACACTCTGGGCTTGTACATTCCGCATTCCTATCACTTTTTCGGTTGATAAATTTCTTCTGAGTTCCAACTGGATTTTTTTATGACTAACTTAAGCTGATTACCTTCAGTTAATTTTATCTTCACAAGAGGAGACATTCTCTCTGTATTCACTTTATCTAAACCTTTCATAATATTAAACACTCCATTAGATCAACCAACAGCCTTTGTTTTTTAAGAGAAGGGAAACCCAGCCCATCAATCCTTTCCTGATAAACATACATTTCTAGTATCATCCTGTTGAACACTCTCCAGCGTCTCTGTATCATTTTTATAATATTGTGACCAGAACTTCATGCAGTACTCTAAGTGCAACCAAACCAAGGTTTTGTGCAGGTTTTACATAGCATCAATTGTCTTCAATTCTATCTCTCTAGAAATTAATCCCAGTTTGCTTTTAAATTGTCTCGCAACTATTAGTGAGTGATGTACTTCTAATCTGACATCCCATTGTTCACCTACACCATCTAAACCTGGAACATCCAAAAAATGTGACTTTTCTATTTTCCCACTAAAGTTGACTTACTCACATTTTCAGTCTTCAACTTCCTTTATTCCTCATTCTGTAAACTTTAAACAGTTATCATATAATTTGTTGCAGTTCTCCACCATGTTGAGTATACTTCCTAATTTTCTGTCAAATTTAGAAATGTGTTTTTGATTCCATGTAATTAATGTAAATTGCAGACAGTAGTGGTCTCAGCAGTGGTCCTAATGGAACACCACTTCGCTTTTACCATTCTAAAAAAAAATCTATGCTTTACTCCCACTCTTTGCTTTCTGTTTTGAAACAAACTAGCGATTCCTCTGTCCATTGTCTCCTGACTCCACACTAACATTATTCATTAGTCTACAGTGGAGCACCTTATTAGACATTTTTGAAAATTCAGAAAAGTCAGAATTGATAGCGCTTTATACTTTTGATCAAAGTCAAAATGATTTCTCTCTGTCATCAGTGCTCAAGCAAAACTATTTTTTTAAACAAATCATCAGAAAGACAGAAATAAATAAAATAGTATTAAACTTGAGTCCCCATTTTACTTTGTTAAAATTAATATGTTAGACGTTTTTTGGTTAGCTCAACATATTCGAAAATAATTGAAGTCTGCTAAATAATTTTAACTTTTGTTTTGAATGTTTCCTTTTCCTTATTCTCTCAGTCACTTTCTCTGAATTACCGATTTTAAATTTGTGTGATTTAAGAATGATTTGTTCCTAGTGCAAAGCTTGGCGATTCTATCAGTGATGGAAACAGGAATTCTCTATGACACCAGATCATCATATCTGCTAAAGCATTTTTCCACAAGGGTTATCACAACCTGAAAACTTAATAATTCACTGTAGCTTTCAAAAATATTGCATCAATCACTTGGTTAGCAATAGTACTTCCGATTTTCAAGAAAGGCCCTTGTAAATCTGAAGGGATCCTGCTGGAATGGTGATGTAGCATCACATGACTAAGAGCTTGCTGGAGAGATCTCATGATCGAGACTCTTTGAATTTGTGTCGACTGGATCGAGTGTTAGTCTGCAAATGAAGTGGTTGTTAAAATGTATGCAGCCTACCACAGAGTCATTTAAGAGACAGTAAGAGCTCCTTTCATGACCAGAAGACAAAACAATCCTGCTCTCCCACATCCGAAGAGTTGTTGAAATCTTTGCAAGCAGCATTGACTCTAGGACTTGGGCTTCTTTAATGGCAACACATGCTGAGCTGGAATGCTGCACATATAGGTTCTTTTCACTTGTGGTGTCAGATTTATTATGATCTTAGTAACCTTAGAGAAATCCTAACATTTGCTGGATAAGTCTGGCACGAGGGTCCTCTGGATGGGATCCATGTGCAAGAGGCCCGCTCCCAGTTAAAGAAAAGAAGCTCTGTTTAATCTTTGATTTGTGTATGCACTCTTAGATAATTTCACTATCTTTGTAAGATAGTACAATTTGGTGTTGACAAGGAAACATAAGCTACAATTTATTGCACTTCTTTAAAAGACTTAATTTACATTTAAGCCTAATTAACCTGTTGGCAGGTTACATTTTCTCGCCATTTCTAGTCAATCACAAAAAAAGTATTTAGCAAGTTCTGAGTAGTAAGTTCTTAACCTTATTGTACCATTTTCAATATCTAGATTTTTTTATTGAGTTTACTTGTAAATAGTATTTGTTTAAAGATTTTTTTAAGAAGTAGTAAATATTATTTTTAAAAAGTTACACTTACATTTGACCAATATTAACATGATGACATTAACGATGATGCAATTATCCATTGTGCAATACTGTAAACCTTAAAAATGTAATTGGCCCAAGAAATAAAGATTTCATGGAAGCTGCTAGCAATCTAAATGTTAAAACCTCTCCAACAAAGTTTAATGACAAATCTTTATTGTATATTTGTTGAAAGTGCAATATTTATTGCTATTGAGAAGTTGATCATGAGCTACAATCGTGAAACATTGCACTCCATGGGTGCAGGCACATCTGAGTGTGCCAAGGGAGGGACCTGATCTGACAATAGTAAAGAAGGTGACAGTATAGTTCAAGTCAGGGTGGTCTGTGTCGTGGAACTTGCAGATGCGATATTTCAGGCCTACAGACAACACTAGTAATAACCAGCCGCATGGATAGTTATTAAGTTCCAGTCAGATTGCAGAGGGTTATGTATTTGTATGTTACTGTCAAATAATGGAAGGATTTGAACTGTACTAGTCGTATAAGTTTAAATCAACTCTGTATGGGGGTTTTGTGTTGAGGGTTTGAGCAGTTTTTGGATAAGTCACAAGGGAATTTGTTTGGGGGAGGGAATGCTGTGAGTATGATAAACAAATCTGAGGTTGAGTTAAACTCTGTGTTGTGTGCATTTAGTTCTCCTAATGCCTGAAGTCCAAGAAATATCACAAGGGAAAGCAAATAGAAAATCTTACAAAAGGTGTTTTCGAAGGAGGTTTGGCAAGTTGCTGCAGTATATCTTGTAGATTGTACACCCTATTGACACAGTGTGCTAGTGATGGAAGTGAATGTTTACCATGTTAAAAATCACACAACACCAGGTTATAGTCCAACAGGTTTAATTGGAAGCACACTAGCTTTCGGAGCGATGCTCCTTCATCACAATCACCTGATGAAGGAGCGTCGCTCTGAAAGCTAGTGTGCTTCCAATTAAACCTGTTGGACTATAACCTGGTGTTGTGTGATTTTTAACTTTGTACACCCCAGTCCAGCACTGGCATCTCCGAATAATGTTTACCATGGTCTCAGTGAAGAGAACAACTTTGTCTTGAATGGTGCTGAACGTTTTGAGTGTCGTTGGAACTGTGCTCATCATGACAAATTGAAAGTATTCAGCCACACTCCTGACTTAAACCTTTGTGGGCATTTTTTTGGGCGTCAGGTGAATTCAGAATTCTCCTGCAGATCCGATAACCTACTCTTTCCCCTTCCCTTTAAGCATTCCAATGGGATTGTTTCCTCTGCAGACACCCTAGTCAACTCTAATTCATTCCATTTACTACAGCTTCATTCGATTCAAGCATTGGAGATGTGACCCCTGTCCTTTCACTTTCTCCCTCCTCACCATTCAAGACTTCAAACTCTCCTTTCAGTTGAAACAATGATTTACTTGTACTTCTTTCAATTCAGTATCCTGTGTATGTTGCTCACAATGTGTTCTCCAATAGAATGGAGAGACCAAAAACAGACTGGGCAACTGCTTTGTGGCACACCCTCATTCATTCAACACACACGACTTTAAGTTTCCGATTGTTTGTCATTTTAATTCTCTCCCATGCTGGCCTTTCTGTCTTTGGTCTGCTATAGGGTTCTAGTGAAGCTCAGTTCAAGCTCAAAGAGCAGCACTTATGACTCAGCATTCCTTAGCTTCCTGCACGCAACTTCAGAAACAGCTTTAGATCATAACCTCTGCCTTCATCTTATTCTATGGTTTTTTGTTTATTTACTGCAGTGCTTTTTTTTCTCTTTCTTTCACCCCTCATGTTGCGTTCAGAAGATGTTCATGTAGCCATTCCTGCCTCAATTGGACGTAATCTTTGTTACTATTTTTTATTGACCATTGCTTTCTTTAGCATTTGCAACATGAAATCTTTGTTAGTTATTCTCTGCTTCCTCTAGGTACCATATTTCTCCTCCTCTATTTCTCCTCCTTTCTCCACCCTCCACTGACTTAAAAACTTGGAGATTTCCAATTTCTTTCACCCAGATGAAAGGTCAGATAGCCTGACATTTTAACTCTATTTCTTTCCACATATGTTGCCTGAACTAATCAGTTCTTCCAGGTATTTTTTATATTTCAAATTTTCAGCTTCCCCAGTAATCTGTTTTTTGTAATCGTGCAGAATTCCTAATCTCTGACCTATTCTGATAAGGTTAGATTAGGTTCCCTACAGTGCGGAAACAGGCCCGTCAGCCCAACCAGTCCACACCGACCCTCCGAAGAGTAACCCACCCAGACCCATTTCCCTCTGACTAATGCACCTAGCACTATGGGCAATTTAGCATGGCCAATTCACCTGACCTGCACATCTTTGGACTGTGGGAGGAAACCCACACAGACATGGGGAGAATGTGTAAACTCCACACAGTCGCCCGACACTGGAATCAACCCTGGAACCCTGGTGCTGTGAGGCAACAGTGCTAACCACTGAGCCATCGTGCTGCCCATCCCTGTCACTGTAGAATTTATGTGGATAGTCCAGTTAAGTTTCTAAGCTCAGTGCTAACCTATGGGTTGTTGATGGTGATGCTTTCAATGATTGTAATGCCAGGTGAGATGGTCAGTTTTTCCCTTGATGGAGATAATCATCCGTACTTTGTGTTGTGAGCATTTTACAAATCTGTTCTAAATCTGTTACATATTTTGTTTTTATGAACTGCTGTGATAAAGAGTTCAGCTGAAATTCTTTATGATTACCTTTTATGCAATGCTTTAGTGTTTAAGGGTGAGAAATTTAGACTCATTCATGCCTGTTATTTGTTGTATTGGCGAGAATGCTGACAACTCCGTCTCTTGATCTTACTCAGCAGAACATGTGGTTAGCAGCAGGAAGAACTGTTCCCCTCACCTCCCCCCACCGCCCCAACCAGCCACCACACCAGCACTTCTTAAAGAGATCACCAACAGCTTGCAGGCTAGTTTTGATGTTTTGATGTTTCATATGATTGTTTCGGCTTCAAAGGTTTATAGGGTGTGATGATACAGAACTGATGTACATTTTGCAGACTTCAAGGCTTTGACACAAACCAGTTGCTCCAGATGTGCAGGTATCAGTGTACATCCTCCTTGGGAAAACAATACTACAAGACTTGGAGAACGAACAGAAGTCACACAGAGTAGGACAGGTTACTGAAGAGAGGGAAGAGGGGGGTCAGGACAAAGGCTCTCCCCAGGAAACCATAGTCCCTCAGGGATCAATATTTCTACCTGAATCTCAATGTGGTGCAATATATGTGATGTCTTTAAGCTTTAAATATAGCTTCAATGAAATCTGCCACCTGCTGTGGTAAAAACTACACCCTCCTATCAGGAAAAAGATGGCATTGCTCATGGTTGAAGTGGTGAACATGGTTATAAACATACATACATCTGGCTCCTATGAGACTAGAGTTGAACATTTGTAAAAAAACTCAACTTGTCATCGACAACTGCATGAAGGAAGACAATGTTTTTTTCCATCAGAGTCAGGTATATTTTGCTTTTTTTTGCCTGAGGTAATTAGCTTGGGAAAGCATTGCAGTTGATGAGGATTTCTGGCTTCCCAATGGTGCTGAGTGCAATTGACTGGACACATTTCACTTTGTGAATGGTGGATGTCGATTCTGCCCTATACCAGAAGCAAAAGGAATGCCTTCACTGTCCAGTCAGTGTGTGACAGCAGGCAGTGAATCACACTGATTCCTGATGAAGGGCTAATGGCTGAAACGTCGATTCTCCTGCTCCTCGAATGCTGCCTGACCGGTTGTGCTTTTCCAGCACCTCACTTTTCAACAGTGAAACACATGTGCCTTCATTTTATGACATTCTGCTGTGCCATCTGTATTTGTGTGAACAAATAAACACCTAATTGGTAATAAAAGCTGTTTGCTAACAACATAATTGATCACTCTGGTTTGCAGTCGCAGCATGTATGAAATGAAAGTGCAAGATAGAATAGACAATTAGCATATTGAAACAACAGGTAAATCTAGTCCTTTGTGGCTGGCTCAGCCGGCAGGCCAAGAAACAATCGAGAACCTGTCATGGGGTGGACGTGGACACCTGACCATGATCTTGGTTAGATTATCCCTTGCTGGAGATGATCATTGCTTGTTATTTGTGTGGCGTGGAATGTTACTTGCCACTTGCCCATCCAAAGCTGGATATTATCCAGATCTTGTTACATTTTAACATGGGCAGCTTTTGTATCTGAGGAGTTGCAAATGGTCTTGAACATTGTGTAACATCTCCATTTCTGACCTTCTGATGGAGGGAAGGCCATTGATGAAGTCACTGAAGTTGATTGGGCCATTGACAGTACCCTGTGGAACTCCTGTAGAGAAGTCCTGGAGCTGAGGTGGCCCCAAACACAACAAACATCTTCTACTGGGCCAGGGATTCCTCCTACCAGCCGAGTGTTTCTGCCCTGATTCTCATTGACACCAGTTTTGCTGGTGCTCTTTGTTGCCACATTTGGCCAAACGTGGCCTTGAAATCGAGGGCAGTGACTCTGATTTCGCCTATTGTAGGAGATTATTCTGATTGTAAGTCAGGTATTGAAAGATTGAGAAAAGTACAGTGAGATATCTCATATGTAGATAAAGTCACAGAGTAATAGAGATGTACAGCATGGAAATAGACCCTTCAATTCAACTGCTCCATGCCAACCAGATAACCTGAATAAATCTAGTCCCATATGCCAGCATTTGGCTCATATCCCTCTAAACCCTTCCTCTTCATATACCCATCCAGATGCCTTTTACATCTAACCTCCACCACTTCCTCTCAGTCAAGATTAGAGTGGTGCTGGAAAAGCAGGTCAGGCAGCATCCGAAGAGCAGGAAAATCAACGTTTCGGGCATAAGCCCTTCATCAGGAATGAGACCCTTCCTCTGGCAGCTCATTCCATACAGGCACCACCCTCTTTCTTAAAAAGTTGCCCCTTAGGTCCCTTTTAAATCTTTCCCTTCTCACCTTAAACCTATGCCCTCTGGTTCTGGATTCCCCCACCACCGGTAAAATACTTTGTCTATTCACCCTATCCATGCCCCTCATGATTTTATAAACCTCTATAAGGTCACTCCTCAGCCTCCAATGCTCCAGGAAAAACAGCCCCAGCCTATTTCAACCTCTCTCTATTACTCAAACCCTCCAACCTGGTAACATTTTTGTCAATCTTTTCTGAACCCTCTCAAGTTTCACAACATCCTTCTTAGAGCAGGCAGACCAGAATTGCATGTAATATTCCAAAAGTGGCCTAAACAAAGTCCTGTATAGCCGCAACATGACCTCCTAACTCCTATACCCAAAGCACTGACTAGTAAAGACAAGCATATCAAATGCCTTCTTCACTAACCTATCTACCTGCAATTCCAATTTCAAGGAACTATGAACCTGCACTCCAAGGTCTCCTAATTCAGTAACACTCCCCAGGACCTTATCATGAAGTGTATAAGTCCTGCCCTGATTTGCCTTTCCAAAATGCAGCACCTCACATTTATCTAAGTTACACTTCATCATTGATAATAATATTAACAAAAACATTGAATAAGTTAAGAAATTCAATCCACCAACCAACTTCCATTGGGGAAAAAGGGCAAAAAGGTATGTCCATTATCTTGAAGAAGAGATTTCTAATGAAAGAACCACAGCTTGTGTTTGAGGAACTCATCAACATTTTGATTTTTTAGGGCTGCAGGAATGATGGGAGTGGAAAGGAGACATGAAAAGGCTGCATGTCAGGTTGTTCAATATTACTTAGCAGGCATGCTGTGAGAGCTGATGAGCTACAGTGATATGAGCTTCCCCTGGAACAGCAGAAAGACAACAGCCCCTCTGATGAGCTAGGAACTGAGCAATAGAATTATCAACCCCTACACCTGGAGACAGGACCTCAGGAGGAGAGGACAGGTCAGTGAGAGAACATGTCCAGCACACACGCTCACGCGCACACACACACATACACATTCTCTTACGCTCTTTCTTACATCGTCCATCTCTCTCTTTTACACACACACATTCTCACTCACACACATATATATAAACACACACTCACTCACACACCCTCACTCTTCCTTACACACACATTCATACACACATACTCTCATGCACATTCTCTCTATCACACACACATATTCTCTCTCACAGACACATGCATACACACAATGCATGCACAGACACTGTAATTGTCCACAAATGTTTCCCCCATCCTACCCCTCTCCATTAAGCCATTGCGAGCAGTCAGACCTGTAGTGATTGAAATGAGGTCAGTCAGGTGGATATTGCAGAATAAGAGTTCCCTGACTGGTGCTGTTTCTCTGGCCTGGCTGACAGGCATAAACAGAAGGGTCAGGGGTTCTGTTTGCTCTAGGAGTGGATAGTCTGCTAGCTGGGTCAGTGTTATTTACTACACATGTGTAAATAAAGGGTGACTTGGTGATAGGATACCATCTTTCGGGGAATTATTTCAAGACCACTCTGCCTTCCTCCCTTTTAGAAACCAAAAGCATGTACTTTATCAAGAGGGAGTGATCTGGGTGCAGATGACTGGGCAGCTCCAATGACTGAAGAGCATTGCCATGATGTAGTGTCTACTCCACTGGGCTGATAGGTTATTCCAGGAGGCTGCTGATGGCAGCAGCACCCTGCTACAACAATCTGATCCTTCTGAGGTGCTGATACCCAGGCATGTTGAGAGCGCTGATCCCCTGATTAACCACCCTGTATTGGGTGACCATCCCATGTGTCCTGTCCAGGGACCTGCTGAGGTGGAGAAGACAGCTGCTGCTGATTTGCTCTTGGCCCCTTAGCAAAGGTGAAAGGAGGAACGGCAGACCAGAGAATACAGCGCAAGCTGACTACTGTACGAAACAGGTGACCTGTCCTCCAAGAAGTAGCATCCACCTACCAGGCTGGAGGAACCATGGTCTCCCAGCCCAACATCATCAATTTCTCACCCTACGTGCTATGAACACACCTTTCACCAGGCTGGCAAAATTCTCTCTTGGGTTCAGAACCTGGGCAGGCAAAGACTGATGGGAATTTTAGTGTACAGGTCACAAAGAAGAAAGGTAGAGGTGGCTAAATGAATAGTCTTAATGTTAGTGACAGATAAACCCAGAAGCTGGTGTGAAGGAGGAGGTAGCAGGCTGGGGGATATCCTGGCAACAGAATCAGTCATCAACTTGGCATCTATCTTCAGATTGTTGTTGGATATTATTGTCTACAGAATGGCAGCCACGTTTTCCAACATAGTCAGTTCAAAGTGATTTAGTGAATGATTTGCTATGGCATTGGGCATTATGAATATTATACTCTCTATGCTGAAGAGAAGCATAATAATATAGACCAATCAAGCACAATAAAGATTTGCGTAAGCAACCTTGTTGTGACAAGGATATAGGACAAGGTCAGATAAGTGAATTTTCTTAACTTCCTTGAGCAAAGATGGCAAAAAAAATCCTATTTATTTCATCACACTAACTTGGTATCTCTGAACTACAATAACAGATAGAGATTTTCCATGTGTGTGTGGATTCCATAGCAATCAATATATCAAGTCTAAAGCAGATAATTAAAATCTGCGATGTGTGAAGGCCAGATTTTCAAGACTCCATTTATGCATGAATATAGTCAGGAGCTGCAAATAATTCTCAGAATTTTCTACTCCCCCAAATAAGTCACTATTTTCAGACAGTTATCTCCCTTCAACAGAGATGTACAATTGAATTTGAAAATGCTGGAAACACTCAACAGATCAGGCAACTTCTCTGGAGAGAGAACAAGAATTAATGGGGATAACTAAATCCCCAAATTGGGATTGACTAGGGGGAGGGTGAGTCATGTAAACTTTAGATTCCAGCCCCTCTTCCACACACCTATATCTTGATTCATGAAGGCAGGACAAAGTGCAGGCTGCAAGTTCCTTTTTAGAAGATGGAATACTCAGCAAAATATTTTGATGAGACTGGCAAATTTGGATTTACCCTACTTTGCAGGTTTAATTATAGCCTGTTAGGAGGGAGATAAGTCAGCTTTGTGGGCCAGGAGGAATGGGAATGCTTTCTCACTGGCAGACCATTGGCATCTCTCTGCTTTGGATCAGAATGCCCCCTCCCATGATCAAGCACCTTCCCATACAACACATGGGTGGCAAGGTGGTGTAGTGTTTAGCACTGCTGCCTCATAGCACCAGAGAGCCAGGTTTAATTCCGCCCCCAAGCACCTGTCCATGGGGAGTATACACATTCTCTCTGTGTCTGTGTGGGTTTCCTCCTCCAGTCAAAAGACCTGCAGGTTTTCACTGGAGCATAGGAAGTTGAGAGGTGACCTGATAGAAGTTAGTAAAATAATGAGGTAGTTGTCTTTTCCCTAAAATGGGGGACATCAAGACTAAGGGACACATTTTTGTGAAGAGAGATTTTAAAAAGGCATAAGAGGCCAATTTTGTGCACAGAGGTTAATTCGCATGTGGAATAAACTTTCCGAGCATGTGGTGGATGTGGGTACAATTACAATGTTCAAAAAAACATTTGGAAAGATACATGAATAGGAAAGGTTTGGAGGGATATTGGCCCGGAGTATGCAGGTGGGACTAGTTTTGTTTGGCATGGACTAGTTGGACCGAAGGGTCTGTTTCTGTACTGTATGACTTTATGACTGTATGAGGTTTGGTGGATCGGCCATGGACCATGCTAAATTGCTCATAGTGTCCAGGGATATGTAGTCTAGGTGGATTCACCATGGTCATATAGGATTACTGGGATAGGGGAAGGGAGTGGATTTGGGTGAGTTACATTTTGGAGAATCAGTGTGGCCTCGGTGGGCCAAATGGCCTGCTTCCATGCTGCAGGGATTCTATGATTCTAGAACACTCAGGGATTAGAAGTTAGACAACTCTACCCAACCTGACAATAAAATTACCTTCACCCCAGGAGTCACCTTTACCCCAGTCCCAGTCTTGCAGGCTGTGGAGTATTTGCCAACTGGCTGAAAGCCAAGCCTATCAACTAGGCTGATCCAGCAGGAATCCTGGTCAAAATTAAATGCACACACTATGGAGGCAGGACTTCACAGCATGCAAAGGAATGTGAAACTTTAGGTTTCTTGACCAAGTTTTCTCTACACCTCCATCTTGTAACCTGCCTCAGGAGAGACTAGGGCCAATGTTTCGGGTCAATGGAACTCAGTCACAGAGAGTTCGCGAGTTTTTAACTGCATGGAAAGAAGCCCTTTGGTCCATTACGCCCATGCCAGGTATCCAACATCCATCTATTCAGATTCATTTTCAAGCACTTGCCCTGGCTGGGTGCTTCTGATAACAGGTCAGCAAAATGAGACAACATCCTTAAGTGTCTCGCACCGTCCATGGATACTGCCGGATCTGATCATTTGTTTACGACATTCTTTGTGTGACTCCGTTCAAAAGGCCTTATGCTTGTGAGCAAGAGGAAGACAGTTGGTTTGCTATGCACATTTTGTTGAAGGTGGAAGCTGCTTGATTTGATTGCTGCACATATCTGCAATTTATTCTGTGTAAATAAATGCTCACATATTTCAACTTCTCCCTGTTATTGTCTGAGGCATTTCAAATGTGGCAATTGACTGATTATGGCAGAACAGGGTATAAAAGAAATTATAATTTCAGAGCCGTGTGGAAAGGCATTGCAGTACCAATTGTTTTAATTAATTTGATAGCAACAGAAGGTTTAAATAGTTTATGTTCTGCTATTCATTTTTGTTACGCAATGAGGATGAGTCATGGCACACTGGCACATTGGAGAGCTTTACTTTAACAATAGGCCTTAGTAATGAAGCATGAAAACCAATTATTTACGAGGTGACTAACTCTAGGACATGATCTGCATGGGAAGTGTTCACAACAACAACTTAGGTTGTTATGGTGCCTTTAACGTAACAAAGAATCCTCAAGCGCTTTACTACTGCTCTATTGAGCAAAAATCAAACAACACCAGGTTGCAGTCCAATGGGTTTTACTTGAATACACCAGCTTTTGGAGCACTGCTCCTTCATCAGGTGTTGGACTATAACCTGGTGTCATTTGATTTTTGACCTTGTCCAACCCAGTTCAACACTGATACCTCCACATCAGGGTTAAAAAAAAGACACTGAGCCATATAAAGGTGACATCAGGAGAACTGGCCGAATATTTGGTCATGGCAGTTGGTTTTCAGGATCTTGTTCGAGGGGAAACAGCAATGGAGAAGTTTAGGGAGGGAACGCCTGAGCTTGGGTCTGAGGCTGCTGAAGAGACAGCCACCGAAATTGAAACAGTGAAAATTAATTGGGGAAGCTCGAGAGAGAGAGAGCTCTGACATGGGGGGAAGGCCAGTAGTGATCGCTCCTAGGGTTATGGGGCTGGAGGAGATTATGGAGCTGGGGTGGTGGGAGGGGGTTGCAAGGGGTAAAACCATGGAGGAATTGAAAACAAGGATGAAGATTTTCAAATTAAGGCATTTGCTGATTGGAACCCAGTGAAGAATGGCGAGCACAAATATGAGAGGGACACAGGACATTGGCGTGAGCAAAATGAGCTTTGAATAACCTCAGGTATGTGGAGGGTAGAATACAGGAGGCAAGCCAGGGCTTTGTGGGAATATTAAGTGCAGAGCGAACAAAGGCCTGAATGAGAGTTCGAGCAGCAGATGAGCAGAGGCAGGAGGTGATGCTACAGTGGTGGAGACAGGCTGTCTTAGCGATGACTCAGATATCTGGCTGCAAGCTTACTATGGTCACCAAGGTTACAAACAGTCTTGTTTAGTGTCAGAGTGTTGCTGGGGAGGGGAGGGAGGGTGCAGTCATGGTAGGGGAGTTGGTGGCTGGAATGGATTCTCGAGCAGTGACTGATAGGAATGTTATCAGACTTTCCAATGATTAAGAGATCATTTCCGCTTCTCTACTGCTGGATCTTCAGTGAGGGGTTAAGACCTGTTGAGGTGGTGGGGAGAGATGGTGAGAGACTGATCTCGCCTCTTCCAGGGAAGGCTGGCTGAATTGTGCTCCCCCATCAAGATGTGGCAGGGCCAATGGCAAGCCTCCGCCTGGAATCAAGACCCAACATGGGGGGAGGCAGGGGGTGCCGAGCGAGAGCTGCTAGCCAATCAGGGGCTGCAGCAGCACCATGGAGGAGGTTGTAGCTGCTGCCAGAGGATCATGGGAATTCCAGGATCACAGAAGTTCTAGGGTTACACTAAGTGACCTGTGCTGGGGAGAAGGAGATTTCTTGAATTGTGAGCAAGTGGAGAGAAAGAGAGGGAGCAAGAGGGTTGGAAGCAAGAATGTGGCAAAGCTTCCCAGGGCATTTATTGCCTGATATTCAGTCCCTCAATCAGTGTTTGATTGCCTTTACCTGGGCAAGTTTGCATATTACCATGTAGATAGCAGTGTTAATGCTGTACTGGAATAGCTTGGTTAGGATCTGGCTATTTCTGGAGCACAAGACTTCAGTACAGTTGCTAGTATGTTGTCAGGGCCCATGGCTGTTGAGTATCCAGTGCCTTCAGTTGTTTCTTGGTATGCTGTGCAGTGAATCTTTGCTGAAATTTGCTGAAAACTGCAGTCAGTGATATGGGGGTGGGGTGGGAGGGTCCTCAGGAGGAGACTGTGATTAGATTGATATGAATGGAACCAATCCAGCAGGACAGCAATACGGTGATGTTGAAGGAGGATGAAGTTATTCAACATTGCAAAGATAACAAGGGCAAGCTTTACATTATGACAATCACATTTGACATCTTTTGTAATTTGATGTACAATGGAACGGGGAGATTCAAACATAGATTTATGGGGAAGTTGGATGGAGTTGGAAGACAACAACATACTCAAGGAGTTTAGAGAGGACAGGGAGCGTGAAGCTGTGAAAATTGCTCACAGGCACTGTGAGGTTTATGGATGTTTTATGTGTAGAGAAGTTGTGATGATAGATTTATACAGGAAAAATTCAAAACTTGAAGATAGAGAGTCACTAATAATATGAGGATCTGGATGGGAAACTGGCTTGTTAGGTGTTTCTTGGGACTAGGATTGAGAGAACAGGAAATGAAGCTTATGGATGATGAGCTCAGAGCAGGCCTTGAAGGGAGGTAGGAGTGAAAGTAGGAAAACATGTGTGATCTTGGCTATTGCAAGGAAAACTTTGCCTGCTTGACCAGAGAAAGGGAAGAGAATAGCAAAGGCAGCTGATTGGATGGTCCCGATTATGAGAGGTACGGGCAGAATGAATAGAAAGAGTCTGTTCCCCTGCGTGGGGCACTTGTGGTGCAATTGTAGTTTCCCTAACTCTGGGCCAGGAGACACAGGTTCAAGACACACGTGAGTAAGAACAACGCTGAACAGGAAAATATATGCAAAGGGATGTCATTTTAAAATGAGGTTTAGTGGGGATTTGAGGACAAGTTTTGTTTTCACCAAGAGTGTAGTGGGGATCTGGAATGTACTGCTTGGGTGGGTAGTTGAGGTGGGAAACCTCACAACCTTTGAAAAGTATTTGGATAAGTACTTGAAGTGTCATAACATTTGGGGCTATAGGCTTAGTGCAAGAAGGTGGGGCGAGTGTAGATTTAGCTATGGCTGTACAGACTTGATTGGCTGAAGGGCCTATTTTGTACTGTATGATTCTATGATCTTAGCAACAGGGATGAATTTCTTACAATCAAACTTGTCTTTTGTAGGTGTGGAGTAAAGAAGGTGAAATATAACTTCTACAAGCCTGAAGTATATGCAAGAAGTTTTGGCATTTTGTCACATATCAGAAAACAAACAGGAATGCGTGCCAAACATTTTATCAGTAAGGTAGTGGCCTTTAACTTCAGCAAGCTGTAATCATTATAATGGCCTTCTTGTTGGCATAGATTGGTTGGCATTTTTAAAAGCTCAATAGATATTACAAGATCCTATTTTAATTGCAGCAGCTTACTTTAATGTTTAACAGTTTATATAAACTTGGTCAATGATGGCATTAGCTTTAACCTTTACTTTTACTTAAAGCTTTACTTCTGGCTTTTGGCTTTACTTCAAATTTTAAACAAAATCTTTCAAGACTATGAAGAAATTACAAGATTATGTTCATAAAGTTATGCTCATGATAGTCTGTATTCTATCTACTTTGTCTCCTGCAATGTATTATGTCTGTAGTCTGTCCTTGGGCAGAAGTCCATTATCAACAGGCTTTGCTGGGATATCCTGTGTAATTATCTTTAATAAATAAATAATATTCCATTTGCCACGTTTCACTGAAACTTTCCAAAACTTCACATTGTGCTTGGAAGGCTGAAGTTACATTAAAAATAGTTAATTTTCGAATTAAAATTCCCTTAGTGAAAATTATCCACATAGCTCTTTTCTTCATCAGCTTCTTTTATATTCCACAGAAGACGTGCAACTGGAGCATGAAAAACTGAATGGAAATAATATGCAAAACTCTTCTGAAGGAAGCTAAATCCAATAATCTTTTACCTTCATAAAACCAGCAACCCAGCAGACATTTCATTACCATTGTGAGATCATCAGTGTAAACCCCAATTTTTGCATACTGTTAAGATTCTGGCAAAATGTGCTTTGCAATTTATCCACAGAAGCTAAGGGATTCCTGAGTAGGTCATTAATTTCCAAGCGCAGAAATACAAATTCAGGAGACATCTTTCTGGCAAGCCTTCAATCCTCAAATGAAGCATAAATCAGAGTAAAGAATTTCTCATTGCAGCACTGTCAGCTCGGTGTTTTTTTTAAAAAAACGTCTCCTGTTGTTTCACTTCAGACCTGTTTGTTGGCTCCTCACTCCAGTCAAAATCAACATTGGACATTCTGGTGAGAACATGCCAAATTATGCAGTCAGGCTTTTGGAAGATTGAATGGACATGCCACATTTAAATATTGCAGGTTTGAATCAACAGGTAAAATGAAGGCAACGTTTGCCTGTGGAATACAAAGGAAGCCAATGAAGAAAAGAATCATGCGGATAATTGTCAAATATTTTCCATGATGAGAGAGAATGTGGAAATCACCAAAGAAAGGTTAATCCTGAGGGTTACATTGATCAGTTTTTGATTATTTTTCCATTTCAAAATGTTCCCTTGTAATTTTATCTAGTCTACTCCACGTCTGGCTGTATAGCTGCTTTATCTTTGCAAGTTGCTTCTTACAAAACAAAAAAAGTCTGCATTTCTGTCACTGATCTTCTCAGTTATGAATAGGAATGAAATGAAAACACTAAAATTTTCTGTTGCTGCTGTTTTTGCTGAGATGTAATGGGATATAGCTGCGGATCATCCTTTTTTACAGTGTGTCTTGTCTAAAAGCCAACTTGACATGTATACATTTAATTAATCTGACAATAGGTAGTAATGGTGTATTTATGACTTGGAAAGAGTCCAAAATGATGCCAGATGATTTCATTATAGTGAGTCCAAATCAATCTGATTTACTTCAGGAAAGGTTCTACTCTTTATAGTCTGTGGTTTACAAATGAAATTGGTTTAGTCAAATACTCAACCTTTAAGTACCTCGCATGAAGGAAAGAGGAGAAAAGCTTCCTCTATTCAGAAATTAATTGCCACATTTAAAATCACCATGAGTGACTCTTGCATGAGGCTTCACTCACGACAGAATTACACAACATAAATACACATCTTACAGAAAAGACCATTAAAGTGTAAGACCATTACCAGCAGAAGTAGGCCATTCAGCCCATCAATGTGATCATGGCTAATGTGATAATCCTCCATTCTGTCCTGCTTTCTCCATCCCTTGATTCTCTTACCAATTAAGTATATTCAAGGCCTAAGATAGATTTTAATGACATACCATACCATCAACAGCCCTCTGCAGTAAAGAGTTCCACAGATATACTATCCTCTGAGGGAAAATAGTTCCTCCTCATCTCTGTTTTAAATGTGGGATTCCTTGTTCGAGTGCCCTCTAGCCTTGGACTCTTCCACAAAGGGAATCAACCTTTCCACATCTACCCTATCAAGTCCCCTAAGATCATGTAGAAGGTCAGCTTTTATTCTTCTAAATATCAATGAGTATAAACCCAATCTACTCAATTTCTTAAGATAAGACAGCCCCTCCATCTCCAGAATCATCATAGTGAACTTTCTCTGAACTCCAATGTCAAAACCATCTTTCCTTAGAAAAGGAGCACAAAACTGTTTACAGTATTCTAAGTGTGTTCTGTCTAATGACGTATAGTTTTAGCAAGACTTCACTATTTTTGTACTGCATTCTCCCGAAATAAAAGCTAACATTACATCTACATTCCCGATAACCTGCTGAAATTGGATGTTAACGTTTTCTGATTCAATCACAATGCCAACAGATTCCTGTTCTGCAGGTTTTGTAGCCTTTCAGCATTTAAAAAAGCTTTTAACTCCTCTAATTTTCCTGCCAAGGTGAATAACTTCACATTTTCCCAATTATGTTCTGCCTGCCAAGCCTTTGCCCATTCACTTAACCGGTCTACATCCTCCTGTGTACTTTTGTGTCACTCTCATCTCTTGCCTGCCACCTACTTTTGTCTCATCTACAACTTTGCTAATTGAACATTCACTTTCCTTGTCCAGATCCTTCAAATACATTGTAAACAATTGTGGCCCCAGCACTGATCCTGTATCGCTCCACTAGTTATCTCAACTGTATTTATTTCCTCACCATTGTTTGTCTCTTAATTTAGTATTTTCCAAATGCTAACAATGACTTCTACTAAGAAGAATGATGCAAAGTATTTATTCACCTCTTCTGCCATTTCCTCATTCCCAATTATTACTTCCCCAGCTTTATTCTCTAAGGGGTTTATGTTCACTTAAGCCTCTCCCTTCTCTTTAAATCTATTTAAATAAGCTCTTACTGTCTCTTATTTTATACTACTTGCTAATTTAGCCTCAGTTTATTTTTTCTCTCTTGGCTTTTTTTTGTCATCTTTTCTTAATTTTCAAACTTTCCGAATCCCCTGGTTTACCAGTAATTTTTGCCACACTGATTTTTTTTTTCTTTCATTCTGATACTATCCATCAGCTGTTTAACCATGATTGGTTTATTTCTTTCCTGGAATCCTTCTTCCTCATGGGCATATATCTTTGCCATAGATCATTAACTATTTTCTTAAACATTGTGTATCAATTGTCTTTTTAGCTAAATCGTTTGCAAAATCTGTTCCAACAAACTCTTCTCTCATTCCTTTGTAATCACTCTTATTTAAACTTAGAATTGTTTCTGACTCAAGTTTCTCACTTTCAAACCAAACGCTAAAATGTATGGTCACTATTAACTAAGGGATCTTTTACATTGAGTGAAATAACTGTGCAGAGGCCAGTATCCTGTCACCAAGTCACTCTTTACTTCCATGTGCACAGTACACTGACTGTGACCAAACACCTAGGAGACAGTCTCGAGACTGAGATCCTCTGACTGTCCTGTTCTTTTTCTTTTCTTTCTTTTATCTTTATTCGTTTAAACCCCTACACGACTGCCTAACTGTGATAGTGCTTATTTTTCCCCAGCACTCATGTTGTGTGTGTGCAGGTGTGAGACACAGTGAAAGACACAAGGTGTACAAATCTTGATTCAATTTCCACCACCAGGAAGAAAAGAAACACCCGAGTGGCCAGTGACAAGCAGTGCCCTTCACATCGAAGGGCAATGCTGTGTGATCAAACGGTGAAGGGGAGGGCAGGGATTAAATCAAAATAGAGTTGGAGAGGGAGATAATGCACTCCACTCCCTGCGGTGCCCACCTCTCCCTGAACAACTCAAGGTGGACACCGCGTACTCCTTCTCCAGAGACACCCGGGCTCTAAAATAATCTCCTGTTTTTTTTTAATTTTGCATTTTTGATTTTTCTTTTTTGTTTTTTTATTACCACCACACTACCACCTAACTCTGGTAGTGCTTATTTTTCCCCCAGCACCCGTGTGATGTGTGTGCAGGTGTGGGATGCAATGAAAGACACAAGGTGCACGAATCTTGATTCAATTTCCACCACCAAGAAGGAAAGAAACACCCAAGTGGCAGCTGTCAGCCAGGGCTCCCTGATTGGCCCAGGTTAGCCTACCCAATCAAGGCTCTCATTGTCAATGAGATAACCTGGCCATGGTTCCAATCACTAAACTGAGATTTTTAAAAATTATATCTGCCACATTACACAATGCCAGATCCAAAATAGTCAGATCGCTAGTTGGATCCATAATATATATTTTCTAAGAAACTCTCCTAAATATACACCTTATAAATTATTCTTTGTAACCACCTCAGCTACTGCAATTTTCCCAAACTATAGGAAGAATAAGTCACCCACGATTTAATGTACTGCCTTTCTTACAAGCTCTCATTATTTCCTGGTTTACTTTCTATCCTACACTACAACTATTGTCAAACAGCCTGTAGCCAACTCCCACCACTGTCTCCTTCTCTTTGTTTTCTCAGCTCTGTCTACATGATTTATACATTTCTAACCAAGATAATTTCTTACAATTATATTTATTTCATCTTGTACTCAAAAGCTACTCCTCACCTCTTGTCCATTCTGCTTCTCCTTCAGAAAAGTCACAGACCCCTGAATATTTAGCTCCAAGCTTGGATCTGCTTGTAACCATGTTTCCACAGTGGCGATATCAGCATAGCCATTAATGTGTTTGTTTTACTCCAACTATTACAGACATTTATCTACAGAATTTGCTCTTTTACTGTTTCACCCCCTTTGACTCTATTTGCTCCAGTTTGTACACTCTGTCCCTTTCTGAATATGATTTCCTAGATAGCTGCAATGCTACCACATGTTTGATTTATAAGCTTACTTATCCCCTCACCAGATCCTTTCCCCACCATTGGGTTCTGGTTTGCAATCAGTAATTTTCTGATTTGTAAATGGTTCGAATTGTTCCCCAGATCTGGTCACTAGACTTATTTAGGGAACGTGAAATGAATAAGGCAGTAGACAGGTGTTTCAGGGCAAAAGGTACATATTTAAAATATAAAAGGTAAATATAATACAAGAAATATAGGTAAATGCAATAAACAGGAAAATTGACACAATCAACTATACAGAGAACAGGAATACTAATAAATACATTATTAGCTGGATTAAAAACTATTAGACTAAAATAGTGGACTAAAAACAACAGTTTTAATTACAGAATCTTTAAACAAGCTTCCTAGCCTTGAGGTCACAATGCACTGGCCTCATCCACCTTCCCCTCCCTTGGGGTCTTGGGAGTTTCAACATGCCACTGAAGAAAATGTGGCTTTGAAATACGGCTGGCAGCTTGCTGTACCAGAGCCTGGGTGATGTCTTCAAACCACATAGGCCTTTTGGTTTGGATTGAATCCACAGATGTATTTTCTGCTGGTTTGGCGGGCCCAATTTTCCCCTCAGGCCTGTGTCTGAGGCCTGGTGGTGTCAATCAGGTCAGTGTGCTTTTTTTGGGGTTTGTTGGGCCTTGGGTCTGCTGGTAGTGATCAGTTGAAGTTGAATTTCTGGTATATCTGCAGGCCCCATACTGTGTTCTGGGTAGCCCGAGGTGTAAAAACTGGCTGTTAAGTTTGGTTGATTGTTCTTTTACAGAGGAGTTGTAAATTGGAATTCCAGACTGAACAATAGTCCCAGACAGAGATCTCCATTCTACTGGCTCTGTTACATATTTACTGCAGCCTCAGTCCAGGATTTTCACCTAGTATTTGTCCAAGGTCTTGCCCAATATTTTAGATGATGTGGATTTTGCTCGATCCTACACCATCTCTCACCTCATACTTACTTGAAAGCTTTTTCTATAGTCCAAGTTATTTGATTCACCAGAACACTGATCCCTGTAGCTTCAAGTTTAGCCCATCACACTGGAGCAGCTGCTTCCTAATCCAGTGCTGGTGAACTGGAACATATTCCTCCCACATCAAGCTGTGAGCCATACATTTGATCCTTGACTTTACTCACATGATGCTAGTGTGTCCGTAACTAAGGTTCCTTTCTTGCAATCATTAGCTTGGATGTTCTGACTTTTAGTTTAGATTCCAACATTAAAAAAACTCTTTCAGCAGAAGTTCCTTTCTCATCCTGTCAATGCCCTTGGTAACAACATAAGCAATGGCAGTTGGATTCGTCCCCTCCCTCTCCAAGTTCCTCTCCAGTCTGGAGAAGATGTCGGGCACCAGGCAGACACACAGCCTTTGAGACTCACACTCACAACTACAGACAAAAATGCCTATCCCCTACATTATACTGTTCACTACCAACATAACATTTCCATTGCATTAAGTATCCCACTTCCTATTTTGCCAAAGCTTGTCCAACATCTACAAGGCCGGGATGAGTATATCTCCAATGATATCCAAACATTTAGAAAATAATGCCAGCTTGATTGAACCACTTCCGCAAACATTCACTCCCTCTCCCACCAGTGTACACTAGCAGCAGTGTGTACTGTGTACAAGGTATATTAAAGAGGTTCACCAAGGCTCCTTAGATAGCATCTTCCAAATCCAGGTAATCAATAAGTGAATCAAGGGTTATGGGGAAAAGGCCAGAAAGTGGAGTTCAGGATTATAACTCAGTCATAATATTATTGATTGATGAAGCACACTTGATGGGCCAATTGGCCTACTTATAAGTCCATAAGTTCAAAATCACACATCACCAGGTTATAGGCCAACAGGTTTATTTGGAAGTACTAGCTTTCAGAGCGCTGTTCCTTCATCAGGTAGCTGTGAAACAGGATCATAAGGCACAGTGTCAATCAACTGAAATGGTATATTGAACAAACCCGGATTGCTGTTAAGTCTTTCATCTTTTAGTATGGGTTGCAGGCTTCAGTTCATTAATATATAAATCTGAGAACTTTTTTGAAGTCACATTTTCCAGATAATTTAAGGTCTTGTTTTTTTTAAAAAGTGGCATCTCAGCTCAGACAATGCAATAAAGTTGTGAGGTTAGAGTTTGTCTGTATCCCAATTTTGAGTCAGACTGGTTCTATTTCCAAAGAAGGAATTTATATAAAATGCTACATGGATTGACTGCCTGCAGATTGTGTGCTTTTTGAACAAAATAGAATGTATCTATAATTATAATTCTGCAAATGCAAATTCACCCCATAATCTTATGTGTGTGCATGGATGCATGTGAGTGTGTCTGTGTGTGTGAGAGAGAGAGAAAGAGACTGAGAGAGACAGAGAGTGTGTGTGTGTGTTTGTGTGTGGGAGTGTGTGCATGTGAGTGTGTGCGTATGAATGTGAGTGTATGTGAGAGAGTGTGTATTTGCGTATGTGCGTGCTTGATAGAGTATGTGTGTGAGTGTGACAGAGTATAAGCCTGTGGGAGTGTGCGTGCATGGGAGTGAGTGAATGTGTGTGTGTGTGTGTGTGTGTGTGTGTGTGTGTGTGTGTGTGTGTGTGTATATATATATATATATATATATATAGTGGGATCACCTGTAGGTGACATGAACCCAAGTCCCGGTTGAGGCTGTCCTCATGGGTACCGAACTTGGCTATCAGTTTCTGCTCAGCCACTTTGTGTGGTTGCGTATCCTGAATGTACCATGCCTTGGGGCATTCTGCCTACAATGTTTGAGATAAACAACGTAGGTCAAATCACATGATTATCTGCTGCGTACACTGGGGATGGTGTCCCCACATGTAATGGTAGTATCCATGTCGATACTCTGCCACATCTTGCAGTGGTTACCATGACAGGTGTTGTAGTTGATGTTGTCCTGAAGGCCGGACAGTCTGCTGTGAACAATGGTCTATTTAAGGTTTGGCGGCTGTTTAAAGGCGAGAAGTGGAGGTGTGACGAAGGTCTTGGCAAGGGGCTCATCCTCATCGATAATGTGTTGCAGGCTGCGAAAAACATGGCGTAGTTTTTCTGCTCCTTAGAGCTACTGGACAACGAAAGGTGACCAACTGGTTGCATCCTGTGTCTGTCTCCTGAAGAGGTCCTTAAGGTTTCTTGCTGTGGTACGTCTGAACTGGCATTCGATGAGTTAAGCATCATAACCTGTTCGTATGAGAGTGTCCTTCAACACTTTCATGTTGTATGACTTTTAACTTTGTCCACTACAGTCCAACACTGGCACCTCCACATCATGGGTTCATAAGTTCATAAAATATAGGAGCAGAATTAGACCATTCAGTCCATCGAGTCTGCTCTGCCACTCGATCATGGCTGATATGCTCTTCACCCCCATTTTCCTGCTTTCTGTCCATATCCCTTCAACCTATTACCGATTATGAATCTGTCTAACACCTCCTTAAACTTACTCACTGTCCCAGCATCCACCGCACTTTGGCATAGCGAATTCCACAGATTCACAACTCTTTGGGAGAAGTAGTTTCTGCTACTACATCTTACTGTCACTCAGCGTTAAAAACTATAGTGCTAGAAAAGTTCAGCAGGTCAGGCAGCGTCTGAAGAGCAGGAGAATCGACATTTTGGGCATAAACCTTTCATCAGGAATGTGTGGGGTGGGGGGCTCAGAGATTAACAGGAGGGCGAGAGGTGGGATGGGGCTGGGGAAAATGTAGCTGGGAAGGTGATGATGATAGGTTGGAAGGAAGGATGGAACAGGTAAGTGGAGTGGGCAGGAAGATAGACAGGTAGGGCTGTTCAAGAGGGCGATGCTGAGACAGGAACTGCACTCTTAAACTGTATCTACCTATCGCCTTCCCAGCTACCTTGCCCCCAATCCCACTCTCTGATTTATCTCTCAGATCCCTTCCACATCCCACATTCCTGATTAAAGGCTTCTGCCCAAGACACCAATTTTCCTGCTCCCCGGACTTTTAGATTAGATTACTCACAGTGAGGAAACAGGCCCCTCGGCCCAACAAGTCCACACCGACCCTCCGAAGAGCAACCCACCCAGACCCATTCCCCTACATTTACCCCTTCACCTTACACTACAGGCAATTTAGCATGGCCAGTTCCCCTAACCTGCACATCTTTGGACTGTGGGAGGAAACCGGAGCACCCAGAGGAAACCCACGCAGACGCGGGGAGAATGTGCAAACTCCACACAGACAGTTGCCCGAGGCAGAAATTGAACCCGGGTCTTTGGCGCTGTGAAGCAGCAGTGCTAACCACTGTGCCACCGTGACTTGCTGTGCTTTTCCAACACCATAATCTCAACTCTGATCTCCAGCATTTATAGTCCTCACATTCTCCTTATTCTCACTCAGTCAAGTCTGTATCCATGTTGCTACTGTCTTATTTACCATGACCTATAACGTCCCTCACAGGTCTGTTGTGTGACACTATGTTAAATGCCTTCGGGATATCCATGCACACCATATCAACTGTGCTATCCTCATTGATCCTTTCTGTTATCTCTTCAAAACACTTCTGTAAGTTTGGTAAACATGATTTCCCCTTTAGATCCATGCTGTTTGCTCTTAATCATTATTGTTCCATGTGATTACTAATTCTATCCCAAACAATTTTTTCTAACACTCGTCAAACACAGTTTATTCTTAGCAAATCTATGCTGGTTGTCACTTATTGAATTATCTTTCTCCAGATGACAACTAAATTTGATTTGAGATTTTAGGCCAATTTCAAATCTAGAGAGCAACTCGTGCAAACGTCTGAAGAAGATTTTGGGTCCCAGTCAGTCATTATGTGCCTGTCTTTGAGGGTCCTATCAAGATGAGTTGATCTGACTACCATGAGCAGTATCAATCTTTTATGTATCTCCTCTTTAGTTCATCCCAAGCAATTTGTCAATGACCTCTTCCTTTATTGTGACATTGGCAGCATTTGTTTCCTGCAGATGGATGAGAAATGCTCATGTTGTGCCTTAGTCATCCCCCTGCCTCCAAAAATAAGTTTCCTTTTTTGTTGTGAATCATCTGTCATATTTTTGTCTAACTTTCAATACTTTCTTTTGTGTTCCAATCTCTCTCTATCACCCTTCTACATGTCTGCGACCTTCTCCAGATGAACAGCCCTTTGCAATCTCCGCAGCCCTTTGATTCTGGCCTCTTACACATTGTTGATTTTCAGTCACAAACATACAAACAAGGAACAAATAAAGACCAGATGGCCCTTGAAGTCTGCTCCTCAACTCAGTAAGATCTGATTTCAACCTCAACTCTACAATATTGTCAATAATCTGTCAATCCCCTTGGCAATCAAGAATTTTTCTACTTCTGTCTTAAAAATATTTAAAGATACTACATCCGTAGAGACTCTTACCAATTTTTTTTGGATGCACTGTAGAAAGCATTCTATCCGCATGCACCATGGCTTGATATGGTAACTGCTCTGCCCAGGATCTTCAGAAACCACAGAGAGTTGTGAACACAGTCCAAACCATCACAAAAGCCAACCTTCCAAGTATTGACTCCATCTATATTTCTTGCTGCCTTGGAATGGCAGCCAACATAATCAAAGACCCCTCCTACCCCAGTTATAATCTCTTTCAATCTCACCAGTTGGGCAGAGGATACAAAAGTTTAAACACACGAGCCAACAGATCCAAGAACATGTTTTTCTTATTAGACATCTGAGTGGACCTCCCAAATTTTAAACTTAATGTTGATCTTGCTCTTTGTTCACCTTCTTGGCAACTGTAACATTGTATTCCTTGCTGTGTCCTATTACTCTAATGTATTGTATGATCTGCACACAAAACAAGACCTTTCACTGTACTTCAGTACCTGTGTGACAGTAATAAATCAAGTCAAATCAAACACCGACTGCCTTTTGGGGATACAGAATGTTAATTGTATCCTCTCTAGTGAAGACCAGTGCAAAATATCTGTTCAATTCATTTGCTATTTCTCCACCATTGATGGTGATACTTCATCCACCCAGTGTTGCAATGCTCTCCTTAAATTTCTCAGCCTCTCTACCCTACTCCCTTCCTTCAGGTTGCTCCTTAAAACCTACCTCTTTGAACAAGCTTTTGGTCACAAGTCCCAATTTGCCTTGGGTTTAAAGGTGATGATGTGAGGTACCGGTGTGGGTTTAAAGGTTTTTGATGTGTACAGATGTATATATCATTCTTAGAGTTTGGAATTTACAATAGTGGTATTTGGGGTTAGTTATTTTTCTGATGTGTTTAAAATATAACGAGGTCAGAAAGTTGTTTAGTGACCTAACCCAGTGTGCCAGAGGGCAGGAACCTTCCCAAGTGTTAATGTTTAACAACTTTTATTGTGGTGGTTTATGACAGGTTGGGTAAACATTGAAGTCCATTAGTTTGTTTTGGTATTGAATAACAAGGATTGATTTTGCTTAGGAAACTGAGAGATTGGAAGTTTTTAGAGCAGTTCAGATGAAGCAAACATGATTTACCTCCTCAAAAGGAGTATAAATTGTTCAGGTAAAGCACATTTAACTTAGTAGAGAAGTTTAGAAACTATCAAACAGGAAGTGTTTGGTTAGACATCTGTAAGTTATTAAAAGCTAAAGAAGAAGACCTCTATTCTCTCCGTTTTTTGAATATTAATGTAAGAAGCCTTTGCAATTCACATTCAAGAACTGAGGAGAAAAAATTAAGTAAATCTTTGAGAATTGTTAGGGGATAGTTTATCTGGATTTAAGTTTCTGAAATGAGTAGTGACAGGAAATGCCATGAGACTTTGTTTTGCTGTGTTTTGGAAGGTCTTTCAAACTGTATTCTATATTACATAATTTAGTTTGATTTGTTTTCTTTTGTGTGGTAAATTTCCATTCTGTTAATAAGTTGATAATATGTCCAAGTTTGCAGACAACACAAGCTGGGTAGGGGATGAACTGTGAGGAGGATGTGGAGATGTTTCAGAGTCATTTGGACAAGTTGAGCGAGTGGGTGAATGCATGACAGATGAAGTATTATGTAGATAAATGTCAGGTTATCCACTTTGGTGGCAATAAATAGGCAGGTAGATTATTATCTGAATAATGACAGATTGGGGGAAAAGGGGGGGCAAGGACATCTGGGTATCCTTGTGCACTAGTGACTGAAAATAAACATACAGGTGCAGCAGGCAGTGAAATTATATCTTGGCCTTCATAGTGAGTCGATTTGAGTGCCAGAGCAGTTGTTGTAGTGAAATAGGTCCTTGGTGAGACCATACCTAGAATATTGCGTGCAGTTTTGGTTTCCTTATCTGAGGAAGGATGTTCTGGCTATGGAGGGAGTGCAGTGCAGGCTCATTAATTCCTAGGATGGCAAGACCAATGGCAAGATAATCAGTTAAGACCATGTTCACTGGAGTGTAGAAGGATGAGGGGGAACATCACAGAAATCTGTAACATTCTAACAGCACCAGACAGGGCAAACACAGGAAAGGTATTCCCAATGACTTGGTAGTCCAGAAAAAGGGGGTCACAGTCTAAAGATACAGAATAGGCCATTTAGGACTGAAAGGAGGAGAAATTTCTTCACCCAGAGACAGGAAGATTTTGTGGAATTCTCTGCCAACGAAACTGGTTGAGGCCAAGACAATGAATGTTTTCAGGAAGGAGATAGATTTAGTTTCTGAAGTGATCAGAGGATATAGAGTGAAAGCAGGAACAGGGGACTAAGCTGGACGATCAGCCATCATCATATTGAATGGTGAAACCAGTTCAAAAGGGCCAAATTGTCAACTACGGCTCCTACATTGTATGTTTCTATATTTTTCAATGTTCCTGACGAAAATCTGCAGCCTCATGCAGTATTTCAGTAACTGATAACCATATTAAATCAAATGAAAGAACAAACATATGATCTATCAAACCAGACTTTAACTGATCCAGTAGCACTATCAACTGGGACCACATCAGTTTAAAAACTGAAAGAATCAGTTAATATGTGCCTGAATGACAAATTTCCTCTGACAACACTCCTATGCAACAGGCAAGTTTTTGTTAAAAACACTGAATAAATGCATGTTGTTATTCTTTACAACAGTCAAGTGTAGTCAAGTACTAAATGTTTAGTTGCAATATAACCATGGATGAAGAAACCTGCTGAACATTTCTTACTTTATTCAGAGAAAGTCATTGTTGTCTCTCCTTGCAGTATATCAAATTTTTTCTGAGGTGATTTTTGGATTTTTATATCAACTATTTCATAGAATCCCTACAATATGGAAAGCAGCCATTCAGCCCATCAAGCCTGCCCCAATCCTCTGAAGAGCTTTCCATCCCGTCCCCACCCTATCTCTGTAACCCCACATTTACCATGACTAATCCACTTAGCCTACACATCCTTGGACATTACCGGACAATTTCCCATGGCCAATCTATCTGACCTGCACATTTGTGGACTGTGGGAGGAAACTGGAGCACCTGGGGGAAAGCCGCGCAGACACAGGGAGAATGTGCAAACTCCACACTGCCTGAGGATGGAATTGAACCCAAGTCCCTGGCGCTGTGAGGGAACAGCGCTAATCACTAAGCCATCGTGCTGCCCCATTTCATCCAAAAAATAATTCCATTCTTTATTAACTCTGTGTATAAGGAAGAACTTACAAATGCAAAGTACTATGGATGGTAGAAATTTGAAATGTAAATAGAAACTGCTGGAAATACTATGCAGATCAGGCAACTTCTGTGGAGAGAGTAAAACTTTATGTCAATCACCTTTCCTCAGAACTTACAGTCTTTGTGTTTAAGGACAGCTGACTTTCTCGCCTGGAAGAATTTGTCATTTAGTACTCCATAAAAGATTACAAATTTTACGACCATCAATTACTTTGGTTCTCCCAGTTAGTGTCATGGGTTAGGGAAGAATGAATTGAAACGACTGATCTAAACGCTACTTGTAGCTGATAAGGATGACCATAAAACCCTTTCAATTCATTAAAGAATTCTGGAGCAGTTTCTCTACCTAGAGAGTTGATATGTGACTGTACTACCATATGGTGGAGTTGAGGCAAATAGCATAGATGCATTGAATGAGAAGCTGAAAAATCATTACATGAGGGAGAAACGAAGAGGAGGATATGCAGCTATGATTACATAAAGTAGGAGCATTAACACTAAAATAGACCCAATTAAGTTGAAATGTCTGCTTTCTTGCTATGTATTCTCTGCAATTCTAAGAACGAAATATCATTGCCATTGCTGCAACCAGCAGGTGTGGGCTGAGGCTTTTTGCTTTCAGTTGTTGACAGGATTTCAGTAACTATTGAATTGGGGTCGCTCCTTAATTAAATCAAGAGAGTTCGTCAAAATTGATTTTCTGGTCGTTATCTCATTTGTCTTTGTAGATCAGGTTGGCTGCTGTCTTTCCATATATCAGCACAGTGACTACGTTGCAAAATTACTTCATTTACTAGAAAATGTTTTGAAATGTCTGGAGATGGTAAAAGTATCTGTGTCAATACTTTTCTCTTGTTTCTATCTGAGGGGTTTCCCATTATTCATCTTCACTTCTGAACTGTAGTGTGTTTTATCTCCCAGGTTTCTTAACTTCAAAATCTCCCAAAAAGTCATTCTCTTTAGCAGTACATCCAATTGCACATTCTAAGTTTCTCTATTTCCCATTCTGCAACTCTACCTTATTCATAAACAGCTTGGAGAATTAATCCCATTATTCAAATTGGTAAGTATGAAATAATTAAAAGGAAGTGAGTTAAGGATCAATTTTTGAATAACATAAATAGATTAAACTATTATCAAGAGTGAATGAGAAGTCTGACTAATAATTGTGGTAGACCAGGTGCAACAGTTACATTAAGTAAATGCTGCACTTACTGGTAATGCACATTGTACATAATTTTAAAAAATACATTATAGATACACCTGTTTTATTTCCACTTTGGTAACGTTATTATCTATAGTCCTCAATGCTCATATGAAAAGATGGGCCTTTTATCCCTGACACTGTTGGCACTTTTCAGCTTAGGGTGTGCATCTGTGCATCATTTTGGAACAGAGATGTGTTCCTGCACCTATATTTCACTATAATCATGTGGAGATTTGAGTGTTTGCTGTGGAGGAGAGAGGTGCACAAGAGTATAGTTTGAATTAGATAGTTCCTATTCGTCCACCTGGCTTGTGAAATCACAATTTGCTTCAGTGTCACAAGAAGTGAACTTTTATCAGTTCTAAGGCCAAAACATTCCTGCCTGTTTATCCCAACAGCCAACTAACCAAACAGTCGAATCTCTGCTTGAGTTAATCATTTCCTAATGGCATTGTCTTGTTGCTACTGCTCCTAAATCTTTCTATGCTATAACTTTGTGCAGTCGCCTCCCATTTAAATAATATTCAGCACCCCTACTCTTCCTGCCAGATATATAACCTCACATTTTCCCACATTATATTCCATCTGCCAAACTTTTTGCCAACTTGCTTAACTTGTTTACATCCTTCTGCAGACTCTTTATGTCAGCCTCACCATTTTGTAATCTTGAAAATATACCTAAATCCCAACTCTCTATTATTAGTTTGACAATCCTTATCCACGCTAATATGCTACCTCCAACATGGGTACTTATCAAATTCCTTCTGAATGTCCAAACTTATTACATCCATTGCACTATCTTTATCAATTTTGCTTGTTACCTCCACAAAGAATTCAAATACATTTTCTAGTCATGATTTCCCCGATAGTTAGCAATTATACATTTATCTATATAACCCCATTACATACAGATGCTTCCACACGATCCTTGAGAAGTACAGTTAATACTGTTTGAGACAGATTCTACACACCAGCTGATTCCAACATCATTGTCATTGAAGCAACTAATAGCACCAGCACCAAGGCCATAATTATCCGAAACAGTTCCCCTGGGGTGACCAAGTGCTTAGGATGCCTGAGTACTGACTGCCAGAGCAAATCTTCTTTGTCCAACTTAGGAAAGGCACTTCAATGAGAGGAGGACAAAGGAAACATTTCAAAGACTCCTGAAAGGCTTCCCTCAGGAAACGTAATGTAGTTGTCAACACATGGGAGACCCTGGCTCTAACTTGGAAGAAATTCCTGTGTGAAGAGACACAATTCTCTGGGATCATCCGTCAGCCAGAGTAAGCACAGAAAAGGAACTGAGAAAGGAATGCCAAAGATCTCAAGGCCAAGGATCAATTCTTACTCCCAGAAATACCTGCTAAATGTGTGATCAGAGATACAGATCCTGGATTGGGCTCATTGGTCACACCAGGTCCCACAGAACCCATGACCAGTGACACAGAATTTCCTAATTGGATAATTACACTTGCTAGCTAATGATTACTGATGGTGGTGATCTAATTCCTTATTCATGTACTACGACTCAAGTGTCCGACTTCATAAGCTGGAGGCTATGCATTCCCATAATTTTGAAGATTGAAGGATCCTTACCTTCCTCAGCTAAGAACAATAACTTTATACAATTTAAATCAGGCATCATGTGGTTGCAGTGTGGAGAAGAAAGTGGCTATCTGAAATATTGTTTCAGGATGCAATGTTAGTCCTAAAGCAGACTGCCTGGAGGCACTAAATAAGATAACTCTAGATATCCCATTTAAGTATTGATTATATATATAATTTTAATTGAGGAGTATATGTCAACCCCATGCATCCATTCCCTTGAAGCTGTTGCTAGCTGTAGCTAAATGTGACATAGAATCAGATAACAGGATGAATCAGAAAATAGGTGAAGGAGCACGGTTTTCCTGGCACAGTACAGGAGGTTCTGGTGAAGGAAGAAGCATATCCTGTAACCCCAAGGTAGATGGAGTCTACCTCACCCTCCTATCTTCCTCTTTTGTTCTCTCTCACTCTTTGTTATCACAGTTGGTGCTGCTTCTGCTATCTTCACATCCTCCTCCCATTCCTCCTACGGACCAAATGGGATCCCCCGCAAGATGCTCAGAATCAAGCTCTCCTCTTTTCTAGTGATTCCAAACTAACTAAAATCACACACTACCACTTCCTTTTAGGTGAAGCCTTCAAAGAAATCCCAAAATAAAATTTTTGAAGAGTGTTGGCGAAATAGTCCCTGAACGTGCCTGGATGTGTTTCAGAGAAAAGCTCCCGCAGCAGTGAGCAGAAAGAGGCAGTATATCTTCAAATAGTGTTCAAAATCCTCAGCTGTTTCGTGAGGTTAAGCATTCTCTGCCAAGATGCCGTGCAGATTCCTTACTGCATGTTCGCTGGCAATTTATGTGTCAATCAGGCCCTTAACAATCCTCTCTGTGGTTGTCCCTACCACAGACTTAAACTCCTTTACTAAAATAATCTAAACCATAGTTCTAACTTACAACCTCACGTTGTCCACCTCAGCTGTTTTTCACACCGACAATGTTAGAGCAAAGTTGCCCCATCTCCTCTCTAGCATTTTACTTTAATAGTCAATTAGTGTTCTGCTTTTAATATAAATGTTTCAGATTTCAGTTCCTTTTAAAATTGCTTGGCACTTTCAAAATGTTTAATGAGCTGACAGCTAATAAATCATTCATCCAGATTGCTGTTCCATGCTGTGTCAAAAATAGTTTGTGTGCCACTAACACCCTTGTCTGATTGACTGTCATTCATTTATAGGCTGTGTATAAATTTGCACTCTTTGTAAAATGTTCTGTCTCATATGGCTGCACACAGAGAAACTATAAACTCCAGATACACTTAATCAGAAAGAGTTATGTCTCCATGATGTTGATTTTTACAACTAGACCCCGTTGAGGATCCCCCTTCCAGAACTTCAGAAAGGATACTACAAACTGTGAAGTTCCCAAGTGAGGAGGGATTAAATGATTCATGTTGTTTATTTAATCAACCCCTCACTTGATTGCAACAAGGTTAATTTCCCTTGTGGATACCTTTCTCCCAGACCAAGTGAACTTATGCTTTAAAAAGAAACCAATTTAGCTAGGATTTCTCAAGTTAACATGAATGAGTTTATTAATTGTCAAACGTAAGAATAGTTAGTAAGCAGTACATCTGCACACGGATTGAAATAAAAGGTGAGTCATAGAGATATACAGCATGGAAACAGACCCTTCGGTCCAACTCATCCATGCTGAACAGATATCCTATATAAATCTAGTCCCATTTGCCAGCGTTTGGCCCATATCTCTCCAAACCCTTCCTATTCATATATCTATGCAGACACCTTTAAATGTTGAAATGGTACAGCCTCTACCACTTCCTCTGGCAGCTCATTCCATACATGCACCACCCTCTGTTTGAAAAAATTGCCCCTTAGGTTTCTTTTATATCTTTCCCATCTCACCTTAAACCAATGCCCTCTCGTTTTGTACTCCCCCACCCCAGGGGAAAAGACTTTGACCCTCCATCCAGTTGCCTGATCCATGCCCCTCATGATGTTATAAACCTTTATAAGGTCATCCTCAGCTTCTGACGCTCCAGGGAAAATAGTCTATTCAGCCTCTTCCTATAGCGCAAATCCTCTAACCCTCACAACATCTTTGTCAATCTTTTCTGAACCCTTTCAAGTTTCACATCATCCTTTCTTATGGAGGAAGACCAGAATTGCACACAATACTCCAAAAGTGGCCTAACCAATGTCTTACATAGCCACAACTTAACTTCCAACTCCTCTACTCAATGCTCTGACCAATACAGGAAAGCATACTTTCTTAGTATCCTATCTACCTGTGACTTCACTTCCAAGGAACTATGAACCTGCACTCCATGGTCTCTTTGTTCAGCAACACTCCCCAGGACCTTATCATTAAGTGTATAAGTCCTGCCCTGATTTGCCTTTCCAAATGCAGCACCTGGATGACCAATTTTAAAACAACTGGAGATTTAGAATCTCCTCAGAAAAAAAAAGGAAAAAGATAACAAAGCCAGGAGATATTGGTTCCTTGGCCCCATGGGTGTCTCTCCTGGTGGTGGAATATTAATAAAGTTATTTTCACTTGTTGTTGTCACTGTGTCTTGCACCTATTTGCACACGCACCTGGGTGCTGGGAAATATGAGCATTACTGCTGAATGGCAGTCGTACAGGGGAAGGAAGAAGAAAAATAAAATAACCAGGAGAATGGAATCGCTCAGATGAAGATGGCTGGCCCCACAGAGGAGGAATGGATTCTGTGCTGTCAACTTGACTTTCTGTTTTTGACTGTGAAAGCCTATTTCTACTTCCCCTGCTGCTGAACCTGGGCCTCCCCAGACCCACTGCTAAAACAAAAAAATATATAACTGGGAGATACCTTGATGGAGGACTCAGTAACTGGGGCAAGTATAGAAATAAGGTAAGGGGTACAAGGTTAAGAGAAAATTTGAGGAAATATGTTTCCACCCAGATGGTGGTGGGATTCTAGAACTCACTGTCTGTGAGGGTAGTAATTGAAGTAAGTGTTTGCAATCCAAGGAACATTGGTTCTTGCTGATGAGCTGAAGTCTGAACTTGGGACTCTGTACCACATTGAGAGGTGGAAAGTTAATTGAATATTTTGTTCCAGGAAGCAGTTCATGGAATGTGAATGTTGCTGACTGGGCCTGCATTCATTCTTCAGTCCTAAATGCCCCCGAGTGAATGTTGATGAGTTTCAGTCCTGAACCATTGCAATCTATCTGGTGCAGGTACACCATACAGAGCTGTTAGGAAGGAAGTTCCATGGTTTAGACCTAGCAACATTGAAGGAATAATTTAGTTCCAAGATAAGATGGTTTGAAACTTAAAAGGGAAATGGCAGGCAGTAGTGTTCCTATCCATCTGCTGCTTTTGTCCTTTTAGATTGTCAAGGACGCAAGTTTGGAAAGTGCTATCAAAGGAGCCTTGGTAAGTTGCTGCATTGTGTCAGTTGTGAAGGGAATGAATTTTGAAGATGACTGACATTTGTGTGATGCAAATCTTATATGTCATTTATGTCACTTAACCCTCGATGTTGGTCAGATTTTGCTGCATTTGGACAAACATGGACTGCTTCAGTATTTGAGGAGTTATGAATGTTGTTGACCAATGTGCAATTATTTGTGAAAATCCCACTCTTGACTTGATTAAGGAATGAAGGTCAATGATGAAGTAGTTGAAGATGTTTGGGCCCATGGATCAACATTGAGGAACGTTTGCAGTGATATTCTTCACTAATTACTTCTGAGTTATTCCATGCAGGACAGAAAGGCGGGACAATAAGGGCAGTAGGAATGGAAGTCCTGTAGGTAGCAATGGGGAGACTTGGCCCTTGAAATTGTCCTGAAAATGTGTTGCTGGAAAAGCGCAGCAGGTCAGGCAGCATCCAAGGAACAGGAGAATCGACGTTTCGGGCATAAGCCCTTTTTCAGGAATTCGGGCTTATGCCCGAAATGTCGATTCTCCTGTTCCTTGGATGCTGCCTGACCTGCTGCTCTTTTCCAGCAACACATTTTCAGCTCTGATCTCCAGCATCTGCAGTCCTCACTTTCTCCTTGTTGCTCTTGTAGACAGCAGTGACTGCCATTAGGTTGAGCCAACTGACCACACACCATGGCACAGGGACCATCAACTTGGAGTAAAAAAGAATGTATTTATAGTAGGGGCAGTATCGTGAGGAAGATAGATACAATTCTCTGCAAACGGGAGAGAGAGAGAGACCAAAAGGTGGTGTTGCCTGCCCGGGCCAGAGATAAAGGCATCTTCTCAGAGCTGGGGAAGACTTCGGAGGTTTTTATAATCCCAAATGATAGCAATACTAGCAAGTCAGATCCCAGGGTGAAACCTGACTTGATGGGCTGTGAATTTTATTTTTCGTTTTGCTTATTTTGGATATTAGTCACTGCATATATTTTCACAAGGGGCTGCAATATACTTTCGAAAAAATAACAAGTTTATTTTACAAAAGAAGAAAAAGAACCACATAGCGCAAACCAAGACCTATTGCTATGATCTTATGACAGACAGAAGAAAAAAGATTTAGTTAGATTAGATTAGATTACATTACAGTGTGGAAACAGGCCCTTCGGCCCAACAAGTCCACACCGACCCGCCGAAGCGAAACCCACCTATACCCCTACATTTACCCCTTACCTAACACTACAGGCAATTTAGTGTGGCCAATTCACCTGACCCTGCACATCTTTGGACTGTGGGAGGAAACCGGAGCACCCGGAGGAAACCCACGCAGACACGGGGAGAACGTGCAAACTCCACACAGTCAGTCGCCTGAGGCGGGAATTGAACCCGGGTCTCTGGCGCTGTGAGGCAGCAGTGCTAACCACTGTGCCACTGTACCGCCCACTTATTTGTTCCTTTTATCTCAGTACTTCCCTTACAGATGGTCAAACTTCAACAAAGAGCTCATCCCCACCTCCATATGAAAGATTCTTGCTCAGTTGATATGGCTGCAGTTGCTTCCTTTTGGCAAATTTCTGCATCCCCACTGGGTACTGTTTTCTTCAGTTAATCTCCGACACTCAGGCCTTTAAAGCAAACTACTAACACATCTTACTCTTACTTAAGATAGCTTTCCTAAACTTATGTTTTCAAAAGCCTTCTGGGAGATCTTCCTCTCTAACATCTCGAATGCTTCTCGAGCTGTCTTCTCAAGTGACCTCTAAGCACCTGGGGGGTTTTATCCCAGCCTTCAGTGCTTTGAGACTATAAATAACAGGACCTCTGCTGTTGTGGAGTTCTAACCACCTGCACGATTCTGTTTCTGGCTCATTCTCTCTCTCCGGTAGTTGAAAAACTCAATCAGTAAAAACCTGAGCAAATATCTTCGCTGCTGGCCCACAGGCCATTTAACTTGAATGATGTCACTTCCTGTACATTCTTGTAACTGAACTCCACATTCAAGATGACTTTCTGAACTTTAAAAATTAAAACTCATTTTCCCATCACTTGATAAAACCCAAGCTCTCACATAATGGTAATAATATATAGTGAACCATCAAATAACTGAGTTTGGAAGGTTGCAGTTGTTGTCCATGGGATTTCCAATCCGCTTGTTAAGTCTGCTTATGGAATATGAGCAGCTGGAGACTGAATTAAAACACACACTGACATCTGTAACCTTTGTAGTACCACCTGAGCCACAAGCAAATTGGCATAGAATTTTAAAAAATCTATGAACAAGTTTGGTCAAAGATTGGTGAGGCAATGATCCCAGTACTGGGGAAAAAGGGGCTGTATCAGGGCCAGCCTTCACCTGAGCTGCACTGGTGTGTGTGTGTGTGTGTAAAGTCATAGAGTCATACAGCATGGAAACAGACACTTCAGTCCAACTAGTCCCCAAACTAGTTCCCAAACTGTATTAGTCTCACTTGCTTATGGAGTGCGTATGTTGAGTCAGTGTATGTGTGTGTGTGTGAGAGTGAGTGAGTGTGTATGTGTGGGGAATTGAATGTTTTTGGGGATTTTGGGGGAGAAAGTGTGTTGGTGTGAGGGAGAGAGAGGGTGTGTATGGGTGAGTGTGTGTGAGTGCAGGTTGATTAATGTGAATGTGTATGTATGAATGTAAAAGTATGGGGGTAAATATATGTTTGCATGTGAGTGGATTTGGAGTGAGTGAGAGTGTGATTCTGAGTGAGACAATGTACATGTGTATGGGGGGGTGAGTGTGAATGTGTGTCAGGGGCAGAGAGAGAGAGTCTGGGGTGAGTGTGTGATGTGAGGGTCTGTGGTGAGTGTGTGTGCTGTATGTTTATGTGGGTGAGTGTTTTTTCAATTCACTCATGGGACATGGTTGTCTCTGACTGGGCCAGCATTTATTGCCTGTCCCTAGTTGACCTTGTGAAGGTGATGGTGAGCTGCCTTCTTGAATCGCTGCAGTCCATCTGTTGTAGGTTGTCAGGGAGGGAATTCTAGGATTTTGACGCAGTGACAGTGAAGGAACAGTGATATATTTCCAAGTCAACATAGTGAGAGACTTGGAGGGGAACTTACAGGTGGTGTTCTCATATATCTGCTGCCTTTGTCCTTCTAGATAGAAGCAGTTATGAGTTTGGAAGAAGCTGTTTAAGGATCTGCATGTGTGGGTGAGTGTGTGGTGTGAGAGATGGAGACAAAAAGAGAGAGAGAGAGATTGATTGTGTGTGAGTGTTTTTTTCGGGGGCTGGTATTTTTTAGATTAGATTACCTACAGTGAGGAAACTGGCCCTTCGGCCCAATAAGTCTACACCGACCCTCCGAAGAGTAAAAGACTAATGCAGCTAACACAACAGGCAATTTAGCATGACCAATTCACCTGATCTGCACATCTTTGGACTGTGGGAGGAAACCAGAGCACCCGGAGGAAACCCACGCAGACAAGGGGAGAATGTGCAAACTCTGCACAGTCACCCAAGGCTGGAATCGAACCTGGGTCCCTGGATGCAACAGTGCTAACCACTGAGCCACCGTGCCACCTATATTCTTGTGAGGGGAGGTTTGGAAATGTTAAAGATGAAGGGCAAGCCAGATGTAATAATGTAGATAATGAAAAAAAGAGCATGACAGAAAGGGACAAAGCATACAAGTGTAGAAGTGCACCAGAAAATAATGTCAAAGTAAGCACAAACAGTTAGAAGACTCTTTATCTGAATGTCTACAGTATTTATAACAAGATAGATTAATTAACAGCGCAAATAGAAATAAATGAACATGATACATCTGCAATTATAGAGATATATAGCAGAATCCTCCCAGTTCCTGAATGATAGGACATTGGTGAGAATGTTGGGAAAATTGCATGACATGGGCAACAAGAAGAGTCTCAACAAGAAGTCCCATTGTCTAAACAGGTCTGGAACTGTGAGACAAACATTTTGCTGGTAAGTTGTGAGAGGTATATTTGCATTCATTTGCATGCAAGTTATTATTACTTCATCTAACTCTTTTATGTGTACTTCTTCATTCTCCCACTCACCTGTTTACTCCTCTGGACTGCTGACTTGGGTATCAGGCATCAACATATCAGGGCAATCTCCTTGGGCAATGATCACCTACATACACTCCTGTTCTCGGATGTTGGAAGTGTTCACATGCTGGCCTCAATGAACACTCATGGCTCATTTCCAACCCACATACAATGTGATTCTGCTGTTCAATGCTGCACTTTAAAGCTCACTTGAACCTTTCATTGGAATACCAGCACGAGAAACGTTATGCTTTTCAGGGGTCTTCACTTCAATTCTTAATGCTCGCTCATATTGCACATGCTCAGTTGCTCACAACATCCCTACCTTACCTTTTTTTGCCTTGTACCTTTGTGCATTGTCCCCTCAACCAGAACATATACGCTCATGAGACTTCGGACTTGATTTGTCTTTTAGTTTTTCCCTTAAGGTTAGAAAGAAAACTACACTGCAGATGATCCTAGCAAACTTTGAGGTCCCATTATTTATCTTTCTGGGTCACAAAGTTAAACAAAAAGATCTGTTGGTTGTGTACACAAACCCACAATTCTCAAGACAGACCTCAAAAACTGTTTTGAAAGAAATCACCATGGCTACATTCAAAGTTGCAAGTTAATTATTGACTTCAGGCACACACACACAGGTTACTAACTCGGAAACCAAAACTAAAATAGATAGTATTAAATATGTAGATATAGATGTATAAATTGCAGATTGTGTTTCACACAAATCAGTTAAATTGTCCAGCTAAGTTGGTCAGGAGTGGACCACATTTAGTCCTGGGGATCAGCTCAATGAAAGACAAAAGGAGATTCAACAAACACAGTTAGTTTGCTGACTTCTTTCAGTAAAGAAGTTAGCAAACTCAATTCTGTGACTGAGGGCAGCATGCTGAGATGCAGAGTGACCAATAATTGTGAAGGGAGAAAATTTAACATATTTGTAGGTGGTATGACAGTGTATTGGAGGACATTGGTTACTGTGGAAGAGAAAAGGTCTTCAATGTTCACAACCATTATGATCTTGAAATGGGGTTTGAGTAAGGAGGGAGAAAACAGTACAGTATGATGATTGGCATGATTCAGCTGTATGGTTAGGGTTCGGGGATGATGTACGCTGAAGTCAAAATTCAAAGGGATGTGTGGGAACTTTTGGAACTTTTTATTTGATGGGCTCAGTAGGGAGTGCTAGTAGGAAAGCAACATTAGGGTTCAGGGGAGCCCTTGTTGACCAGGCTATGTCTTGACCCACTGCATCTAACAAAAGCTGCATTCAGTGTTCACCTGAATTGTAGGTACACACTGGAAACGGAAAATGGTGACAACCACAGCGGAGTAAGTTTTTTTTTCCTGTCTGAGGATGCAGGCTGTACCTTGTGAGCAATTTAAGTCCCTGTATTAATCAGGCACTTCCACAGTACAGGTTTATCCATAATCTTGGGATCGTGCTTGTGAAATGCAGTGTCTGACAGCACGGGATTCAAATTCTGGCCACAAGCAATCTCATCCAGGTCATAGGTTATGTGGATTGAAGACAGTCACCTCTGTGAAGCAGAAGTAACCACATGTGACCTTAAAAGTGGCATCTGTGGGTCACAGTTCTCAAAGGCAGGCCAAGGGCTCACTGATTGCCCAAGAATGTGCAGCTGATTTCCTTTCGCCTTCAACTTCAGGTACACTCCAACATATTTTTATACGCTGCCTTTCTTGAGTAATTTTGGAGTGGGAAAGAATGAAAGAATGATTTTGTTGTCACATGTATTTTACAGTGAAAATACAGTAAAATACAATGAAAAGCTTCCACTGTTGTCACGATTCCAGTGTCATTTTGAATACTTCATGAATAATTTTAAAAATAAGAAGAGACAACATATCAGTAATAATACAGCATTTACAATCTCCTATTAGCTCAGTGCACATGGCTTTTGCTTATTCACTGGAATAAGGTCCTTGTATGAAGGTCTATAGAGAGACATTCCATGGCCTTCCTGATCAGAGTCCTTCATGATCCATTTTATGAAAGACGGTGCTAAATCGTTGTTTGAGTGTTGGAAATGCTGACTGCTCACATTCTGAAAGATCTGCTCATCCTCAATATGATTTTCTCCAAATGAGCAAGGCTCAGTATTGGACTGAGGTTGTCCTGGGCTACTGTCCCCAAACTATGCCAGCAGTTAGAGTGGGACCTGTAATGTGAAGGACTGGGTGACCATCTGGTTTTGCTGGCTGTTTCTGTGACATTTCCATTGAATTTTATGCAACTGGCTCTTTCCAAAGATCCACTGGGGGACCTGTGTGGAGTATTTTATTCTTCAGCCTACAAGTGCATGAAGACTGGTACCAATGCAGTTCCTAATGAAGGGCTTTTGCCCGAAACGTCGATTTTCCTGCTCCTGGAATGCTGCCTGACCTGCTGTGCTTTTCCAGCACCACTCTGATCTAAATTCTGGTTTCCAGCATCTGTAGTCCTCACTTTTGCCAATAGAGTTTGTACCAGACCACACCTTCTTGTTTTTCTATGATAAGGTCTGTGTTGCAGCATGGGCTGTAAACATTATCAACTTAGCTGGCTTCTCCCAGGTGCTGTGCTTTTCCAGCACCACTCTGATCTAGAATACAATATAAAATACATCAGGGAAGGAGAACTGAGTGCAGAATACAGTGTTACAGCCGCAGAAAAGATGCAGAGAGAGAGAGATCAGAATTAACATTAACGTTCAAAAGTCTGATAACAGCTGAGAAGAAGCTGTTCTTGAATCTGTTCATACGTGCACTCAGACATTTATCTTCTGCCCAATCAATGCAGGTGGAAGAGTGTATAACCAGGGTGGATTATACAAACTTACCTTGTGGACTTGTGGCCTGCACTTTGGGACCGGAGCTGAGCGGGAGTGAATAGAGAGCAGTCTGGGAAGGCAAGAAATTATAAAACCTACCTTGTGGATTTGGGGCCTGCATTTTGGCCCCGGAGCTGAGCTGGAGAGAACAGAGAGCAGAGAAACTGATAAGTGATGTCACAGGAGGGCTGTGATTTGATTGGCTAATAAGGGGTCTGCTAAATTTGAATCTATGGTAAATGGAATCTTGTTTACTTCTTGGTTACAACTTATTTATTGGTTACAACTTGCATAAGCAGAGATACTAAAACAGTTAAAAATTTAAAAATATTCAAATCTAATCAAATGAATTAAGGATGGAGGGTCAGGTGATGTGTCTGCATGATGTGGGAGCTGGTGGACCCCATTGTGGTTCCCAGTGACCATATCTGTAGTAAATGCTGGTTGCTGGAAGGACTCTGGTTCAGAGTCAATCAGCTGGAGTCTGAGCTTCAAACATTGCGACACATCAGGGAGGGGGAGTGTTACCTGGATGCTGTGTTTCAGGAGACAGTCATACCCCCTTAGACTAACTAACTTGAATTCAGCCAGTGGTTAGGGGCAGGAGGATGTGGCTGTGAGTGAGGCAGGTAGAGGGATCCAGGAGGTAGAATTGCAGGACCCTCAGCCCCTGTCCTTGTCCAACAGGTTCAAGAGATTTGACCCTGTGCAGTTGGGAATGGGGCCTGCAGAGCGGATGAGCTGACTGACCACAGCATCGTGGTGCAGGGATCCATTAAAGTGGATGGAGAGAAGAGAAATGTTGTTGGAATTGGGAATAGTATAGTTAGGGGCATAGACACTGTTCTCTGTGACCAGGATGGAGAGTTCTGAAGATTGTATTGCCTGCCTGGTGCTCAGGTTCAGGACATCTCATCTGGGCTGCAGAGGAACTTGGAGTGGCAGGTAAATTTCCAGTAATCATGGTCCACATTGGTACCAATGACATAGATAAAAATAGGGCAGAGGTTCTGCTAAGGGAATATGAACAGTGAGGAGCTAAATTAGAAAGCAGAATCAAAAAGGTAATAATCTCCGGATTGCTACCTGAGCCACGAGCTAATTGGCACAGGGTCAATAACATTAAGCAGATAAATGCATGGCTCAAAGATTGGTATGGGAGAAATGGGTTTGAATTCACAGTACTATGGCACCAGTACTGGGAAAGAAGGGACGTGTTCTGATGGGACAGTCTTCATCTGAACCGCGCTCGGACCTGAATCCTGGTGAATTGCATAACTCGGGCTATAGCCAGGGCTTTGAACTAAATGGTGTGGGGGGCTCAGTTACATAGAACATAGAATATAGAACAGTACAGCACAGAGCAGGCCCTTCAGCCAACGATGTTGTGCCGCTATTGATCCTCATGTATGCACCCTCAGATTTCTGTGACTATATGCATGTCCAGCAGTCTATAGGGGAAATTAGAAAGCCTGAATTAAAGGAGGAGGTAAGAGTACAGAACTCAGGAGAGATTGTTAGTATCTCTAGCACTGACACAAATAGGACAAAGTGTTTGGAAAGGGTTAGCAATCAAACTTCAAATACACTGGACAAATGAATGACAATGAGAAAAGGGATGGTTAATGCAGGACTGAAAGCGTTATATCTGAATGCACACAATATAAGGAATAAGGTAAATGTGCATGTAGTGCAGATCGAATTTGGCAAGTTTGATGTGGTGGGCATCATGGAGACGTGCCTGCAAGCGGATCGGGATTGGGAGCTGAATATTCAAGGCTGTACATCCTATCGAAAAGATAGGTGGGCAGGGGGGGTGGGGTTGCCTTATTCATAAGAAATGAGATTAAATCAATAGTAAGAAAGGAAGTAGGGCCAGATGGTGTAGGATCTGTGTGGGCAGAACTGAGGAACCGCAAGGGGAAGAAAAACATAGTTGGAGTTATGTATAGGGCTCCAAACAGTTGTCTGAAGGTGGGGCACAAAATACACCAGGAGATAGAAAAGATGTGTAGGAAAGGCAAAATTACAGTGATCATGGGGGATTTTAATAGATAGGTCGACTGGGAAAATAAGGTTGGTAGTGGATTGCAAGAAAAGGAATTTGTGGAATGTCTACAGGGATGGTTTAAATTAATTCAGCAGGGGGATGGGAACCACAATTGTAGTTCCAGTGGAGAGGAGGCTGAGAATAGTGAGGTCATAAGTGAGGTTTCAAGGTCACAAGAGTGTACCGGCAGGCAGGAAGGTGGTTTGAAGTGTGTCTACTTCAATGCCAGGAGCACCCAGAATAAAATGGGTGAACTTGCAGCATGGATTGGTACCTGGGACTTCGGAGAAATGGATAGAGCAAGGACAGGAATGGATGTTGCAGATTCCTGGATTGAGATGTTTCATTAAGGACAGGGAAGGTGGTACAAAAGGGAGAGGTGTAGTGTGATAGGTCAAGGACAGTATTACAGTGGCAGAAAGGACATTTGATGAGGACTCGTCTACTGAAGTAGTGTGGGCTGAGGTGAGAAACAGGAAAGGAGAGATCACCCTGTTGGGAGTTTTCTATAGGCTTCTGAATAGTTCCAGTTTAGAGGAAAGGATAGCAAAGATGATTCTCAATAGGAGTGAGAGTGACAGGGTAGTTGTTATGGGGGACTTTAACTTTCCAAAAATTGACTTGGAATACTATAGTTCAAGTATTTTTGATGGGTCAGTTTTTGTCCAACGTATGAGAAAGGGTTTCCTGGCGCAGTATGTAGACAGCTGAAAATGTGTTGCTGGAAAAGCGCAGCAGGTCAGGCAGCATCCAGGGAACAGGAGAATCGACGTTTTGGGCATAAGCCCTTCTTCAGGAAGGGCTCATGCCCGAAACATCGATTCTCCTGTTCCCTGGATGCTGCCTGACCTGCTGCGCTTTTCCAGCAACACATTTTCAGCTCTGATCTCCAGCATCTGCAGATCTCACTTTCTCCTCACAGTATGTAGACAGGCCAACAAGGGGCGAAGCCACATTGGATTTGGTACTGGGTAATGAACCCGGCCAAGTGTTAGATTTGGAGGTGGGTGAGCACTTTGGTAATAGTGACCATAATTTGGTTATGTTTACTTTAGGGATGGAAAGGGATACGTATACACTGCAGGGCAAGAGTTATAGCTGGGGAAAGGCAATTACGATACAATTAGACAAGTTTTAGGATGCATAGGATGGGGAAGGAAACTGCAGGGGATGGGCACAATTGAAATGTGGAGCTTATTCAAGGAACAGCTACTGCGTGTCCTTAATAAGTATATATCTATCAGGGAGGGTGGAAGTTGTCGAGAAGGGAGTTATGGTTTACTAAAGAAGTTGAAGCTCTTGTCAAGAGGAAGAAGGCTTATGTTAGGATGAGACGTGAAGGCTTAATTAGGGTGCTTGAGAGTTAAAAGTTAGCCAGCAAAGTCCTAAAGAGAGAGCTAAGAAGAGCCAGGAGGGGACATGGGAAGTAATTGGCAGGAAGGATCAAGGAGAACCTAAAGCTTTTTATATGTATATCAGGAATAAAAGAATGACTAGAGTAAGTTTAGGGCCTGTCAAGGACAGTAATGAGAAGTTGTGAGTGGAGTCCAAGGGGATAGGAGAGGCGCTAAATGAATATTTTTCATCAGTATTTACACTGGAAAAAGACAATGTTGTCAAGGAGAATACTGAGATACTGGCTATTCGATTAGATGGGATTAAGGTTCATAAGGAGGAGAGCAATTCTGGAGAGTGTTACAATAGATAATTCCCCTGGGCTGGATGGGATTTATCCTAGGATTCTCTGGGAAGCCAGGGAGGAGATTGTAGAGCCTTTGACTTTAGTCTTTATGTCATCGTTGTCTACAGGAATAGGGCCAGAAGACTGGAAGACAGCAAATGTTGTTCCCTAGTTAAAGAAGGGGAGTAGGGACAACTTTGGTAATTATGGACCAGTGAGCCTCGCTTCGGTTGTGGGAAAGTGTTAGAAAGGACTATACGATAGAGGATTTATAATCAACTGGAAAGGAATAAGATGATTAGGGGTAGTCAACATAGTTTTGTGAAAGATAGGTTGTGCCTCACAAATCTTATTGAGTTCTTTGAGAAGGTGACCAAACAGGTGGATTAGGGTAAAGTGGTTGATGTGGTGTATGTGGATTTCAGTAAAGCATTTGATAAGGTTCAGAAAATGCAAAGTTATGGGATTGAGGGTGAATTAGCAGTTTGGATCAGAAATTGGCTAGCTGAAAGAAGACAGAGGGTGGTGGTTGATGGGAAATGTTCATCCTGGATTTCAATTACTCATGGTGTTCCACATAGGTCTGTTTTTGGGGCCACTGCTGTTTGTCAGTTTTATAAATGGCCTTGATGAGGACTTAGAAGGATGAGTTAGTAATTTTATGGATGACACTAAGATTGGTGGAATTGTGGACAGTGCCGAAGGATGTTATAGGTTACAGAGGGACATAGATAAGCTGTGGAGCTGGGCTGAGAGGTGGCAAATGGAGTTTAATGTGAATAAGTGTGAGGCTATTCACTTTGGAGAGAGCAACAGGAATATAGAGTACTGGGCTAATGGTAAGATCCTTGGCAGTGTAGATGAACAGAGATATCTCGGTATCCATGTACATATATCCCGCAAACTTGACACCAGGGTTGTTAGGAAAGCATATGGTGTGTTAACTTTTATTGGTCGAGGGATTGAGTATGGGAACCATGAGGTCAAGTTGCAGCTGTACAAAACTCTGATGCGGCTGCACTTGGAGTATTGCGTATAGTTCTGGTAGCTGCATTATAGGAAGGATGTGAGCAGAGGACATTTACCAGGATGTTGCCTGGTATGGTGGGAAGGTCTTATGAGGAAAGGCTGAGCGACTTGAGGCTGTTTTCTTTAGAAAAAAGAAGATTGAGAGGTGACTTAATGAGACATATAAGTGGATTAGATAGGGTGGACAGTGAGAGCCTCTTTCCTTGGATGGTGATCGCTAGCAAGAGGGGACATAACTTTAAATGGAGGTGTGATAGATTTTGGACAGAGGTCAGAGGTAGTTCCTTTACTCAGAGTAGTAAGGGCATGGAATGCCCTGCCTGCAACTGAAGTAGAATCGCCAACTTTAAGGTCATTTAAATGGTCATTAAATAAACATATGGACGATAATGGAATAGTGTCGGTTAGTGAGTTTTGAGAAGATTTGTAGTGGAATAATGTAGGTTAGATAGGCTTCAGATTGGTTTCACAGGTCGGCGCAACATCGAGGGCCAAAGTGCCTGTACTGCGCTATAATGCACTATGTTCTATGTCTACAACATGGCTTTCTGGAGCAGCTTGTGGTGGAACCTACTATGGAACAAACATTACTGGATTTAGTGTTGAGGAGAAAGTGAGGTCTGCAGATGCTGGAGATCAGAGCTGAAAATGTGTTGCTGGAGAAGTGCAGCAGGTCAGGCAGCATCCAGGGAACAGGAGAATCGATGTTTCGGGCATAAGCCCTTCTTCAGGGATTCCTGAAGAAGGGCTTATGCCCGAAACGTCGATTCTCCTGTTCCCTGGATGCTGCCTGGATTTAGTGTTGTGCAATGAGGCAGATTTGAAAAGGGAGCTTAAGGTGAAGGACGCCTGAGGAACCAGCAATCTTAATATGATTGAATTTACTCTGCAATTTGAGAGGGAGAAGATAGAATCAAAGGTAACGGTATTACAGCTGAATAAAAGCAATACAGAGGCATAAGGGAAGAGCTGGGCAGAATTGACTGAGAGAGGAACCTAGCAGGAAAGACAGTGGAAAAGCAATGGTAGGAGTTTCTGGGAGTGATTCAGAAGACACAGCAGATATTCATCCCAAGGAAAAACAATACAGGGAGGATGAGGCAACTATGGCTCACTACGGAAGTCAGGGATAGCATAAAAACAAAAGGAAAAGCATATAATGTGGCAAAGGGCAGAGGTAAACCAGAGGATTAGAAAGCTTACAAAGACCAACAGAGAGCAGACAAAAAAACAAATAAGGAGGGAACAGATTAAATATGAGGGTAAACTAGCCAGTAATCTAAAAGAAGACTGTAAGAGTTTCTTTCGATATATAAAGGGCAAAAGAGAGGCAAAAGTGGACATTGGGCTGCTGGAAAATGGCGCTGGAGAGATAGTAGTGGGAAACAAGAAAATGGCTGAGGAACTGAGTAATTACTTTGTGTCAGCCTTCACGGTGGAAAGCACATGTAATATCCCAAGAATTCAAGAGAATGAAAGGGCAGAGCTAAGCATGGTGGCCATCACCAAGGAGAAGGTGCTAGAAAATTGAATGACCTGAAGGTGGATAAATCACCTGGGCCAGATAGACTACACCCCAGAGTTCTAAGGGAGACAGCTGAAGAGATTATGGAAGCATTAGTCATGATTTTTCAGGAATTGCTAGAATCAGGGAGGGTCCAAGGGGATGGAAAATTGCTAATATGAAACCCATGTTTAAAAACAGAGTAGACAAAAGATGGAAAATTACAAACCTATTAGCCTAACCTTGATCATAGCTATAATCCTGGAATCCATTGTGAAGGATGAAATTTCTGAATACTTGGAGGTGTATAGTAAAATCGGGCAAAGTCAGCATCGTTTCATCAAGGGGAAGTCATAACCAACAAATCTGTTAGAATTCTTTGAGGAAGTAATGAGCAGGTTAGACCAAGAAGAGCCAATGGATGTTACCTACCTGGACTTCAAGAAGGCCTTTGATAAGATGCCACACAGGAGGCTACTGAGTGAGATAAGGGCCTATGATGTCAGAAGTGAGGTGCTAACATGGATAGAATGCTGGCTGATTGTCAGGAAGCAGAGAGTGGGATATAAAAGTCCTTCTCAAGATGGCAGCCGGAGACAAGTGGTATTCCACAAGGGTCAGTGTTGGGACCACTACTTCTCACTTTATACACTAATGATTGAAATGAAGAAAGTGAAGGTATCCTGGCTAAGTCTGCAGATGATACAAAGGTAGCTGGAGGGACAGGTAGCAGAGGAGGTGGGGAGGCTGCAGAAGGATTTGAACAGGTTAGGAGAGTGGGCAAAGAAGTGGCAGATGGAGTACAATGAGGGGAAGTGTGAGGTCATGCACTTTGGAAGAAAGAATAGAGGCATGGACCATTTTCTCAATGGGAGAAAATTCAGAAGTCTGAAGTGCAAAGAGACTTGGGAGTTCAAGTCCAGGATTCTCTCATGGTAAACTTACATGTTGAGTCAGTAGTTAGGAAAGCAAATACAATAATTGCATTTATTTTGAGAGGACTTGAATATAAAAGCAGGGATATACTTCTGAGACGCTATAAAGCTCTGGTCAGATCATATTTGGAGTATTGTGTGCAGATTTCAGCCCCATATCTCAGGAAGGATGTACTGGCACTGGAACGTGTTCAGGGAAGATTCACGAGAATGGTCCCAGGAATGAGAAGCTTAATATGTGAGGAATTTTTGGGACTCTGGGTTTATACTTGATGGAGTTTAGAAGGATAAGGGGAGATCTAATTGAAGCTTACAGAATACTGAATGGCCTGGACAGCGTGGATGTTGGGAAGATGTTTCCATTGTGAGGAGAGACTAGGACCTGAGGGCACAGCCTAGAGTAGATTAGATTAGATTAGATTACTTACAGTGTGGAAACAGGCCCTTCGGCCCAACAAGTCCACACCGACCCGCCGAAGCGCAACCCACCCATTCCCCTACATTTACCCCTTTCCTAACACTACGGGCAATTTAGCATGGCCAATTCACCTGACCTGCACATCTTTGGACTGTGGGAGGAAACCGGAGCACCCGGAGGAAACCCACGCAGACACGGGGAGAATGTGCAAACTCCACACAGTCAGTCGCCTGAGGCGGGAATTGAACCCGGGTCTCTGGCGCTGTGAGGCAGCAGTGCTAACCGCTGTGCCACCGTGCCGCCTACAAGACCCTTCAGAGCGGAGATAAGGAGAAGCGTCTTCAACCAGAAAGTGGTGAATCTATGGAATTCATTGCCACAGAAGGCTGTGGAGGCCAGGTGATTGAGTATCTTTAAGACGGAGATAGATAGGTTCTTGAGTATCAAAGGTTACAGAGAGAAAGTGGGAGAATAGGGTTGAGAAACCTATCAGCCATGACTTGGGGAGCAGACTCAATGGGCTGAATAGCCTAATTTCTGCTCCTATGTCTTATGGTCTTCTGGAACGGGTCTTTGATTCTGTTAATTGCTTTCCTGAGGCAGCAGGAAGTATAGATGGAGTTAATGAATGGGAAGGCTGGTTTGTGTGATGGACTGGGCTGTGTTCACGACTCTGTCATTTTTTTGCGGTCTTGGGAAGAGAGGTTGCCAAGTGGACGCTGTGATGCATCCAGACAGAATGCATTTTCTGAAGCATCTACAAAAATTGGTAACAGTCCTTGTGGACATGCTAAATTTCCTTAGCTTCCTGAAGAAGTAGTATTGGATATGAAATGCTCAGTGTTTCATTCTCCACAGAGTTAAAAAATCACTCAAAACCAGGTCATAGTCCAATACATTTCTTTGAAAGCACTAGCTTTCGGAGTGCTGCTTCTTCATCACAACCACCTGATGAAGGAGCAGTGCTCCGAAAGCTAGTGCTTCCAAATAAACCTGTTGAACAATAACTTGGTGTTGTGTGATTTTTAGCTTTGTACACTTCAGACCAACACCAGCACCTCCAAATCATTTCTCCACAGATGCAGCCAGATGTGCAGAGTTTCTCTAACATTCTCTATTTATATTATTGAAATTAAGGATTCCCAGATTAAAAAAGAACACCTCTAAAGTTGCCAGAAATTGTAATAAGTCTGATGATTTGGAGGATTTTAGAAAAAGACAAAGGGGGAGCAAGAAACTGATAAAGAAATAAAAATAGAAATGAATATAAGCCCACAAAAATACATAAATATGGACTGTAAAAAAACTTTATGGGTATATAGACAAAGCATTTTGCTTAGAAAAATCTGAGTCCATTATTGACAGAGCCAAGAAAATGTATGATGTGGAATAGAGAAGTGGCAGAGAAGCTCAGTAAATATTTTGTGTCTGTATTCACTGAGGAAGATCCAAGATATTTTCCAACATTAGAGATTCAAGGAATTACAAAGAATGAGGAATTGAAAGATGTGAAAATTTGTAAGCGGTTGTGTTGGAGAAATTAATCAGAGTGAAAGCTGACAAGTGCTCAGAACCTGATATTCCATATCCCAGAATGATGCAAGGGGTAACTATGGAGGTAGTGGGTGCATCGATCATTTTCCAAAGTTCCATAGATTCTGGAATGGTTCCTATTGATTTGAAAGTAGCAATCCATTCTTTAAGAAGGATGAGAGAGTGAAAGTAAGGAATTACAGGCCTATTAGTCTTTTATCAAGAATGAAGAAAATGTTAGAATCTTTTACAAATGATGTGATAAAGTAACACTAGGATAATAATGATTTTATTGCCCATAGTCAGCATAGATTTGTGAATGGGAAATAGTGTTTGACAAGCATGTCGGAAGTTTTTGAGAATATTACTAACAGAATTAATACAGACGAGTTGATGAACATATGATACATTGATGTTTACAAGACTTTTGTTAAGGGAAGTGTGGTTACCACAATTAAAGCATGTGGAATAGGAGATAATGTACTGGAATAGACTAAAGATTGTCTAGCAAACAGCAAACAGTGAATAGCAATACATGGGTCACTTTTGCATGAGTAAATTGTGATAAGTGGTGATGGGGAAGGATCAATATCTGGGTCTCAGCTGTCTATAATATACATCAGTTATTTGGGTGTGAAGATCAAATGTAATATTTCCAAGCTTGCAAATGTCACAAAGCTAGATGGCAATATGCATTAACTGTGTGGAAAAAGAACCCTTTCATCTGTTAGAGAGGAGTGAGTGAGCAGACATTCAGTGTCATCAAGAGGTGTGGGTGAGGTGAGAACATTCACAGAGAAGCAGACAGACTGACAGCGGACCTGAGTCAGACTTGGAACATGAGCAAGGATAAGATTTTTCTAGAATAAGGAACAAGTGCAGAAAGGCAGTGGTGGTACGGGTTGCGTTAGTGAAGACTATAGACAGACACCTGTGTGGCTATGGATATAATCCCAGGATAGGATGTTTCCTCAAGCATGTCAGGACATCATGTAATAGTTGCAGGACATTCTGAAGGAGGAGGGTGAACAGCCAGAGGTTTTGATCATGTTGGGACCAACTACATAGAAAGAAAGAGAAATTAAGCCCTACAAGCAGAATTTAGAGAGATTATTAGCAAATCAAAATGTGGGGCTTCAAACATAGTAATTTCTGGATTCTTCCTGGTGCCACACAGTATGGAATATTGGAATAGAAGTTTAGAGAGATGAATGTGTGGCTGGAGAAATGGTGCAAGAGGGAGGGTTTTAAATTCCTGAGGCATTGGAACCATTTCTGGGGGAAATGGAAACTGTACATGTTGGATAGGTTCCATGTAAATGGGAACAGGACCAAGATCCTCACAGGGAAGGTTCAGTCGTGCTGTTGTAGACTGCCTCCAACCTCATAGTCCCACAACCCCGCACCATCCGTTTCTACCTCCTGCCCAAAATCCACAAACCTGACTGCCCCGGCCGACCCATTGTCTCAGCCTGCTCCTGCCCCACCAAACTCATCTCTGCATACCTCGACACGGTCCTGTCCCCCTTAGTCCAAGAACTCCCCACCTACGTTCGGGATACCACCCACGCCCTCCACCTCCTCCATGATTTCCCTGGTCCCCAACACCTTATCTTCACCATGGACATCCAGTCCCTGTGCACCTCCATCCCCCATCACGAAGGACTCAAAGCCCTTGCTTCTTCCTTTCCCGCCGTACCAACCAGTACCCTTCCACTGACACCCTCCTTCGACTGACTAAACTGGTCCTCACCCTGAACAACTTCTCTTTCCAATCCTCCCACTTCCTCCAAACCAAAGGAGTAGCCAGGGGCACCTGCATGGGTCCCAGCTTTGCCTGCCTCTTTGTAGGATATGTGGAACAGTCCATCGTCCGCAGCTACACTGGCACCACCCCCCACCTTTTCCTCCGCTACATCAATGACTATATCGGCGCTGCCTCGTGCTCCCACGAGGAGGTTGAAACCGACTCCCACAGCTACTTAGACTACACCTCCTCCCACACTGCCCCCTGTAAAAACGCCATCCCATATTCCCAATTCCTTTGTCTCCGCCGCATCTGCTCCCAAGAGGACCAGTTCCAAATCCATACAACTCAGATGGCCTCCTTCATCAAGGACCGCAATTTCCCCCAGACGTGGTCGACGATGTCCTCCACCGCATCTCTTCCACTTCCTGCTACTCCGCCCTTGAGCCCCGCCTCTCCAACCGCCACCAGGACAGAACCCCACTGGTCCTCACCTACCACCCCACCAACCTCCATGTACAGCATATCATCCGCCGTCATTTCCGCCACCTCCAAACGG
>NC_057712.1:99851847-99859564 GCF_004010195.1 Chiloscyllium plagiosum | reverse complement strand
CCCCACCTTGTCTCAGTCAAATCCCTCGAACTCAGCACCGCTTTCCTAACCTGCAATCTTCTTCCTGACCTCTCCCCCCCACCCCACTCCAGCCTATCACCCTCACCTTGACCTCCTTCCACCTATCGCATTTCCAACGCCCCTCCCCCAAGTCTCTCCTCCCTACCTTTTATCTTAGCCTGCTGGACACACTTTCTTCATTCCTGAAGAAGGGCTTATGCCCGAAACATCGATTCTCCTGTTCCTTGGATGCTGCCTGACCTGCTGCGCTTTTCCAGCAACACATTTGCAGCTCTGATCTCCAGCATCTGCAGACCTCACTTTCTCCTCTGGATTGGGTCCAGACAGGTAGTTCCAAGGGAGAGAAGATCAGATTGAATTAGAAATTAGAACATGAGTAAGTGATCCTGGAAGGCAGAGGAAATATAGGCTAGATATAAACAAAGCAAGTTTAGAAAGGCTAAACGGATTATATTTTGATGCAAGGAACACAAGGAATACGATCGATAAACTGATGGCTCAGATTGGCATATGAGAGTATGATGTGATAGCTATGACCAAGACTTGGCTGAAAGATGGACAGGATTGGCAGCTCAACATTCATGGTTACAGAGTATTCAGATGAGAGAAAGCTGGATAGAAAAGGAGGGGGTGGTGGCATTCGCAATATTAGTTAAAGGATCAATTATAATAGTCACTGGGGATAATCATTGGAAGGATCATCAAATGAGGCAATGCGGTAGAAGTAAAAAGCACACCAAAAGGGATAAGCATGCTGTTGGGTGTATACAATGACCACTCCAAATAGTCAGGGGGAGATAGAGGATCAAGTAGATAATCCATTCTCAGTTAGATTTCGCATAGTTATGGGTAAGGATTGACAAAGAATAGTGGTTCAAAACTGGGGAAAGACTAATTCCACAAAGTTTAGATATAATTGGGCCATAGTGGACTTGAGTAGTATCTTGCAGATAAAATCATGTCAGAGCAGTGGGAGGCATTCAAGGACAAAATAGCATGAGTATAAGCCAAATATGTTCCAATAAAGACAAATGATGAAACCAAGGTCAATGAAGCCTGGAAGTTAAGGAACGTAAAGTTTAGGAAATAAAAAAAGAGAGGCTTACAGCTGATACTCGGGATACAATTGGCAGATTCCTTAGAGATGTATGGAAAGTGCAGATGGGGACTTAAAAATGAAATTCAGAAAGCAAATAGAGTGTATGAGAAACCTTTGACAGTTAGAATACAGGAAAGTTCAAAGTGCCTTTTGAAGTATGAAATGATCAAGAGAATGATAAAGAGTCTGGGCTCAGTAGTGACCATGGAGGTAAGCTGTGTGGACCCAGAAGATGTGGCACAGTCCTTAATAAATACAAAGCAGGTATTGACTTCAGGATGAAAGACTATGAAATATTAGAATAAATGAACATAGAGAGGAAGTACAAGCTTATTTTGCAGCCTTAAAAATGGATAAATCTGCAGGCCTCCATGAGATAAAGCTCAGGTTGGTGTCAGAGACAAGAGAGGAGGTATCTACCACCCTAATAGTTAGTTTTAAATCCTCTCAGGCCACAAGTAGGTGCTGGAGGATGGCTAAAAATGGGAGGGAAAGGATGGGCCAGGAAATAACATCAAGTCAGTGTAACCTCTGTCATAGGGAAGTTACTAGAAATAATTCTGAGCATAATATATCTGCACTTGGAGAAATGGATTAATTAGGGATTGCCAGCAAGGGATTTATTAGAGTACAGTAATGTATGACAAATGTGGTAGAATATTTTAAGGAGGTACCGAGGAATGCTCCAGAACAAACAACACCCCAACCAAGCTGTTCCAGTATAGCTACAACACTGGCATCTACCTGGCAATATTGGTAATTGCCCAGGTATGTCCTGTACACAAAAAGCAAGACAAGTCTAACCTAGCCATTACCCACCCCATCCATCTACTCTCAATCATCAGTAAAGTGATGGAAGAGATCATCAACAGTGCTATCAAGCAGCACCCGCTTTGCAATTACCTGCTTAAAGATGACCAATTTGGGTTCTGAAGGGTCACTTAGCTCCTGATATCATTACAGCCTTGGTTCAAACATGGACAAAAGAGCTTAATTCCGGAGGGGAGGGAGAGTGACAGCTCTTGACATCAAACGTGCATTTGACAAAATGTGCCTTCATAAAGTCCACGCAAAGTTGGGGTCAATGAGAATCAGGGGAAACAATTTGCTAGTTGGAGTCAGACCTGACACAAAGGAAAATGAAAGTAGATATTGAAGGTCAGTCTTCATTGCTCCAGGAAATCTCTGCAGGACTTCCTCAGAGTAGTGTCCAAGACCCTACCATCTTCAGCTGCTTCAATCAGTTTCCCTTCATCGTTAGGTCATTAGCAACACAATATTCATTGATGCCTGTAGCACGTTCAGCACCATTCATGACTCCTCAGGTACTGAAGTTGTCTGTGCCCAAAAGCAGCAAGAACTGGATAGTATCCAGGTATGGGCTAATTGGTGACAGAGATGATCAATAAATACTGGCCCAACCAGCAAAGCTCATATCCTGTGAATTAATGATGAAAGTTCTTGATTCTGAAGTGAAAAACCCAAAGGTTTGAAAAGGTAAAATTGGAAATGCTCAGGAAGAAGAGAAAATACAGTGTATAGAAGTGATCCTGGATATAAAACGAAAATAATGAGTTGGAACAGGAGCAAGCCAAATAATGTCTTCAGCTATTTCTCCTTGTAATAATGTCATGGCTGACTGTCCATACAAACTCAATCTTCTTCTCTTACTTTATTTCCTTGAGTCACTTGATGTCCAAATGCTTACCAATCTCCGGAAACTGAGCATTCACAGCCCTCTGAGGTAAAAACAAAATCCCAAAGGCTGAGAAAACTCAGATTGAAGAAAATTGATCTTATTGCTGACTGAAATGGACATCACCTTATCCTTAGATTAAGACTTTTATTCCTAGACAGCTCCTGAGTATCTAAATGAAGAAAGGAGAGCAATTGAAGTGGAGTACCCAGTTTGGTAAATCATCCTATAATCATGTAATTTGATCATGGTCTGATGTTATAACTGATGTTTCACACTCAGAACATCATTAGTTCAGATTTGTGTTTCACACTCAGAGCCTTCTACTGATTGCCACTTTGATTTGAATAATCAATATCAACATTGATGTATTCATTTATGAACAAATATTTGAGCCTATTTCAGAACCTATTTGACCCATCAGTAGAAACCGTGGTATTGGAGTAATGAAATGTCTCAGAAAGTCTGCACAGGCTTTCCAATATTTCATTTCTACTGTTGCCCGTGGGGATTAAATCTCATTCACTTCACCATGACTCTGGTCAAATCCCCTGATCTCAAGGTTTTGCAATGAACTGCTGCTCAGATTGAATTCAGATATTGAATTACTTGCCTGATACATGCTCATTATTTTTTGCAGACCTGCATACCAGTTTGACTGCAACGGCCCAGGCCTAATAGGACAGAAAGAAGGAGACGTTAATGAAAGTAACAGTTTTAAATTAAAGGCTCCACACTAACTCTGCCAGATCTTTGCATGAATGGGATGTGCAGGGGTTTAAAAAGGCGGTCCAGGGCTGGTTACTGCTGTATCCTTGATGTATTTGCACTCATCTCTAATGGTGAACTCTATCTTAGCAGATCAACAGAATCCATTGAGGGTGTGAAGGGACAACCACAAAAGGCACAAGGTATACAGTACAGCGACTGGGATAGCACCACATACTAATAGTCAATACCAGTGCTTTGGAGCAAGGAAATCCCCAGGATCATGGACACAAAGATTGCTCAGCTATTAAAAAGTTAATATTTCATTTATAAAACAATGTTTTCAGAAACTGTGCTAATGTACGGCACAGTGACAGAACGGCAAGAAGTCAAACAGCTATTCACAAAAAGAAATTCATAATGTGCAAAGACCACTGTACAAAAAGAAAAGCCAACAGGTTTCCTTAAGGAAATAAATAATTTAGACCTGGTGTTTTTGCAAGAAGAAATGTGTGTCAGTGGGCATCTCAATAATGTTAAGCTTGATATAGGGGTAAGTGTCATTATATTCCAGAAAGCATTCCATAGTTGAAGAAGCCCCAGTCACAGCTGAAAGCAGTCCAACTACTTACTCTCAGAAGTAGAGCACCTTGAGATTAAAGGGATGCTACAAATAGCTCTCCAGCACAAGGGCTGTTACATACAGTCATAGAGATGCACAGCACAGAAACAAACTCTTCTGTCCAACTCGTCCATGCTGACCAGATACCCTAAATAAACCTAATCTCATTTGCTAACATTTGGCCTACATCCCTCTAAACCCTTCCCTATTCATACACTCATCCAGATGTCTTTTAAATGTTGTAATTGTACAACTTCCTCTGGCAGCTTATTCCATACACATACCACACTTTGAGTGAAAAAAGTTGTCCCTCAGGTTCCCTTTAACTCTTGTTTAATGCAAATGCCCCTTCTCATTAGACAACAAAGTGCTTTTTCTACAAAACTGGAGCAAGCAGGCCATGCAGATTCTACCCCTGAAAGAAGATGGTGGATGCAAACCTGCCTTCTAGTCAGCAGTAGTCTGCTGTGCTCATACAACATAAGGAGCAGCAGTGTGGGTTGCTCAGGGAAAACAGGTAGCAGATACAGCCCCAGCCATGGAGTTGCCACGTTCTACATCTGCCAGTCTCTGCCAGAATGGCACCTCCAGATGGGCAGGTTTTCCTCCTCTGAGCCCCTAAATCTGGAAGTCAATCAGCTCTCATTGTTGTGGGCTTTCTTACCTCAGTAGGACTTGGGTTTCCTCATGTAGACCCTGCTGCTTTCACCGGCCAACATGGTGGAGTCCCACCAACTCTGGGCATATGCACACTGCATGTATGCCATTAGCCTTAGAATCATAAAAGGGTGGCAGAATTACATATCCCACCAAAGTCCATGCTGACTGATATGAAGCAGGTAACCCCCAATGGTTCTCATGAAATCAGGCAGCATCTATCTGCTGACCCCTCCTCATTAGGTTAGTCGGGCAGAATGGCTTGGTTTCCTGTGATTCAATTTGCCCACCATTGTCTTGGAGTCAGATATTAAAGCAAAAGGGCAAAGCATGGTTTCAGCATTTGGAGCTATTCAGCCACGAAATTTGTATTAAACCTGAAAGTACGGCTCAAGCATAAACAGAGCCAAAGTCTTGCATCTTAGACTTTGTTTGTTATACCATACATTTGCAGTAGCTGCAGCTTCTGCATGCCACAGGGCAATTAATGCTTGAAATATCTCCTCACTGGAGAGAACAAGCACTTTTTATTTAAGCTTCACCATAGGCTTCAGCTGAGTAATTACGAAGCATGCCAAAGGCCCGCAGTGAAAATCATCGCTGTTTCCCTATCTCTGTGCAAGGTATCATTATTGCCCACCCGCAAGCCACAATAAGTCCCTTACTATGTCAGGGCACTGAATAATTGGCCTGAAAAGGCTTTGAAGCAGTATCTGCTTAATATACATGCAAATGATATGACAAACTACACCTATCTTAAATTTAATTGATTTAATATTTTGATGGTGAATTTCTTTGATATTTTGCATAAGTTTTTATTTTCTTAATTGTGTAGAATTTACCAGTCAGAAATATGCCACATGGGTTTCCTCCTACACTCTGTACTGCATCTCGTCTCTGTTCATAGGTAGTTACCTATGCCGACAACCATTGGCAATGCTCCTTACTGATACAATAACCATCATGGCTGACACTCCTTTAAACATATAAACTCAGTCTTGCACCCACGTCATTGTTTAACCACCAGGTGACACACTTCAGTTGCCCATATCTACATCCTGTCTGAATGCCCTCTAAGCCAGCGCTAACCAGTCCCCAATGCCCGTTATTGACCCACATCAAGTTATTGTCCACTTGGGGAACATCACATACAGGCAAGCAATTGGACACATACAAATTTGAACTTCCATTAACCGAAAATAAAAGGGAACACAAACAAAACCAATAGAGGCTGAAGTTTGCTCCGATAATGCAATTCAATGCATATTTCAGCATCATGATCAAAGATTAATTTACAATCGATGATTATCTGGTGTACCCAGCTCTGTTCAATTGGAAGGGAGTGTCAATGAGCTTCTATCTAACTTCTAACCCTTAAGGCACAACAACAACCTGGACAACATCATGGACAACAATAGCTTCTTCCTCCCAATGTCCTCATCCTCATCCTCCTCACAAGACAGCTCCCGCTCCTTCAGTTCCTCAGCAATTATCACATTGTCTCTTTGCCTGCACCAATTGTGCAGAGCACAGCACACCAACAACACACTCGGTCCAGACTATGCTATGAAATTTAATTTAATATAAGAAATGTCTAGAAATGAAGGGAAGCCTAATAGAGATCTTTAAGATTTTTAGTACTTTCCAACACACTGCAATAGTAATCATGTTGGTTCAGATATGCCGAAGTGGAAAAGCTAATAAGATGGGACATACAGCTTATTTAGTGCAATCTTTTGGGGTGCACTATGTTCAATTTGAGAAATCAATTTTTTTTAAAAAATGCATGCTAAATTACCTATTAATACCATTAATTGCCAGGTGTGTGATATAATTATGAGCAAAATCCATAAAGCTTGTCTGGAAGGTGCAAATTGGGATGTTTAAAGAAGGTATTGCAAGGTTCTTCTCAAAGTTAAGGTGTAAGTAATGCAACATTTGCACCTGATACCTGAAATGGAATGAAATTTGAGCTGTGGACCAGCCTTGTTCTCATCCTCTGGATCATACTTTCTAATCCCACTGGCTTTGTCTCTATCTCTGCCTTTCAAAGATCTTAATTGTTCCATAGTCCAGTTATGGGGCAGAATCATCTGTTGCAGGAGGTGCCCAAGTTTGGATGCAGGAAGGCGCTAACTTATGTCTGTGTACCTTAAGTCTCCTATCTCCTGCTCATTCTGGGTAGGAAGATTCATGCTTTAGCTTTCTGCCCTGCAGACAAGTGAGGCCCTTAAATGACCAATTAAGGATGAGTTCAGGACCTCAGAATGCTTCATCTGGATCTGGTAAGACCACAAACAAAGCATTTCACCATTCAGCGTTCACAATGGTTGTACCCTGCGGGTGGCTTGTCGCATCACAACCATTGAGGACCTTGCCTCAAGCAAAGACACTCAGTGTTTGATTGTGGGACTGGACTTTGGGTATGGGTATGCCTTCTGGGAGGCACAACCCTGCCCTTGCTCTGACCCTCTCTGTCTGCCTCTACCCATGACCTCCCAAACTGAGAACATACTGTTCTCACTCCCTCCACCATTTTCCACATCACTTTCCTTTGTTCCTCTGCCATTCTGGTACTTTGAGATTGCAGCTCTTACTGGGCAAAGTGTCCAGCTCTTGATTCAAGGTGAAGTCCCCTTGATGACCTGTTTGGCATCAGGAGAAAGTGAGGACTGCACATGCTGGAGATCAGAGCTGAAAATGTGTTGCTGGAAAAGCGCAGCAGGTCAGGCAGCATCCAAGGAGCAGGAGAATCGATGTTTTGGGCATGAGCCCTTCTTCAGGAATGAGGAAAGTGCGTCCAGCAGGCTAAGATAAAAGGTAGGGAGGAGGGACTTGGGGGAGGGGCGTTGGAAATGCGATAGGTGGAAGGAGGTCAAGGTGAGGGTGATAGGCCGGAGTGGGGATGGGGGCG
>NC_057712.1:99831117-99851527 GCF_004010195.1 Chiloscyllium plagiosum | reverse complement strand
AATCTTCTTCCTGACCTCTCCGCCCCCACCCACTCTGCCCTATCACCCTCACCTTGACTTCCTTCCACCTATCGCATTTCCAACGCCCCTCCCCCAAGTCCCTCCTCCCTACCTTTTATCTTAGCCTGCTGGACACACTTTCCTCATTCCTGAAGAAGGGCTCATGTACGAAACGTCAATTCTCCTGCTCCTTGGATGTTGCCTGACCTGCTGCGCTTTTCCAGCAACACACTTTCAGCATATGAAATAGAGACCAGGGTAAGCCATTCGACCCACAGAGTCTGCTCCACCTGGCTGATCTGATTGTGGTTTTAACTCCATATCTATCTTTGAATAAAACCCAATTCCCTTGTTCATCAAACATTTATCAAACTCAACGTTGTACATATTCAATGGCTTAGCATTCACTGCTCTCTGTGGATTAATGGTCCAAAGACACAAGATCCTCTGTGAGAAGAAATTCCTTCTCCCCTCCAACCGGAATGGTCGACCTCTCATGGTTGTATAAAATTCCCTAGCTCTAGTTGTCCCTACAAGCTCTCAGAATCTACTCATACCCCCTCAGAATAGTCAATTTTGCCGCACCTTTAGTTCTCTTTACCCATTCCCTGCATTACTTATTTTTCTTTGACTTAAAATTTTGAAATCTCTCCTCACATGAACCCTCCCTCTTCACAATTTTGTTTGAAGATATAGCACTAGGACATGATTCACCAGGACATTGGTTAGGCCACTTTTGGAATATTACATGCAATTCTGGTCTCCATCCTGTCGGAAGGATGTTGTGAAACTTGAAAGATTCAGAAAAGATTTGCAAGGATGTTGCCAGGGTTGGAGGATTTGAGCTAAAGGGAGAGGTTGAATCGGCTGGAGCAGGTTTCTCTGGAGCATCGGAGGCTGAGGGGTGACCTCAGAGGTTTATAAATCACGAGGGGCATGAATAGGGTAAATAGGCAAAGTCTTTTCCCTGGGGTCGGCCAGTCCAGAACTAGAGGACATAAGTTTAGGGTGAGAGGGGAAAGATATAAAAGAGATCTAAGGGGCAACTTTTTCAAGCAAAGGGTGGTAAATGTATGGAATGAGCTGCCAGAGGAAGTGGTGGAGGCTGGTACAATCACAACATTTAAAAGGCATCTGGATGGATATATGAATGGGAAGGGTTTGGAGGGATATGGGCCAAGTGCTGGCAAGTGGGACGAGATTGGGGTGGGATGGCATGGACGGGTTGGACCGAAGGGTTTATGTCCGTGCTGTACATATCTATGACTCCACGACTCTACAATATCAGATTGCTGATAGTTACTTAACTTCTATCTTCATTCTTTTCTAAATAGAGGTGCTACATTGGCAGGTTTCCAGTCCTCTATAGGACTTTTCCAGATTCTAAGGATTCCTGGAAGATTACTACCAATATAACCACTATCTCTGCAGTTACTTCTTTTAATATTGCCTGTACTTTATCTTCCTAGCCTGTCTACAGGGAGCTGAGAAAAGTCTGACCAGGAATTATCTCAGCCGATAAAATGAGTCACTTTTTTTTTTAAACTCCCTTTTGCAAAGTGCTGTTGTTTAAATTAGTATTTAAAATAAAGTCACTAAAGGAGCAGCAATCAACAATGTGTGGTCAATAAATCTGAAGGTGACAGTAATTACTCTTGTCTTCTAAAATTCAGGGAATAATAAAAACGGAGCAATATTTTCAGTGAGTCTGGGAAAGTACATTCAAAGGCAGTTAGTCATCACAAATCATTCAGGCTTAGCTATTCTGGAACATATTGTAGGGGTTTATATTGAATACTTTGGAACTGATACCTGTATTTTTCTGAAAATAATCTCAGAAGAGATTAAAGTTTTTTCTCTAGAAGAGACCCAATATTTATAATTAAACTGAAATACAGTACTCTAAAGTCCATCACTTTGTAGATTAAGAAAGGGTTTATGAATAGCACCTGCACATGATTGTATGACTGTACAGTTCTTATTTAAGACAGACCATCATTATTCAGCACATATAACATACTTGCCACTTGAGTAGTTCTCGGTGATATTCGCTGATCCCTTTAGGGACACGCACTAAGATTCAACCAGATTTCAACAGACATATACTGTTGCAGTGTTGGGTCAATTTATGATTGTTTCACAAACAACAAAGAGGTTTGGGTGAGAAGTTTAATTTAAATGCTTTCACCTTTCAAAAATATGTGGATACAAATCTAATATAAATTGATAACATCTGTGGTTCAGCCTTGTTCTGCAGTGGTGCATTTACTTCTGAGTCTCATTGCTGGAGTTCTACACTGCATTGTCTTGAATACATAATGTAGGCTGGAGCTCCAATGTAGTACAGAGAGAGTGCTGGATGGTTGGAGATACTGCCTTTCAGACTACTTGTTAAACTGAGACTCTATTAGCCCTCTCTGCTGGACATTAAATCTCATAACTTAATCCGGTGAAGAGTAAAGGTGTTATCCAGATGTCCCAGCCAATATTTATCCAATGATCAAGATACAAAAAAAGTTATATTCCTTGATCATTTGTTTAAATGTTCTGCGCAAACTGCCTGCTGCATTTCCTTCATTATAATATCCCAATGATCAAGATATAATATCCCAATGATCAATATTTATCCAATGATCAAGATAAAGAAAGTTCCTTGATCATTTGTTTCAATGTTCTATGCAAACTAACTGCTGCATTTCCATCCTTGCATTTAAAATACAGTCATTATTGTACTTTTTTGACATTGTAGCATTTTGGTATATTCTGAGGACATGGAAGGCACTATACAGATGTAATTGTATTATATTAAAGAAGTCTGATCTGACTTGGGTTTCTGTAATATTAGTTAGAACAATGGTCATTGCCATTGGATGAAGATTTGTTATGTAAATCTATACAATTCTGGTCCAAATTGAAACTAATTTAGCAAATACATTTTGAGGCTTGTATAAATGTGTACAAAATCAAATCTAAGAGAGATAATCAAAATTCACAAAAGGCTGCGAGGTTAGATCGTAAAATATTATTTCTGCAGTATGGTGCAACAGACATAGACATTTTTATCATGGGACCTTTTTAGTACAGCTGTCTAATACAATTCTTCCATTCCTCCCTTCTCCAGCTCTTGGTAACAAGTGACTGTTGATGTCAGTTACATCCATCATTTACATCAAGATAATTAACAAATACATTCTCGTTTATGCTGTACTACTAATCCAGAACTACTATCCAGAAGATAAGGGGCATGGGAACATGGGAACACCACCACCTCCAAGTTCACCTCCAAGCCACTCACCATCCTGACTTGGAAATATATCACTGTTCCTTGATTCTCAATGAGTCATTATCCTGAAACTCCCTCCCATCAGCATTGTGGGATAACTACAGCACATGGACTGCAGCGGTTCAAGAAATTAGCTCACCACTACCTTTTCAAGAGCATCTCGCAATGGGCAATAAATGCTGGCCCAGCCAGTAATGCCCACAACCCATGAATGAATGAAAAATTACACTGGCTGCCAATCATTCATAAGGGTGACAACCTGTCCATCAAGTCTAAGCATTTGAATGATGAGGAGAAAGTGAGGACTGCAGGTGCTGGAGATCAGAGTCAAGAGTGTGGTGCTGATAAAGCACAGCAGCAGGTCAGGCAGAAGAATCAACATTTTGGGCATAAGCCCTTCATCAGCCCCTCATCACTTGAATGACGAGGCATAGTGGTGGCAGGGAAGGAACAAAAAGGAAACAAATTTTGCACTCTCACTGCCACTATGTTGTGGGACAACCTGCCCAGAGATTTTTGAGTCATAAATTAATCTATTCAGTCACATGGAGACCCAAAGCAGAAACTTGCAACCTTAAGAAGACATAATTTTTGACATCCGCCCAGCAATGTCTGTGGATCTGCAGTCACTACAGACAAAACTGGAGAAGGGTAGCAGATTCCCTTCCCTTAAGGATATTAGTGAAACCGACAAGTTTTCCAAAAAGCCCATGGTTTTTTTGTACATAATATAGTGTCATAGAGGTCCTTCAGCCCCTCGTGTCCATGTTGGTGATCAAATATCCACCTATTCTAATCCCATTTTTTATAACCTTGTATTCTATGATGTTTGAATTGTTCACCTAAACATTACATCTACTTTCATTTCAGGTATTTAGTTCAAATACACACTACCCTCTGGCTAAATTGTTTTTTTCCTTAAATCCCCTCAAAACGTTCTCTTCCTTAATTGAAAACTGTGTTCGCTGGTTAATGACTTTGGTTCAGGGGAAAAGGTTGTTCCTATATACCCTATCAATGTACTTCAGAACTTAGCACACCTTAACCAGATTCCTGCTCAGCCTTTTATGCTGTAAGGAAACCATTCCCAGCCTGTCTAGTCTCTCTTCATAGCTGATTGATTCCAGAGCAGGCAGCAAGCTGGTGAATCTCTTCTGCACCCTCTCTAGTGCTACTGCTGATCTTTTTATACTGTAGAGACCAGAACTGCACACAGTACTCCAACAACTAACATTGTATCAGCTCCATCACTCTCTTGTTTCTTGTATTCAAGGTGTTGATGAATAATATATGTGTTGATTCATATGCCTTTTAACCACTTTCTTTTTTAACTTGTCCTGTTGGTTTCAAGGAGCTATGGATGTTCACATCAAGGTCCTTCTGATCCACTGTACTTTCTAGGATCCTACCATTCAATGTGTATTCCCTTGCCTTATTAACCTTCCCAAAATGCATGACCTCACACTTTTCAGGATTAAGTTATTTCCCATTGTTCAATCCATCTGATCAGCCTTTTTGTAACATCCTTAGTCTAAGACTTGCTTCCTCACTACTTATCACACCATCTCATTTTCTGCCAACTATCAATTGACTTATCATACCTCCTACATTCATTTCTAGATCATTAATGTACATAATACATAGCAAGGGGACCCAGCACTGAATTCTGTGGGATGCATGGGTAACTAGCAGAGGACAGAGAGTTGGGATAAAGGGGCCATTTTCAGAATAGCATACTGTAGTTAGTGGAATGTCACAGGAATGAGGACTGGGCCAGAATTACTGACAATATTTATCAATGACCTGGATGAGGAAGGTAAATGTACTACAGCCAAGTTTGCAGGTGACACAAAAATAAGTGGGAAGGCAAACTGTGTAAGTAACCCAATGGCTCAGCCATTCGGCTATGTTTGAGTTGTACTGAGCGTTTTGGAGAGATTTCCATTACAAGGTTGAATAAGGATTCTCACTCTATCAAAATCCCTAAATATACCACTTTTTACACGTGCATATGGTGCTGGTTATGTCTGATACCAGCTTCACCTTACCATACTTGTGACAAAGCTGCTCCTTTAACAAGGTTCTGTTGTCCTTGGCTTTTACTTTCAGAGAGGTCGTAAATGACACAGACTCCAAAAAGTCTCGTGTTGAAGGGTTTTAGGATCAATTTGATAATATCTAACAGATACTGCTTCAGGAAAAAGGCTTTCAAGTTTAAAATAAAAACATTTTTGTCATGAAAAGAGAGTGGCCAGTTCTCCCAGCTCAGTGTTTCTCTGGTTTGGTTTGGGTTTTAGCAGTTGTGTAGAAAAAGATGCCGGACCCAAAGAAGCTGGTCCAGGCGGGTACTCTTTCCCTCTGACTTCTCTCCTGCAAGAAGTGATGTTTGATGTTACGTTTTGTGCCAAAGGGTTTTTAATGGAATTGTTGCAAGTACGGGGAACAGCATCATTAGGTTGGGATAATCTGTTGGGTCTTCAGAGAGGTTAAGTTATTCGGTATTCTGTTGTTTTTAATTTGTGTTTCTTTCAGTAATCTTGCAAACAAAATTCTGTTTGTTTAAAACGATATGGTTTGACCAGCGGCATCTCTCCTGGAATATCCACTTTCCACCTGCTTAAAACAACGAACAACGTTAGGGTCTGGGCTACCTTCCTGAAATGTTTTGAGGGGTCTGGCCTGGTCCATAACACACTCCCTGGAAGAACTCATCACTCAAAGGATTTCACAGAACTCAGCAGCATCCCTCACACCAACACCATTTTTAAAGGACCATTGGGCAGCCAGATAAGCACTGTCTGTCCAGAGTTGTCCTGTGTGGTTCATGACATTTGCCCCCATCCAGACCATGAGCTTAGTGTCCATCTCTGGGCATGTACTGTCCTTCCTGCAGCATTACATTTCTAGTACAGCCCAAGATACAGCACTGAAGTATAGATGCATCCTGTAAGTGGATTGGAGATGTGCCTTTATTTAATTGGGAATAAAGTATATAAATAGAGAGGTTGTGTTAAATATATACAAGACACTAGTTCAACCGCAGCTTGGAACACTGTGAAGAGTTTTGGTTCTCTTATCTAAAGAAACGTGTCATAATATTGAAGGCAGTCCAGGGAAGGTTCACTCAATTGATCCCATGTAGAGAGGGATTTTCTTATGAAGAGAAGTTGAGCAGGTTGGGTTTGTACTCACTGAAGTTAGGAAGATTGTGAGGCAACCTTACGAAAGCACGTAAGAGTTTTAGTGAGCATGACAGGGTAGATGTTGGGACATTGTTTCCCGTTGAGGAGAGTTTAGGTCCAGAGGGCACAATCTCAAAACAAAGGGATGCCCTTTTGAGACAAAGATGCAGAGATTTCTTTTGTAAGAAGGTGATGTATCTGTAGAATTCTGTATCTCAGAGGCTATAGAGATTGGGTCATTGAGAGCATCCGAGGCCAAGATAGATTTTTAATCAGTAAAGGACTGATGGGTTCTGGAGATAAGGCAGGAAAGTGGAGTTGAAGATTTATTAGATCAGCCATTACCTCATTAAATGAAGAGCAGACTAGATGGGTTGAATGGCCTACTACAGCTCCTATGCCTTATAGTTTTATGGGCATAAAGGCTTTAATTCCAGAGTTATTTATTTAACTGAAGTTAAATTTCTCAATTGAAGTTGTGGCATTTGAATTCATATCTCAAGGTCATTAGTCTAGGTCTCTGGTCTCGTCATGTAACCAGTCCAGTAACATAGCCATTATGTTTTTAATCATAGACAGCAGCATTACTTGTTGTGATTGCATGTCTGCAAGATTGGTCAGTTTTTAAAATGAATCATTGTCATTAGTCATATTTGCTTTTGTACTTGCATGTTACAGATACCAATGTTTTTGAATAATGCAAATAACCAAATAAAAACCACAGGATTGCTTTTGCTATTCCTACAGTTAAGAAGGTTATACAACATGACTGACCACAAACTGACAGTGTAATGATTAAACAAATGTTCTTATCAACATTATTTTTCTCGAGTGGAATATGCATGGAATTTATTGTTAGCCATGATGTCTATTTACATATTTTTGTAAAGAAGGCAAAAGGAAAAATAAATAGGCATCCACGGTTTTATCTCTTTGTGAAGTAGTATTATTTTATTCCAAAGATTGAGAATTTTAAGACAATCCCATCCAGGAGAATCGATAGTTTAAGTACAAAAGCCAATGACGTAGCCAAGTGTCCAGAACCTGACTAAGTGTTAAGAGTATGCATTGCAAAACCTTAAGGCTTCCCAAAGTTAAGTAATCTGCTCAAAGCTGCAGGCTGCATTTCTAAACAGATGAATAAGAATGCTGAACTGTGATGACAAATGTCACTTTCAGGCCAGGCTGAAAGGATCAAGGTTGTAAAATCAAACTGAAAACAACAAACAGCCATACTCCAAATCTGTGTTTTGTTTTGATGAAAAGTTAAAATCTTACTGAAACTTTCTTTTGGTAAGTTTGACAAGATGCGAAAGAGAACACAAAGGCCTTGGTGTCACAATAACTGCGCTGGGGTAGTTTCCAACAATGGAAATTCAACTATGTAATTTAAGTGATGTAAAGTTTACTTAAAGCTGCAAGAAAATGGCACAAGCTTGCTTTGATTGATATGAGTATGTCCTCTGATAAAATGAAGTGAAACTAACACTATGCAAAATGCTATGCTATTCATATGCTTTATGAAATATACTCTGTGTAATAATTCATTGTAATGACTTGCAAGTTATCAGTAATTTGAGAGACTCTGATTGTTTTGTTATTTTGATGGTCCTGGAACATATGACCAGGTAAGTAAGTTTAAGAAACATCAATCTTATTGAGGTGAGATTTCAAGGTATTTTATATAATTGTAGGTTAAGGTTGATTTTGATAGGATGGTAATTGATCATCACCTTGAAAAGAAATGTATAAACATTATGTTAAAGGGTGACTTGCTGCTGCAGCTGGGCAACCTGGTCATTTACAGAAGAGTTTGATCATGGAAGATATCCACTCAGTGGTGCATACAATCTCCTGGAATGTATTTGAGTAATTGCCGCAGAAAGTGGTTGAAGCCACAACACTGAATGTTTTGAAGAAAGAGATAGATTTTGTTTGTAGGTACAAAGATCAAATGATATGCGGTGAAAGTGGGAACAGGGTACTGAGTAGGATGATGATTGTGATCATACTGAATGGCAGAGCAGGGTTGAAAGGCCAAATGGCCTCCTCTTTTTCCCGTTGTCTATGTTTCTATATTCTCGGAGTATTGTTTATCTAATGGGTGTATTGAATTTCTAGTGCTTGATGAGTCCTATACATGATGGTGCATTCTTGTGCTCACACCGTGAACTATCAGGCGTTTAGAAGATAATGATTGTACAAGATAAATTCTCAGTGGGCTGATGTAAAATGGCCAAAATCATCATGAGTGCTTAGCCATTTGACAGAAATTTTTGTATGAGAGAAAGTGAGGACTGCAGATGCTGGAGATCAGAGTTGAAAAGTGTGGTGCTGGAAAATCACAGCAAGTCAGGCAGCATTCGAGGAACAGGAGAGTCAATGTTTCGGGCATAAGCCCTTCATCAAGAATGTGTTGCATGTATTTGTATGTATTTGCAAAATGATAATACCCCCAAGGTGCCTGACATGAAGAGCAGGAATTGGCAAGTGTATTTGTCTGTGGCAATATTGTGGGCAGGATGTTTCCTTATTCCTGAAAGCATCATGCCATAAATACTGACATATTTTAGGCTGGGCGAGAGAAGTTAATTCTGGGATAAAGTGTTTCTCCTCAGAAACAGGAGTTTATTTCTTTTTATAGTCTCTGTGTTAACCTGGATGGAAAATATTAAAGGTCTCTGTGGAAGCTGGTGTAGGTTAAAGAATTCTCCTTGAGATACGACTTCTCAAAATCTGGAAGTATAAAGCAGGAAATATAAATAAAATTTAAATCATTGCATAAGTGGCAAAATAAGGATTGAACAATACCAGTGGGATTAAAAAACTGAAAGATACAAAAGACAGAATAAACAAAAAAGAATGAAATTATTTTAATTGTTTGTACGTATTAACCAACATTAAAGATCTCCAATTTTATAAAAATAAGTTTTCAAGTCCAGGTTGTTTGTAATAATTGTCACCTACTGTGCTGTGAAAAACTGACCTAGTACTGAAAATGCCAGACCTAATTCTAATTGAGAACAAATGGTCAAGTACAATTAATGTACAGCATTGCATTGATATCAAGGTAAAGTCTATCACCAAAGATTGTTTCAGGCAACTCCTGGAAGTGCAGAGTATCACTGACAGATTTCTGTCTTTTAATATGGATATGCAGAGGCTGGGCATTATTCGATTTCCCTATCATGATGGTGTGTACTGACAACATCACTGGCATTCTTCAAAAATCTGGACCAATTTCTTCTGAAGTGACATAAGACCAACCTTATTCACACTAACTTGGTATGGGACTGTTCCGGTCTGGAAATTAAAAAAAGGCAAAAGAGACAATTCAGAGGTAACCATCTCTACAGACCAGTCCCTCCTCCCTACCTTTTATCTTAGCCTGCTGGACACACTTTCCTCATTCCTGAAGAAGGGCTTATGCCCGAAACGTCGATTCTCCTGTTCCCTGGATGCTGACTGACCTGCTGCGCTGTTCCAGCAACACATTTTCAGCTACAGACCAGTGCCCCAGCACTGTCTAAAGCTCAGAATGTTAGTGGTTACACATGTGCCAAAGTATCTTTCCATGAATGTAGTGAAATATTTCAAATGTCAAAGGCATATGAAAGCATCCAGATATTTTCACTAAGTCAAAACAATAACGAAATACTGGAAATACCTAGATGATAAGATAGTGTTAGTGGTGAGATTAAAGGAACTAAGAGTTTGGGCCTTCAATCCAAACTAAAAGACCTGAAAGTGCCTCCAAGAATGAGAGAGAGAACCCATATTTTCAGTATAATCTACCACCAATACCTGCAGCACTGAGCAAAAAGTGAACAAAGGAATCTTGTTCCTAGACTTCTCCTTTGTCTGTTAGATACACTTTTTAAACTTGTCTTCCCTTCAATTTAAAACTCCTTATGTTAACATTTTAATTTCAATTTAAGTGTTTTTTTTAAACTCAGCAATGACAATAATTATTATAATTACAGGGGACTCATATGTCTTCAAAGAAGATTAAACTATCCCGAAATGGCACTGAAATTTTGGGAGTGTTGGATGCCAAAAGTTAGCTTTCTTTAACTCCAGCACTGAGCTGAAGAATAAATTGGTAATGAGATACTATCCTACGAATGGCCAGCTGTTTCTGTGGATAGACCGTCTCACAGTCTGCACAAACTCTGAGCTTCTCCCAAGGAAATGGCAGACGTCTTCTGCATCCTATTTCTCTGGATTGTTTTACCTTTCTTCTGGGAAGGATCACCTGCCACTGATCCAGTGCTGCTTCCTTCATATATTTGAATTGAATTGAATTGAATTGAGTTAAAAATCAGCAACGCCAGCTTATAGGACAATAGGTTTATTTGGAGGCACTAGCTTTCAAGGCACTGTTTCTTCATCAGGTGGTTGATGAAAATAAATTAATAATGTCTCCAAAGAAACCCGTTGGAACTATAATCTGGTGTGGTGTGATTTTTAATTTTGTCCACCCCAGTCCAACACCAGCCAAGTCATGAATTGAATTGAATTGAATAAACTTTATTGTCCCAATTATTCAAATTAGTAAAATTAATAAATTATAAGTAGTCATTTTGCTCCATTTTAGAAACAAAGATACCTAGGTATGATCCTTAATTATTGAACAGAGAAATGAAGAAAAAAGTTATACTATGGCTATACACAGTATGATCATAGGTCAGAAAAAAACAAGAGACAAAGTTAAAAAGACAAACATCACAGGCTGTCTCCATCCTGCAAGTCTGGTTCACAGTCCATTTCTTCCTTGCTTCCCCTTCCTCTTCACGGTTATCTTTTTGCAGTCTGTCCTTGGAGTGACGACTCATGTTTGCTTTATGCTCCAACCATCTTCCAGTACTCATTCAAAGAAGTAGTGCTAATGTGTGAGACTAAACAGTGACTGTCCACTAATTTATGACGAGTGCAACAAAGCTGCATCTGATCATCTCATTTCTCGCTGTCCGTCCATATCAGTTCTCCAAAAACATGAACGGGAACTAGGTTTCCTTTCCTTTGAACTTGTCTGGTAACTAGGAACTGAAGCTAATAGTTTGCTGAACACTGGTCAGGATAGTCTCCCTTAATGTAATGGCATTTTACGTTTCACACATTTTTAAAGTCCAATCTGAGTTCAACTTCACGTGATTCCTCTAATTTTTTATCGAATAGAATAGAACCCGTACAGTGTGGAAACAGGCTTCGGCCCAACAAGTCCACACCAACCCTCCAATGAGTAACAAGCCCAGACCCATTCCGCTACCCTATTATCCTAAAGTTAACCCTGACCAATGCACCTAACCTACACATCCCTGAACACTATGGGCAATTTAGCATGGCCAATTCACCTAACCTGCACATCTGCGGACTGTGGGAGGAAACCGGAGCACCCTAATTTCTCTCTATTCCAAACCTTTTCCCAAAACGTTTCTTCATGTTACTCCTCCAAGCCTCAAAATTTTGTCCTCAGTGGGCGATAGCGATGCCTCTTTATGTACAATTGACACAGAAACAATGCAAATGCATTGAATTGATCCTGTTCATACTCCTGTAAGAAAATTGAATAGCAGTTTGTGCCACTGAATAAAACCTCAGTTCAATTAGATTGAGACCATAACATTCACACATGGTGCAAACACACTAAAAATACACAGTAGCATGGTCCCTATATGGACCTCTGTGTAACTAAAAATTACATTTTTTTTTGAATTACAAAATAACTGCAATTTCCTCTGAAATTCAACAAGGAAAAATAAAGTAATAATGTAACGACTGATGACAGAGGAAGGCTATTTCAAAAAAAAAGTTGGCAAGTAATTTACAAAACATGTCTAATCAGATAAAAAAACAAAGGTTGGATCTGTAAATGAACCTGAATGACGTGGATTGTGGTTAGAAATATGGTAGAGACATGTGAGATCCCGTGAAGCTTATCTAGATAGCAAGCGCATGCAGCACTGCTGACTTTCCAGTGATCAGAGGACTGGGTTCCCCAGATCGTGTTCTTTCAAAATAACATCGATTCCTATTCAATATATTTGCAGCATTGTCTTGTATTACCAGTCATTAGGAGTGACAACTGCATTTTTTTTTTAAAAGAAATTAAACTTAAAAATGTGTCATTCAGTTTGACATTGCACATTGGCTACAGTTGCTGATCAAGATACTGATTCTAAGAATTGCTCTAGCTCTGTTATTATGAATGGTGTTTGGGAGCGAGCCAACAAAGCATTCCAATGGGAGACTCATAAAGGTGATGTCTCTTGACTTGAACTATTCAATATTTCCGCTTGTGACTCATCCTGCTGAATGCCAGTGATTTTTATCAGAAATAAATTTAATTATTTTTCAAGTGTCACAAATTTTATTTTATTTCTGAAAGAAACAGGATATGTAGAAAGATTTGAAATGGACCCTTATAAAAAAGAGCAAATTGTATTTATTTATCACTCTGAATGCAGTAAACCATCCATGGTGCTTTGCAGGATTTTGTTTATTAGCCAGAATTTGACACTAAGCCACATAATGAAATATGAGGGCGGATGGCCAAAACTAGTTCAAATAGTTTTCAGGAGTGCCATATTAGAGGAAAGTGAACAAGGAAGGTAAACATCTTTTAGGAGGCAATACTACGGTTATGGGCTTAGCAGCTGAAAGCATGGTTGCTAATAGTGGAACAATTAAAATCAGGGATATAAGAGGCCTGAACTGAATGACGAGATCAATTGTAATAACCATAAGTTTGCAGATGATACAAAACTGGTGAAAATGTGAGTTGTGTGGAGAATGCAAAGAATCCTCAAAGAGACAGGCTAAGTGAGTGTGGAACATCATCATTGCAATTACAACATAATGTTGATAAGTACGAGCTCAGAGTATTTCTTAAATGATAAGAGTGTGGGAAGTGATGATTCCAAAAGAGACTTGGATGTCCTGGTTTATAAGTCACTGAAAGCTAGCATGCAGAGAAGCAAGCAATTCAAAGGTAACAGTCTCTTAGCCTCTATCACTAGAGTACCGGAGTAAAACAAGTCTCATTGCCCTGGTATAAAACACTAGTGAGAGCGCACCTTTTTTTTTTAGATTAGATTACTTACAGTGTGGAAACAGGCCCTTCGGCCCAACAAGTCCACACTGACCCGCCGAAGCGCAACCCACCCATACCCCTACATTTACCCCTTATTACCTAACACTAAGGGCAATTTAGCATGGCCAATTCATCTAACCTGCACATCTTTGGACTGTGGGAGGAAACCCACGCAGACACGGGGAGAACGTGCAAACTCCACACACAGTCAGTCGCCTGAGTCGGGAATTGAACCCGGGTCTCTGGCGCTGTGAGGCAGCAGTGCTAACCACTGTGCCACTGTGCCGCCCACAATATTGCGTGGAATATTACCTGGAATATTGCGTTTAGTTCTGTTTCCCTTGCCTGAGGAAGGGTATAGAACATAGAACAGTACAGCACAGAACAGGCCCTTCAGCCCACGCTGTTGTGCTGACCACTGATCCTCATGTATTACCCTCAAATTTCTGTGACCATATGCATGTCCAGTAGTCTCTTAAATGTCCCCAATGACCTTGTTCCACAACTGCTGCTGGCAACGCATTTCATGCTCTCCATGCTCTCAGCAGTATACTTGGCAAAGATGGAGTGCAGAGGAGATTCTCCAGACTAATTCCTGTACTGGTGGGATGAGAGATTGATTCTCTGATGTTTCAAAGAATAAGAGATGATCTCATAGAAATTTAGATATGGAAAGGAATTTCCCCATTTGGAGGGATCAGGAGACACAATCGCAGAAAAGAAGGTCGGCTATTTATGACTTCTCCACTCAGAGAACTGTAAATTTTTAAAATTCTTTGTACAGAGCTGTGGATGCTCAGATATTAATTGAGTTCAAGAGAGAGATTGATAGATTTCTAGTTGCCTGTGACATATGGGGATTGTGAGAGTTTGGCGTTGAGGTAGATGATCAGCCATGATGTAGAATGTTGAGGTAGCCTTGAGGAGCTGAACAACCTACTCCTGTCCTTATGTGAATGCTGTCAGTGTGGATTTTTCAGATGATTGTTGGTCCAGGAAAGTTTAAAGCGATGGAGAGGGGCAACACCATGGAGTGATATCAAAACAAACATGACAATTTTAAAATTGAGGCATTTCTTAACCAGTAACCAATTTAAGTCAGTAATCAGACAGCTTTATAGAGTTTTCCCACCACTGCTTGTGTCAATTGCCTTGATCTAATTTTATCTTCTTTTGAGATGAAGCTAAGACCTGCTCCAGACTTTTGTTGGGAAATAACTCATGGCAACTCAGAGATTTGCCCCAAAATCAAAGCAAATCTTTGATTCCTGGTCAAAGGTCATGGGAGATGTGGTTCTGTATGTGCAAGTGTTTAATGACCATTCTGCATGTGAAGCCGTCTCTCAGCACATTCTAGGAGTTTGCTTTCTCCCCTCATGTCTAATTTCAGTTTTGAGTATTTTGTGGCCAGTTCCTAAACCTCTGGCCAGCTTCCCTTCAGTGCAGTCTCCCAGTTTCAAATATTCTCCAGAAGAAACCCTTTCTCCAACCCTATCTTGTTGGACCATCCTCTGGATCTCATGGATCATGATGGGTTGACTTCCCAGCTTTACATAAATCTTTTCACATTAAGGGAAGTAGGATTCTCTGATTTCCTATATAATTGCCAAATACTCAGAAGTTTCCAGGAACTGCTCTGACAGTGTGAGCAGGTTAGCATTTCCGTGGCAAGAACTTTTCTCTGTTTTATATATCTCAGCAAATCTTTCTTTATTCGTTGCATTTTTTATGTCTCTTTCAATCCATCCTGATCCTTTGACTGCCTCAATTTTTTCACTTTCTTTGATGCTGTCTCTTTGATCCCAGCAAACAGCTGTAAGACAAATGGATTTGAGACAGGAATGACGCATCACCTTAGCTATCACAATCGCTTTGATTTCTTTTGCACCACAGAATCAAGTTTAATATCATTCATCCCTAGCGGATGTCATCCAGTTGTGTTCAAAATACATCAGGCATGGATTTTACACAATTCTCAAAACTGTCAAATATATATCATGTGTGCTACCAACCAAATGATCATTTTTTTTCCCCTATTTACCAATGGTTCATACTCAACATTTTAAAATTTGTTCATGGGATTTTGAAGCTACTAGCAAGTCAGCCATTTATTGTCTACTGACCGCTGGTGAGCAGGTGACATCGAGCTGCTTGCTGTCTATGTGGTATAGGTTTATCCACTATGTTGCTAAGGTGGGAGTTGCAGGATTTCGATCCAGTGATGGTGAGGAATAATTTGCAAGTTAGGGTGATGTGTCACTTGGAGGGGAAATTGCAGATTGTGGTGAATCATGTACATGCTTCATCTTGGAAAGTATCGAGCTTCATGTGTAACTGGAGCTGCAGTCACTCAGGAGAGGATCCCAAAAGTGGAGAGTATTCGGTCACTCACCTGACTTCTGCCTTGTAGACGGTGACCAGGCTTTGGGAGCCAAGAAGTGAGTTCCTGAATTTCTAGCCTGTACCCTGTACCTGTAACATGGTATTTATATGGCAGGCCTAAACAAGTTTCTGAATGATGCTAAGTCCTGGGATGTTGATGAAGGGGATTCAAAGATGGTAAAACTATTTGAAGGTCAATGATTAGGGGATCATTGATTCATGGAGGTCTATACCGCAGGGTAAAGACCTTTCAGCCCTTTGAATCATGCCAGTCAAAAACAACCACCTAACTACTCTGTTGCCATTTTAGCCCATACCTTATATGCCTTGTCATCATAGTGCCCATCTAAATACTTCTTAAGTATTTAACCAGGTGGTTAAATTCTCTTTTGTTAAAGCTGACAATTGGCTGACAATTGTAAGGAGTGTGATAGAATACTCTTCAGATTACAACAGGGTCTTGATCAGATGGGCCAATTGGCTGAGAAGTGGCAGATGGAGTTTAATTCAGATAAATGCGAGGTGCTGCATTTTGGAAAAGCAAATCTTAGCAGGGCGTATACACTTAATGGTAAGGTCCTAGGGAGTGTTTCTGAACAAAGAGACATTGGAGTGAAGGTTCATAGATCCTTGAAAGTGGAGTTGCAGGTAGATAGGATAGTGAAGAAGGCATTTGTTATGTTTTCTTTTATTAGTCAGAGTTTTGAGTACAGGAGTAGGGAGGTCATATTGCGGCTGTACAGGACATTGGTTAGGCCACCGTTGGAATATTGCGTGCAATTCTGGTCTTCTTTCTATTGGAAAGATGTTGTGAAGCTTGAAAGGGTTCAGAAAAGATTTACAAGGATGTTGCCAGGATTGGAGGATTTGAGCTATAGGGATAGGCTGAACAGGCTGGGGCTGTTATCCCTGGAGCGTCGGAGACTGAGGGGTGACCTTGTAGAAGTTTACAAAATTATGAGGGGCATGGATAGGGTAAATAGGCAAAGTCTTTTCCCTGGAGTCAGGGAGTCCAGAACTAGAGGGCATAGGTTTAGTTTGAGAAAGATATAAAAGAGACCTAAGGGACAACTTTTTCACGCAGAGGGTGGTACGTGTATGGAATGAGCTGCCAGAGGAAGTGGTGGAGGCTGGTACAATTGCAACATTTAAGAGGCTTTTGGATGGGTATATGAATAGGAAGGGTTTGGAGGGATATGGGCAGGGTGCTGGCAGGTGGACTAGTTTGGGTTGGGATATCTGGTTGGCATGGACAGGTTGGACCGAAGGGTCTGTTTCCATGCTGTACATCTCTATGACTGTGACTCTATGACTCTATGACAGTGAGGGGCTTTGGATGCCAAAGTCCAAAACATTGCAGAATCGGAGAATTATTATGGTGCAGAGGAACCATTCAGTGCACCATGCCTGTGCTGGCTGTGTCATCTAATGCCAATCTCCTGTCTTTTCACATGTCCCTGCAATCATGCGTGTAAATTGGGCGGCACGGTGGCACAATGGTTAGCACTGCTGCCTCACAGCCCCAAGACCTGGGTTCAATTCCCACCTCAGGCGATTGACTGTGTGGAGTTTGCACATTCTCCCTGTGTCTGCATGGGTTTCCTCCGGGTGCTCCGGTTTCCTCCCACAATCCAAAAATGTGCAGTTTAGGTGAATTGCCATGCTAAATTGCCCTTAGTGTTAGGTGCAGGGGTAAATGTAGGGGAATGGGTCTGGGTGGGTGCGCTTCGGCGGGTCGGTGTGGACTTGTTGGGCCGAAGGGCCTGTTTCCACACTGTAAGTAATCTAATCATCTAATCTAAATTCTCGTTGTCTCAGCACTGATCCTTGTGGAAGATGACTCTTTACCTTCTGCCATTGTGAAGGCAGAATCTTTTTGAGGCATCGGGGATCTCATCAGTTGCCAGGAGATCCAGTAAGAGATCCTATGTGCTTCTTTTTGGGAGGTCCTGATGAACCAGTCATCATTCAAGCAGTGGTAAGATAATTGGCAGTCATTTTGAAAAAACTAAGATCCCAATAACAGAGGCCCTACCCATCAGTCAGAGCTGGCATCTCCTGACCATCACCACAGAAGATGCCAAGGCTGCTGGCACAGGATCTTATGATTCCAGGATCACAGAGGACCTAATGCAAAGGCAAGCAAGGTGTTGGTAGTGGTGACGATGGGGAGGATGTGGGGGAATGGAGATTGGAGGTTCTTTTGTTGGGAGTTGTGGACAGAAGACTCAAAAAGGTCAACAGCAAGGTCAGGGACTGCCTCCCAGTATCACACCCCTGCCATGTTCAGTTTCTCTATCAGGCACCCATCACCTTTGATTGTGGGAGACGCTACTCCAAGGGTTTAGATGGTTCCATTTTGGAATGCAAGTAGGCTGGTCCATGCCACTGTGACTGAGCTCCTTCTAGGAAGTAAGTAGAAGCAAAATTTAAAAAGAAAAGAAAGCGAGGAAAGAAGACGAACAAAGCAAAAAAAGAAAAGCCTACGGGATGGACATGTCCTGGGCACAGGAACTCAGATGCTGCCTACTCTGCTGCCTCCATCTTAAAATTGGATAATGGGAGCTTGGGTAATCAACATGGATATCCTTCAGATGTCCAAGGCTGGTCTGGTCTGCTGAATACTAGAGTCAGGATCTGCTGTTCTTGTGGTACCTTCTGGGTTTTTTTCAGAATTGGTGATCCAGGCCTGAGCCTTGGAGGCAAAGGGAGGTTTCTTCCAGAATGAGCTGATTAGAAAGGAGAAGCATGGGAAGCCGAAGTGTTAGCTAGGGGTTTGGTGGTGTTAACTTCTGTCAGAAAATACAAATAAACCAGCCTGGTCCCCAGGAAATTGGCTGTCAGCAAAACCTGTATGGCCTGCTCCACCAGTTCACCCCCACCCTTGCTACTGGCTACTTTAAGATTTCGACATCTGTCATCAACACATCAGACCACATTCCTGGTTTGAATTGAATGATTTATTGACATGTATATTTTATAGTGATAAAAACAGTAAAATACAGTGAAGAGCATTTCTATTATTTCCATAATCGGGCTCCATTTTGAATGATTTACCCATAAAGGGAATAAAAAGGTAGAGCTTAAAGAGAGTCCATCAGTCCTGATCAACATGCAACGATGATTAAGTGTACAGTCACCACAAGCATGACAAAGCAAGCACATTTTCAACTCTTTTGACTACATGTCAATTTGTCCTCGGAAGTTTAACTGAAGAAAAGTTACAAAGTAGCCAATATAACAGTACTTGTTACTATTATGCAATGATCTCCATCTTGTTAATACGATTGCTTTGTCTGATTACGACTCACTAGTGGTTTATCCAGAATCTGGTTTCCAGCATCTGCAGTCATTGTTTTTACCTAGCTGATTTTAACTGAAAATGTGTTGCTGGAAAAGCGCAGCAAGTCAGGCAGCATCCAAGGAGCAGGAGAATCAACATTTCGGGCATGAGCCCTTCTTCAGGATTTCCTGAAGGGCTCATGCCCAAAACGTCGATTCTCCTGCTCCTTGGGTGCTGCCTGACCTGCTGCGCTTTTCCAGCAACACATTTTCAGCTCTGATCTCCAGCATCTGCAGACCTCACTTTCTCCTAGTTGATTTTAACCCTACTGCGAATCCTCTTGCAAGGATGCCTGCCTCAAAGAAGTTTTCCTCCTCTCTCTACAAGAATCTCAGGGAGTCCCTCTCCCACTGCAACTCCCAGGTCATTTCCTCTGCCCTGAAGCTCTTCAACCATGTCCTGAAACAAACTCGCTACCACAGCCACATTTGCTTCCTCAGTGCCTACCTCCGTAATCAACTCATCCCACACGGTTCCGGGCCACCTTTAAACCAGCAGAGTTTGGACCCGAACAGGACAAACAGTACAGACTACAGATTCAAAAACACCAGCAACAGTTCTCCTTCAAGATCCTCCGCTCCACGCTTGCAGCAATGCGCCAGCACCTAACCTCTCTACAGTCAGCCCTGCCTCAGCTGAGGGCCACACTCTCTCAGAATTGCAAAGGACTAACTCTGTATTACATCCTCAGGAGAATTCATACTCTCAACAAACAGTATTTCAACTCCATCTCAAACATCTAAAACTGTAAGTACAACAAACTTTTATCGACCCACCTCCATAACCAGCGCTTCTCAAACATTCCAGAAGATTCCCCCAGCCTCTGGAATTGCACGGACGCCATTAGCCATGCTGATTGATGATGTCACTTCCTCCCCCATCAAGGCCACTCCCACAACCACTTCCACCCCTCACAATTCCTCATGCATCACACGTAACATCACTTCCGCCCCTCACATCATCGCTGATGTCACACGCTCAGTGACTTCCGCCACCCCGACAGCCGTGTCTGCCACCACTTCCGCCCCCACCAGCGCCACTCACCTGCATTCTGCTGACGCCCCCCACAGACCCCACTGTCACTATCCCCACCCCCCAGAACCCCGAGGGGAACACTACCCCTGCTC